>NC_063333.1:141207987-141208874 GCF_021869965.1 Rhincodon typus
CCCACCGACTCCCACAGCTACCTAGAATACTCCTCCTCCCACCCACCTTCCTGCAAAAATGCTATCCCCTATTCCCAATTCCTTCGCCTCCGCCGCATCTGCTCCCAGGATGAGGCATTCCACTCCCGTACATCTCAGTTATCCTCGTTTTTCAAGGACCGTAACTTCCCCTCCTCGGTGGTCGAGAACGCCCTCAACCGTGTCTCCCACATCTCCCGCACCTCATCCCTCACACCCCGTCCACGCAATAAAAACCAAAAAAGAATCCCCCTCGTCCTCACGTACCACCCCACCAACCTCCGGATCCAACGCATCATCCTCCGACACTTCCGCCATCTGCAATCCGACCCCACCACCAAAGACATCTTTCCCTCCCCACCTTTATCTGCTTTCCGGAGGGACAACTCTCTCCGTGACTCCCTTGTCCGCTCCACACTCCCCTCCAGCTCCACCACACCCGGCACTTTTCCCTGCAACCGCAGGAAGTGCTACACCTGCCCCCATACCTCCTCCCTCACCCCCATCCCAGGCCCCAAGAAGACTTTCCACATCAAGCAGATGTTCACCTGCACGTCTGCCAATGTGGTATACTGCATCCGCTGTACCCGGTGTGGCTTCCTCTACATCGGGGAAACCAAGCGGAGACTCGGGGACCGCTTTGCAGAACACTTACGCTCGGTTCGCAACAAACAACTGCACCTCCCAGTCGCGAACCATTTCAACTCCCCCTCCCATTCCTCAGACGACATGTCCATCCTGGGCCTCCTGCAGTGCCACAACGATGCCACCCGAAGGTTGCAGGAACAGCAACTCATATTCCGCTTGGGAACCCTGCAGCCCAATGGTATCAATGTGGATTTCACAAGTTTCAAAATCTCCCCTCCCCC
>NC_063333.1:141209274-141236489 GCF_021869965.1 Rhincodon typus
CGCTTGGGAACCCTGCAGCCCAATGGTATCAATGTGGATTTCACAAGTTTCAAAATCTCCCCTCCCCCCACCGCATCCCAAAACCAGTCCAACTCGTCCCTGCCTCCCTAACCTGTTCTTCCTCCCACCTATCCCCTCCTCCCACCTCAAGCCGCACCTCCATCTCCTACCGACCAACCTCATCCCGCCCCCTTGACCTGTCCGTCCTCCCTGGACTGACCTATCCCCTTCCTAACTCCCTACCTACACTCACCTTTCCTGGCCCCATCCCCGCCTCTTCGACCTGTTTGTTTCCTCTCCACCTATCCTCTCCTCTATCCCTCTTCTATCCGCCTCCCACTCTCTCCCTATTTATTTCAAAACCCCCTTCCCCTCCCCCTTTTCTGATGAAGGGTCTAGGCCCGAAACGTCAGCCTCTCTGCTCCTATGATGCTGCTTGGCCTGCTGTGTTCATCCAGCCCTGCACCTTGTTGTCTCGGATTCTCCAGCATCTGCAGTTCCTACTATATCTGAGATTCCAAGCAACCTGGTCAAAGGTCAAAGGTCAATAACAACCATCTGATGTTAGTAAACAAGGTGTAGAGCTGGATGAACACAGCAGGCCAAGCAGCATAATAGGAGCAGGAAAGCTGACGTTTCGGGTCGAGACCCTTCTTCAGAAATTTCTGCTGTGTTCATCCAGCTCTACACCTTGTTATCTCAGATTCTCCAGCATCGGCAGTTCCTACTACATCTGATGTTAGTGTAAGGTTGGCTCTAAGAGTTACAAGTTCATGCAAGTTAAAAAAAAAGTGCATTAGTCAACATAAAACACTGGGTTTAATCAGCAAATTGATTGCGAAAGGAACTGGGAAGACACATTATAGACAATAAAGTGAGAAATTGCTGGAGAAATTCCGCAGGTCCGGCAGTATCTTTGGGAAGAAAGCAGAGATAACATTTTCAATCCAGTGACTCTTCATCAGAACAATTTCTGTTTTTGTTTCAGATCTCCAGCATCTGGAATTCTTTGTTTTATTTAGGAACAATGAAGTGATCCTCAAAGTAGATTGCTAACAAGAGTTAGTGTGTGTCATCAGGGCATCATCTCCACTGAATTTTGTTCAGCAATCGGTACATTACAAACTAACTGAACATGAAATCGACACAGATGTTGCCTTTCATTCGGGAAAGACAAAAACTCATAAGGGGAAGGTGGCTGTGTGTATTATGCACTTTGCTGAGTATGACATTTCTAGGTTTCAACATTTTTTTTTAATTTAAGCGTCTGGTTTTGGATATAATCTAATTCATCCTAAAACTAAAACATTCACCCACACATAATACCAAAGATTGAGAAAGGTGATTTATGTACCCCATCGAGGAGATGTTGGTTTCAAAAACAGGGAAGGAGAAACAATTGATGAGACTACAGTAGATTCTAATGATCTGAATGTGGTACAGAATTTAGCTGTGACTAACATTGTGACTTGTACTAAACAACTCCAGTTACTTAGAGTACAGCTTGATCAACAATGCAAGTGGAGTTGGAGGAGCAATAATCATGCAAGATGAATATTGGTGAATAAGATCATTTTGTAGGCATGGTTTATGTCCCTACAAATAGATCAATAAAACCCCTGTGGATCTGATTCACTAACTCAGATACAGGAATATCTTTGACTGTTTGTTTCTTGTTTAATTCAACTTGCTAAATTAATAGGTTATATCCATTTCATGCAAATTAAACAGGGCAATGAAATCAACTTTATTTTGACAGCCTTGAAATGGCTTTTAAAAAATTGTACATCATTTGTAATTAAAATTTACCTCATTCTATTCCATCTTTTACATATTTAGCTCAACTGCCAATTGATTTCTATACTTTTTTATTAGCTCTTTAATGCTTCCTATCCACCACCTGATGTTTGTGTTCTAAAAGCTTTCTGAAATGTTTATAATCTTGCATCTAAATAAAACGCACATTAAAGAAGTAATAATTGACAGCATGCTTTCTCCATGTACAATTATTACCTAGTTGAGATTCAGGACTATGTAGGAAACGTCATCCCAAAGGCACTAAATCAACATAAATCTCCAGAATATTAACATTGAAATATGAGAAAATGAAGTTGTTTTAAATATAAGATGATTTCCTGATCTAAAAGCCACAGCAGATCCAGGAACCACTCTTTCAAGACTTTATATTATTATTATCTCGTGGTTTGTCACATAGACCATTTGTCTGATATATCTGTCTTTCACAAGCCCAATACCAAAGTTAGCCCTTCATTTTCTTCATAGCACGTAAGAGAAAATTCATCTGTAACTTTTTCTGACTGAGTTTCATCGAATCTGAATGTGAACAAGTCTTGCATTCACATCCTAGACAATTTGGTCTATACCTGTTTCAGAGGGAAAAGGAATGCAAAGCCTTGTCAATGGCACTAGTGGCAATAAATAATAAAAATCACTTAGAATAGGCATGGGAATAAATCAGGGTGGAAAATTAAAAAGGCATGACTGATTATAAGAGCCACGCTGATGGCAAGTAAGCTTTACTCTGATCCTGATACTTACTAGCCTAGTAATAGAAGGAGAAAACAGAAATATAGAACATAGGGGCAGGGGTAGGCCACTCAGCCCCTTCAAGCCTGCTGCACCATTCAATACGATCCGACTCAGTCCCCTACTCCTGCTTTCTCCCCATACCCTTTGATACCTTTCGCCTGAGGAAATATATTTAACTCATTCTTGTAAACATTCAATATTTTGGCCTGAACCACTTTCTGTGGCAGTGAATGTAAAATAGCTCACCTTGCTGCAAATGGGACTAGATTAATTTAGGATATCTGATTGGTATGGACAAGTTAGACCAAACGGTCCGCTTTGGTGTTGTACATCTCTATGGCTCTATACTGATAAAACATACACCTAGGACAGATAATAAGAATTTTGAACCAACATTATTGATTGCACACAATTCCAGGTCTTAGAGATAATCATTTTCTTGTCCATTGAAATCATGACATTATCCTTTCCCCACCAATAATTTCCCAATAAGGAACTTAATACGTTACCTCTATTTTTCTTAACCCAATAGCCAACTTTGCTAAAGTTGTGTGCAATAATCTTTGACATATTACAATAGCATCCCCTTTATTAGTCCCAAAATATGTAAAATATGTAAAAATATGAAATATGTAAAAATTTTCTATGTGTGTACGAAATGAATTACCTGCCACGGAGAGGGAAATATAGATATCATTTTTTCCCAGCCAGTATACACTAAATGGAACATGGGCCTGTAAAATTGTATGAGATTCTTAAATGAAATACATTGTAACAATCCTGAGAATGGCCATTCATCAGGTGAACTGGGTGCTCGGAATGAAATACTCAAGCAAACTTAAGCAAAATTTATGCAATTAAATCATAAAGCCATCCCTAGCTATTATCCCTAGCTAACATTATCTAGTGAATCATAAACAAATTACAGCTCTTCACATTTGGGGAGATCTCTTTAATAATTTTGCTGTAACGGTGGTGGGGTTAATGAAAGTGGTATCAATCTGCTTGGAGAACATGGCTTTAGCACTCACTTATAAATGGCTCACCGATCACTGAGAAGTCAAGTTTTTATCTGTCTTTAATAGCAATGTCAATCTGTTTTAGCCTTTCTGTGTTAATCAGAAGATCATTAATTCCTCTGTTTTTATTCGACATGAATCTTTACCTAATAGCTGCAAGTGTTATCCATACTAATACAGGGAATTTTTGAGGACAGTGTAAGAGGTTAGAAGTTAAGTAATGGCTAAAATAGCTGTGCGGGCAAAGAATATCACCTATTTGTATGTTGCCTGAGATCAAGAATGGCAAAAGGAGAGCAAGTTCAAATAATGTAACGTGTGTGGAAAACTCCATGGATTCAGTCAAAATCAAAGATCCAAGTGAAAAACATAAATCTGTCCCAAAAGGGCTTGGTCATCTCAACATTTTAGAATTGAGTGGCTTCATCTAAGGCTGGATAGCAAGGGAATTTTTCAGTGGAGCGTAGGAGGTTGAAAGATAACCTTATAGATGTTTATAAAATCATGAGAGGCATAGATAAGGTGGCTGGCAGGTGTCTTTTCCTTAGAGTGGGGGATTTCAAGACTGGGGGGATATTTTTAAGGTGAGAGGAGAAATATTTCAAAAGGGCATGAGGGGCATTTTTTTTACACAAAGTGGTGGAATGAACTTCCAGAGTAAGTGGTAGGTGACGGTACAATTACAACTTTTAAAAGACATTTGGATAAGTACTTGGATAAGAAATGTTTCAAGGGATATAGGCCGGGTGCAAGCAGGTAGAACTAGTTTAGTTTGGGATTATGGTCAGCATGGACTGGTTGGACCGAAGGGTCTGTTTCCACGCTGTATGACTCTTTGATTCTATGACTCTATGACTAAGAGCAGGAACGAGTTTGACCCATCAAATTAAACATGAAAATGAAATACTTGTTAGCACTGAACATTGTTCTTCATACATGTAGACTTCATTTGCTTTCCAATGTTATTATCTTGTAAGGCTCTTAAAATAATCTCACTAATTTATAACCTCAGACTCTGATCACTGTAATAACTGATATTCAGTATCCATTAGTCCTAATTTCGTGACACTTTGAATTGCCTGTATAACATTGCTACTCATTTTATTAAGTAAATCTACTCATTATTGAGTTGCTACTCAACAGTTAAGTAACTCAGATTACACTTATGTTTGTCTATTAAGTATTTATGTACCCAACTGTAACTTTAGTGGTGAAAATGTGGTTAGAATTTGATGATGGTTTTAATTCCTCATAATTTGGCAAGGAAAAAATGCACTCACTGTGCATCTTAAGGAAAACCTACCAAAGAGTTAGCAGTAGCTTAAATTAATTTTGATTTGAAGAAAGTTGATGGAGACATCATTCATCTTCATATCTTCATTGGGAGGTTAAAAAAAATCGATCAGGAAATTAAAGATGTAGCTATTTTCCCAGTGTATAACATTACATTACCAAGACTCACTTTATTTTTACAAGGATCACTCTAAATTACACCTTCAGGAACTATTTAGAAATGATTTTATTCATCAGTACCACCGAGGACTAAATATAAGGAGCAACTTCCAAAATATTATTATTTTATTCATCAGTATCACTGAGGACTAAATATAAGGAGCAACTTCCAAAATATTATCACTGCATTATCACAAAGTCCTTTCAGGCTAATAGAAGTTAATTGGTTTGCAATTACTCCCGAAAGTCAGCTTTTGCTAAACTAGACAGATGTTATCTTTTACAGTGAATGATACTTTGGTCAGAGATTTGTTTAATTGTGATAAAATCCATTTAGTTAAAGTGGGTTTTTTTTCAAGTTTATACACAGGAATGAATAAGTAATATCATATTTCAGGAACTGGACAAGTTCTTCACCTTTGCATCAAATTTGGCAATTCCCTTAATAGATCTTCATCTTTTGTAACTTGTCAGAGTTGGGACCATAATATCATTCAATGTAAATGTGAAGCAGAAGCATTTGTTTCACACTCTTGATAAAGCATTTAGAAATAAATCCATAGACTTTGTTCATTTATATAATGTGTTGGCAAAACTGATTTAGTACTCAATTTTGTCCAACTTCAGGGATTTGTATTCTAACCCAACTACACTAACGGAATGAGAGAATGAGAAGAGGCCACAAAAGCTCCTCCAGCTATATCAAATCTTCCATCAAAACATAACTAGATTTTAAAATAACTTGAATATGCAAATATCTTTTCTCTTTCTTTCTAGATTATATCAAAAATTTATCAAAGAATATATTTTCCCTCATGCGTAGTATTTTGATATCTCCTCTCAGGTTTTTTTAAATTTTTTATTCATACACAGGATGAGGGTGTCACTGGCTAGGTCAGCATTTATTGCTCATCTCTAATTACCCAGAGGACAGTTAAGAGTCAGCCACACTGCTGTGGGTCAGGAGTCACATGTAGGCCAGACCAAATAAGGATTGTAGTTTCCTTCACTAAATGATATTAGTCAACCAGATGAGTTTTTCTGACAATTGACAATGGTTTCATGGTCATCATTAGACTCATAATTCCAGATTTTTATTGCATTCAAATTCCACCATCTGCTGTGGCAGGATTCAAATCTGGGTCTCTGGATTAGGGTTGTGAGGGTCCATTAATGTAAATCAATTACATTTCACATCTTAACTTGTTAAGTAACCATTTCACAAGCAAACATCTCAATAACTATACTATGAAATTGTATGAGCCAAATTTTGGAGGGGAATGGTGGACCATTTTAAAATGCATGTTAATAACACTTGCAAAGTAGCCTTCTGGATGTAGAGGCTATAAAATGGGGATAAATATTGAGAGTATATGGGACATGCCACACAATCTAATAAACGACTCTGAAGATATTGCCATTGAAAGGACCTTTATTCCTTTGCCATGATGAGCAATAAATGCTGACCTAGCCAGTGATACCCTCATCCTGTGTATGAATAAAACATTTTAAAAAACCTGAGAAGAGATATCAAAATACTACGCATGAGGGAAAATATATTCTTTGAAAAATTTTTGATAATCTAGAAAGCAAGAGAAAAGGTATTTGCATATTCAAGTTATTTTAAAATCTAGTTATGTTTTGATGGAAGATTTGATATAGCTGGAAGAGCTTTTGTGGCATCTTCTCTTTCTCTCATTCCATTAGTGTAGTTAGGTTAGAATACAGATCCCTGAAGTTGGACAAAATTAAGTACTAAATCAGTTTTCCCACTCTTTGTTATGAGAATTGCTTTCTGCCAGGAAACCTTGCAAATTTGCATCCAACAGATGTTCCAGCACATTTGGAATACGATTCAGGTGATTTTCATGTTGTTTAGAGCTTCATGATCATTCCCTTAACTCACCTAATGTTGCTATCCAAGCTGCAGTGGGTAAAGCAGAATGGGATGAATAAAGAAGTGACATTGCAGACTAGAAAATGACTTGGAGCCACCTTGCACTCAGTATTAAATTTGCTGTTACAAACAGCCTAATTTTTACAAACATTAGGAACAGGAGTAGGCACCATGGTTGATCATCACTGTTCTGATTACAACCTCACCTCATTCTTGCCTATCTCAATCACATTTCACTCCATCACTTATCAAGGATCTAATTATCGCTACCTTACAAATATTCAAAGACTACATCCACTGCCTTTTGAGTAAGTGAGTTCTAAAGATTCAAGACCTTCAGGGAGAAAAAGGTCCGCCCGATCTCTGTTTTAAATGGGTGAGCCCTTATTTTTAAACATGGCCTCCTAGTTCTAGATTCTCACATAACAGAAAATATTGTTCTACATCCACCCTATCAAGATGACTCAGGATTTTATGGTTCAATTAAGTTGCCTCTCACTCTTCTAAACTCCAGCGGAAACAAGTCTAGCCAATCCAATTTTTCCTCATAAAACAACATAACCATTCTAAATATTAATCTAGTTAACTTTCTCTGAACTGTTTCCAATGCCCTCCTTAAATAACCTGACACATACATTTTACTGTACTCCAGATGTGGTCTCACTACTGCCCTGGACACCAAAGTTAACTTCCCGACTTCTGCATTCAATTCTCCTTGCATAAGTAATAACATTCTATTAGCTTTCTTAATTATTTGTATGATAACCTTTTGTGATTTATAGAATAAGATGTCCAGATCCTTCTGTATGTTAGAGCTCTGCAACTTCTCACCATTTAGATATTTTATTTCCTTCTTATTCTACTGGCCAAAATGAACAACATTTTTATGGGAAGCCAAATTATGTCCAAGTACACAGTGCTACAAAGTGTCTTCCGATATTCCCTAGATGTCTTGAAAATTTGAGGGTCATATTTCTGGGGGCAATATGAATCATAACTGTAAATGTAATGGACCACATTTTTCTGTGGCAGTGCATATGCTGTTAGTTACCTCCCATGTTTATTATTTCATTTTACATGGCACATGGTGAAAGGATTAACTGCCCAACAAGGAAAAGGAGATCTGGGATCCATGTAAGCCAGGTAAATAATCCCCTTAACCAATCAGATTGAAAGATTGTGAAATTGGCAGCACAAAAACTGGACCAAAAGTGAAAGTAGGGTAGGTGAATTCACCGTCAAAGCTGAAATGAAGAGAGGGATAGATTGGAATAAGAGAGATGTAAAAACGTATAAGAGTTCACAAATAATTACAATAAGTTTTTTATTTAAAAGGACTCTACGACAAGTTAAACCTAACGGAATGGGACTCTGTATTTGTAGTGACTGCACACAGTTTTTCTTGCGTCTAATCCCAAATTAAAAATTCGCTTCAAAACCAACATGGAACTAAAACAGTGGGCCATTCCACTCAGTAACTCTGCAATCCTTCTGCAGTCCCTGGGGGAGCCAGGATCTCAGCTTGCCCACACTGTTGCCCCTTTACCCCCCACGGACATTTCCAAAGGCAAATGAATGGACTTTGTTCATGCCGGCCAGGACCTCAGCTCCTGACTCTGTGCTCCTGCCTCCTCTTAGCTCCTGCTCGACTCAGAATTCCCAAAATCTCAGCCGTGAAACTGAGCCCCGTCTGAGGGAGAGAGAAAAATATCAGTGAAATGGAACGGTACATTTTAAAGGATTCGATGCTTCCTCATGCATTTGGGTGTGTGGGAATTGGCAGCGAACGGGAGAGGCTTTGCTTATTCGAATAAATATTAGCGAAGAAATGTAGAAACGCGGGTTTAATTAATATTTGAATACTGTAATTGTAAAAGCAGCGAAAAGCAGCTGAACAGCGAATACTGTAACTGTAAAAGCAGCGATTTTTGAAAACATTTTTAATGGTTTTCATTTTATCTGCTACGTTCCTCAATTTGCCCGAGATCCTCAGCTCAGTTTTATATAGTTAGGGTTAAGTAGGCAAAGTAATAATCAAATTGAAATAGTATCTGAGTATAGCTAGGGTTTACAAATCAATATTTAGAGTGTTAAAGGAGGGGGTTAATTTAACTAGCATCGGCACTTCAACTGGGGCCACTGTGATGAGTTAAATTTGTGATTTCTGGTTATCTCTGACCAAGAAGTGAACATTCTCCATCCCACAGATACACACATTTTCACCCGTAAACGCTGGCCATTTTCTGTCAGATATTCTCTGTGGCTAACGCTGGTAGAGATTCGGGTGATCAAGGGGAAGGGATAATGCGGGACTATTTTAGAGAAGCTTTCGCTGAGTTTCTCCATGTTAAAGGCCCCCGCTTGATCCTGTGGTGTGGGAGCTGGGGAGTGTAGGTCCTGTACCAAACCTGACAGTGTTCAGCTACACTCTGTGCGAGCGGTGTAGGGGAAAAGGCTCCCATTGATGGACACAATGTCAGCGCTGGGCTCTGGAGGATAATCCAATGGACAGGCTGAGGATAAGGATCGGAAATTCACACTCTCCGCCCTCCCCAGCCCCGAGCCCGGGTTAATCCGACCCTGGGGCTCCCGGTGACCGGGGGATTCCTCACTCCCTCCCTCACTCCGAGTCTCACTCACTCAAATTCTCACACTCACTCCTCTCACTCCCTTCCTCTCATTCCGACAGTCTCACTTACTCCCTCCCCCTCACTCCGAACTCCTCACCCTCTCCTTCCCCCTCACTCCCTCACCCTCACTCCAAAACCCTCACCCTCTCCCATCCCTCCAAGCCCCTCACTCCCTCCCTGTCACTCCAAACCCCTCACTCCCTCACTCCGAACTCCTCATCCTCTCCTTCCCCCTCACGCCCTCCCTCTCACTCCAAACCCCTCACCCTCTCCTTCTCCCTCACTCCAAGCCCCTCACTCCCCCTCAATCCGAACTCCTAACCCCTCACCCTCTCCTTCCCCCTCACTCCAAGCCCCTCACTCCCCCTCACTCCGAACTCCTAACCCTCTCCTTCCCCCTCACTCCCTCACCCTCACTCCCAGCACCTCACACCCTCTGAGCCCCTCACTCCCCGTCCCTCCAGCACCACTCTGACGGGTTTGGTTGATGTGGGCAGGAGTCGCGCCTCACCAACTTTGCTCTGGGATTTTTTTTGTCCTAATTCCCTCACGTCAATCCTGGTTCATCTGCCCTCCTCCTCCTCCTCCTGCTGCTGTTTGGCTTCATAAATAGCGCTGCTGCAACCAGCGGCAGGTCTCCGTCTCCCTGAAGCAGGAGAGTTCACTACCAGCTGGGAGTACTACACCAACAGGTAAGATACCCAGTTTGGGAGGGGAGGGAGGGGTAGATTTTACTGATCAGCTTCGTGATCCCTAGATAAACTAAAAACAAAAGCTGATCCGTTAGAAATATTGAGTGAGGTGGGCATTACCTGGGCTATAAAGCTGACAATGATAACGCTAAGGAATAACGCTGTCTTATTTTTAATTAATAAATATTCTTGAAATATCTAACCTGCTGTGATAAAGTGGAGCTTTTTGCATGTGTGTGTCTTTGGTATGGCTCGCCTTGCTGCGTTTTGCAAACACTGGAACGATTGGAGAGACTAGGTAGGAACCTGTGTTTCCCTCAAGTTACAAAGTTGTTTTTTGAAGTTAGACACCTCCTCTCAGAATCTTGCAAGTGCTGCCCAGTCCAGGCAGTTACGGATCGGCTCATATCAAAGTTAAATCTGGGTCCTTCTCAAAGGGCTGAAGTCAAATCTTCACCAATAACTTCTCTGGTCTTGTCACCCATCTGTGACACAGACACACAAGATGCTTCATTGAAACAAGATCTAACAAAGTACGGTACTCAGGGTAACGTGAACCGTGTCCCCCTCAGTATCCAATCCCCCCTCTGCCTATGCCTGTTCACCTTTGCCAATATTTCCTTTGCATTCACTTTGCCGTGCCATACGTTGTCACCCACAACTTTGAGGAAGCAGGAAGAGGTGAAAGAAGCTGTGGAAAGGGCTGTTAGAAATGTCCCTCGCAAACCCAGGGAAAGCCGGAGAAACTCAGCAGGTCTGGTGGCATCTGTGGAGAGAGAGAAACAGAGTTAACATAGCGAGTCAGGTCTGACTTCTTCACAAATATCTTTCTCTCTCTCTCCACAATGTTGGCAGACCTGCTGAGCTCCTCCAGTTTTCTTTGGATTTCTTTCAGATTTCAAGCATCCCCAGTAGCTTGTCTTTATTGAAGAGTTGCCCCTTGTGCTCCCCTTCCATGCCAGCATCAAAAGGTCACAGAAACAACCTCAGAGACTTAATATGAACCAATTAAGGCAAGTCATTCTCTGGTAGTATTTCAGAAGCAGTCAACTGAAACCACACTCTCTGCTTCTGGTGGGTAAGTGAGCCTCAGGTATTTGAATTTAGTTAGTTAATAAGACCATAAGAAACAGGACTAGGCCATTCAGCCCCTCAAGCCTGCTCCACCATTCAATAGGATCGTGGCTGATCCAATATTCCTCACGTCCACTTTCCTGCCTTTTCCCCATAACCCTTGATTTCCGAACTGATCAAGCACCTATCTATCTCTGCCTTAAATATACACAAGGACTCTGCCCCACAGCTCTCTGTAGCAATGAGTTCCAAAGACTCACAACCCTCTGAGAGAAGAAATTCTTCCTCATGTCAGTCTTAAATTAGCACCCCTTTATTCTGAGACAATGCCGTCTGGTCCTAGACTCTGCCAGGATGGGAAACATGCTCTCAGCATTAATCCTGTCAAGTCCCCTAAGAATCCAATGTGTTTCAATGAGATTACCTCTCATTCTTCTAAATTCCAATGAGTAGAGTCTCAACTTGTTTAGCCTTTCCTTATAAGACAATCGCTCCATATCAGGGCTCATTCTAGTGAACCTTCTCTGAAATGCCTGCGATAAAACAGTTAAATCTGGTTTGCATAGTGTTCGCAAGAGCTCCTCTCCACTTGCACAGTGTACTGTCTTTGGCTCTGCTGAAGGGACAACACAGTCACTGAATAACTTCTTCTGGCCTACTGTTCAGTTCAACTACTTGGCCAAGCAATGTTTTTATATAGTTATAAATATATTTCAGGAGGTGGGTTACTGAGCACAGGTATTGCGCACTCAGTTATTAATGACATCTGCCAATTTAGAAGTGGAGATATATTGGTCCAGATTTACAATCTTAACTCTTGTAATTTGCTGCTTGATGTTCACAGACAACAGCCCAGTCTGAGCAGCTCTCACCTTGTGTGATGAAATTGCCAATGAATTTTGAATGTAAATCCACACAAAATGATCAGAATCATTTGAGATTCTCTCTGTTCCTTCATCTGATCCATGCCTTTTCATCAAATACACAAGTGCTTTATGAATTTAAACCGTTTCCAATAAAACTAGTAAAACCCAAAACCACCCAACATCGGTTTGAACTCTTCATTTTGTAGAAATGAAGTTAACGTTCTCTGATCAGATCAATTCTGAACAGGAGTCACTGGACCTGAAATATTAACTCTGTTTTCTCTCCATGGATGCTGCCAGACCTGATAAGTTTGTCCAGGAATTTCTGTTTTTGTTTGTTCTGTCATTTGACACAGAATATTAAAATATGCCTATGTTTGATGGTGGGTTGATGTAACTACTGAGCATTTGATAGAAACTACATCAAATGCTATATTTTCAAAACAATCTTCCAAAGAAAATGTTAATACAGTAAGTCAGCAGCAACACAAACTAGGTATGTCTCAACAGTGAAAACAGACTTAGTCGATCATGCATTAAGGCCATCCACAGGGCAGATCATTTCTACAATTTCTTTATTTTTAGTTAAATAGAACTTATAAACTCCCCAAGGCACATTATCATGCAAATATGGGGAATGCATCATTTGCACTTTCATCATTCCCCACTTCACACTGTTCAAGTCCGCAAATACTCCTCCACGTGAAACAGCTGTAGTTCCGTCAATTTGTGTGCTGTATTTGCTGCTCCAGATGTGTCTCCTCTATGTGAGATACACAAAATTCAGATCATCTGGTGGAGCGTCTCCATACAGTCTGTGTGCCCCCAAGCTTCAAGTAATTTTAGTTTTCTGTCTCACTCCTGCTTTGATCTCCTACAATGTTCTAACAAAGCTAAGTGCAAGCTAGAGAAACATCAACCTTTCATACAAACAGGCACTTTACAGTCTTCCAAACTCAGTACTAAGTTCAACATATTCAGATGATAACTACTGCTTCTATTTTTTGGACAGGAGGATTCTGCTGTTGACGTTTGCACCTCTTCTTGACCCATCTTTTGTTTCTTTACTTTTTCCATTTCCATTTCCTTTTACTTTGCACCAATATCCCGTTTGTCATTTAAGTTCTTCTGCATGTGAAGTTTGTTGTTCCTTCCTGCTGTTTTTCCATACCTCTGCCCTTGCATAAAACCTCTCTTATGTCTTAATATTTTTCCAGGTCTGGGATAAGGCTGTGGACCTGAAATGTTAACTCTGTTTCTCTCTCAACAGATGTTGCCTAAGAGGTTTCCAGCATTTTCTGGTTTTATTTCAGACTTCAAGCACCTGCAGCACTTCGCTTTTGCGCCAGAAGTATCCGCATCTGGTCACTTCATAACATAAATATTTTGCTTGCGATATTGTCCTACATTTTCAATATTAGGCCAGGATTCATTGAAGACTTGTGCTATCTACACACTGCATCTACTGGTGTAATATCTGTGCTTCTAGTTGTACTCTGTTCATACAGACATGAAGTTGCTTCATACCTGTGGACCCTCACTATATGTCCAGATCATTGCCCAGTCGTCCCCTATCATGATTTACTTAATAACAAACTGCTGCAGTGTTATATAAATTGAACATAATGAAATTGAGCTTATGTCCTACTGAGAGCTCATTCTCCTTTCTAGGTGAATACTTACATAGCTATATATTTTCAACACTGAGCAAGTGACCCTGACAAAATCCAAAATCCAAACTGAGCAGATTATTAGAGAGCAAGTGCAATGTGATAGTACTGTTGAGGACCCCTTCCATCACTTTGCTGATGATCAAGAGTAGATCGATAGAACAGTAATGAATTTGCTTGGATGTTTCCTGCTTTAAAGGTCAATAAATTGCATAAAACCCTCACATAATTTCCAAATATTCATAACTGGCTATGAGATCTTAATCAGAGCAACGTTGTTTATTCTGAATTTAACGGCTCTATTCCTGACACAGCTCAGTATTGATAATCTTTGCTGAGGATTCTCCAATCCCTGGTGTTATTATTCCTCTCCTTGAAAAGAAACAAGGATTTAAATAAAAAGCAGAGAAAACCTAATAAACACTTCTGGTCCTATAGTGAGAGTTCACCTACAAAGACTGAATCAAACTAATGCAGATCCTTGCTTAACCCAGCTGAGAAATTTGAACAGCAAAATCTATTCTCAAACAACAATTCAAATTTTAAGCATAAATAGTTATTTGGTAGTACAGAAGCTTTTGATCTTGCATGCATCAGGACCATTCACATGAATATAATTTCAAGGGATAACCAACATGAAGGAGAGGAGAATGATGAGTGCTTTGGAGAATACTAAGTGCTTATGTGGCACTCTCCTCTCATGCAGTATAATTGTTTGTTTTCCCCTTGTATTGATAATCTTATGCATTGTCCTGATGAGTGAAAGAGGAAAAGTTTCAATAAAATGTCTTTATCCAGATGTACATGTTTTACAAATAGCTCAGTATTACAGGTGCAATGTATTTAAGCAGCATATTCCCATTGGATTGTCACTGATGAGAAAGATATGTGTGGTAAATAATGTGAGAAAGCTAAATCAATAATTCAATACATGTCAGCTGTTGGTGGTCATTATCGAGAAGTATACCCTCAGCCTTCTTTTCTCAATTGTTGTGAACCTCTTGCACTAGTGTAAAAGTTTGGAAACAAATAACTGCTCAAGATTGAAATGCACCTATTTGAGGTGATGGGTTTCACTACACCTCGTTTGTACTTCCTTTCATTCCAGCTATGAACAGTGGGATCTGTGTATGCGTGTTCCTTGCTGTTCTCTACTCGGGCTGCATTGGCGGACTCATCAATGGGTCTGACGATGGGAATCCAATTGGCAGGGAGCTGAAGCAAAGCATTGCCATGCACCAAAGGCAACTTCGGGAAGCCCAGTCCACTGACCAAGTGAAACCATTCCAGAGCAGTGAGCAAAGAGCCAACTTGGGAGCTCTGCTCACACAATACCTTCAACAAATCAGGAAAGGTGAGTTACACCAGCTGCAGATTGAACCTACTAATTATAATGGCACTTGTAATTCAATAATTTCTGCATTTGCTTACTGATACATGTGGCTCAACTTATAAATGATTGTTTTTTTGGTGTATCTCAGTATGTAGATCACAAGATAGGATCAGGAAAGCAGTTGGATGTCTTAACATCCATCAGAATTCTTCATTCTTGCAGCACCAATTAAAGTAGCCTGCCATAAACGATCATGTTGTATCTCTGCATGGATTTGGAGGAGGGGGAGGCGTTATCACTTTGTTAAAGTTTCAATGTCGGTAGATAACCTGAAGAACTTACATTAAGGCTGTAACTGTGCATTGAAAAGATTGTGCTGAGCCCTGTCTGTTTAATTTTAGCTTTGATGCTTTGTATATTGGCCCAAATACACCTCGTAAAGATAAAGAACACCCTACTCAATGTTTGCTGTCATCTACATGAGATTGGAAAGAAAGCTGAAGCTGACGATCTCTGGAACATTAAAACATTACATAGGCTCTGCATTTGCAACATTGGTCCAGCAATGCATCCCTCCACAGCTCCCCAGCATCATCTTCCTCTTCCTCTGCCCAAACACTTGAAAGTCAATACAGAAATTCAGAGCAACTGCATTGGTAATCAGGCATTTGTCTAGCAAATTATAACCATTGTTAACTTGTTGCATGAACAACCCCTTAACTGGGGAGTCAGTGCATCTTCTCTGCAGATGACTGAAGTATTTTCCTTTGTTCCCAGAATCTAAGCAGCCCCTTACACTGCCTTCCTTGCCCCCACGCTTTAACTCCAGGGGGAAACAGTGTACATTTCAGAAAGAGCAGCTTCTAGTGAAAATGTTTTGAATTAGATCTATGTGCAAGTAATGGTGCATTTACAACTCCCTTGGAATTTCAATCCAGCATAATTTATGGATGCTTTCTTTGGTCAAGATTTGGGAGGTCCCTGAAGTTGTTTTCTTGGCACGTATTGAAAATTTGTTTTGACAATCTCAGGATGGAGGATGGATGTTCCCTAATGTTATTGAATGATGTTCTATTTGTTGATGACATTAAACCAACAATAACCAACTTCAGGTGCTTGGATCTCTTGAGTTTGCTGCACTTGTCTAATGTTTTGACATAGATATGGTACAGGCATTCTCGTTGGCATTTAGTTTGTTAATCCAATGTCAAATTTAGCTCGTCATAACTCTCTAATCAAACAAACATTTTTATGCATAGTGAAAGCAGCAGAAGAGGGCCGGTAACCTCAGTCAGCTAGGTGACTGGTGTGTGGTTCAGAATAATGCCAACCATGTGAGTTTGATTCCTGTTGATCGGAGGTGGATTTGGTATTTGCCACCTCACCCTACCCCTGAGAATGGAAGGCACTGACTATTTGCCACTGGCCAAAGCTACTGTGAAAACAACAAAAATAAGCAGCCAAGAGTCCGCCTTCAGGCATAATACAGATGACAGTGCAGCATCAGCAGGGATCTGATAGAGGTATTCAAAACGATGAGGGGTCTGGACAGAGTGGATAGTGGAAAACCTGGGCGGATTGAGAACAAGACGGCACAGATTTAAAACAACTGGGAAGAAAACGAGGCGAGAGAATTTTTTTTTCATGTAGGGAATGCTGGGGTTTAGAATGCACTGCTGGAGAATGTGGCAGAGACAGTTTAAATTGAGACATTTGGAAAGGGCATGGATGGGTATTTGTAAAGGAACAGTGTGCAGGGGTGCATCGAGAAGGGTGCAGTACGGTATTAAATGAAATACTCATTGGGAGAGCTTGGGTAGATGTGATGGGCTAAATGGCCTCCTGCTGCGCTGTAATAATTCTGTGAATTATCAGAATAGTACTGTAGCTGACAGAATTTTAGCCTTTGGTACAGACATATTGATCCAGTGAATGAGGCACTTGCTTTGTGTCTTTGTACTTGAGCTTGCATTAAAGCAACAGTTCCAATGTTTGCCTTCACCAAACCCTCCCACCACTGCCATTGAAATATTCTAATCGTGTCTGTTTTATTTGCTCTCTAAAATAATTGTAATTATCCCAGCAAAAAAAAGATTATTTCTATACAAAGGTCTCAAAAAGAGCAGCTGAACAATATTTTGTAGAAACCAATATCTAGCCCCATCACAAGCCAGGACACCTCAAAAAGGATCAATAAATTTAACAAATTGTTTGATACATTGATTAAGCTGATTCAATCCTGTCAAAAATTGGAGACTTGACTTCAATTTTTGGCAATGATAAAGTTGCCGTAATCCTACCAGACTATACGGCTGCTCTCTCATTAGCGAGAGAGATGACTGGTGATGATTTTACCACGAGGGTCACTATACCTCAGACAAAGTAAGAGATTGAGAAGCAGAGCCTTTCATGGCAATCTCTGCCAGTGCAGGAATTGAACCCAAACTGTTGGCATCACTCTGCATCATAAACCAGCTGCCCGGTCAACTAAACTAACCAATTCCCCATCTGGACAAGGCACCAATAATAGCTAATGCGATGGGACAGGTCCAGTCAGAATAGAGGACAAGCATTTTGCTTACTTTCAACATCTTTGTGACACTTTGTTGTTCCCCCTTGGAAATGCACTGAATATCAAACTTGAAGTCATGTCACCATGCAGGGTGTCCACCTGAACCAGTCATAATGTTTCTTGAATATTTTAAGATACTGTTCCAAATTTTCCATGAACTAGACAGAGAATTAGCTGCTCATTGTCTAGCTGAGGGTGTACAGTAGTATCATCGATAGTCCTACAAGAGATCTTTAAAATCATCCTAAAAGAGTTGGATACCAGCAATGGAAGGGCAGTTTAACTTCTTTTATTATTATCTTAATTCGTGTGAAGCCGGTTTAAGTAATAAGTAGATCCCCCTTGGCTTTAGAGCATTTCTAGAGGTTCGGATTTGTCACTGCCTCTGGTTCACCTCCCCCACAACCACATCATCAAACACACAGCCCCCCCCCACCGCACCACCCCACCCCCCGAAACCATAGTCATTTTATGATTATTACATTGGATCATAGAAATTTACAAAAATATTCCTTCCCATCTATCATGTCTATGTGGGCTGAGAAACAGCTCTCCAACTCAATGCCACTTTCCAGCCTTTAGTCTCTGGCTCTGTAGACTGCTACACTTAATTGCATCACCAGGTGCTTTTTTTTCCCTCAAATTCTGGTTCTATCCTTTCAGGCAGTGATCTTCAGACTCCTACACTCTATGGTACAATAATTTCTCCCCAGGCCCCATTAAATTCTTTCACCAATTACTTTAAACAGCTTAGCTTTGGAAATGTGCTGATATGTTTAATTAGCATCCGTAGTTTGCAGGTTTTACATACATGCGAACATTTAATAAAAAAAAGGGGGTGAATAGGCCATTCAGCCCTATGAACTGGCTCTGCCATTTAATAAGATCAGGGCGATACGGATTGCAACCTCAACTCCACATTCCTGACTACTACTGTGAAAATTTTACCCCTTGTCTGCTTATCTCTCTCTTTCTATTTCAAAAATATAAAATAACTCTGCTTCAACCGCCTTCGAGGAAGAGATTTCCAAAAAGTCATGACTCTCTGTGAGGAATAAAAATTCTCCTAATCTCGGTCTTAAATGGGCCTGCCTTATTTTTAAACAATGATCCCTTATTTTAGATTCTACCACCAGAGGAAATAACCTTTCCATATCAACTTTATCAAAGCCTTTTAGGAGCTTTGTATGTTACAATTAAGCCACCTTTACTTTTCTAATCACCATCAGATACAAGATTATCCTGCCCAATGTTTCCTTATAAATTAATCTGCCTATTCCAGCTATTAGTATAATTAACCTTCTCCAAACTGCATCTAACACGTTCATATCTTTCCTCAAATGATGGGATCAATATTGTGCACAATACTCCAGATGCAATCAAGAATGAAGAAAGAAAGAGACTTGAATGCCCACCAGGCACTCTCTCACAGTGATGCAGGATGGGTTGAAACAAGTCATGCAAATGTATCTCCCAGTGCCAACATACAGAGCCTGCTTTTCAATTCTTCCTGCTTCTTCTGCAGAATATACCTAACTTTTTGTTTCCATCTTTGCAACAAGATGTCCACGAAAACAGGCATGCTGTGAAGTCATTTTAGTTAATACATATAAACAACAATCATAGTTGATGTGAAATTCTGCAGTCAAAGTGTATTTGATTAGAAAGTCTTTCATGTTTAAATGTTGAAAGAACAGCCCGTTCTACACTAAATACATGATTAAATTAGGATTGTACCATCTGGTTAGAAATCAGTCAGTCAGTCATTTTGTTTTATATGTTAGCCTATTGGAAATGCAATTATCTGGAATGTAAATGCAGGACTAATCTGTTTGAGATTTATGGTAGATAATTAGCCACAAAGTAATCAAATAATTGGATACTTTCTCCTCGGAAGTACTAAGAACATTTGCTCCCATGTTTCTAGTTTACAGCAGCTGTCATCTAAATCAGCAAAAATCCAATTTGGAGAAGATGGGTGTTTTTTTTAATGTTTTAACAAAAATGTTAATTTCTTTTAGAAATCATTTAAAATGTTTTTTTTACACCTGACAGCCTGAATAGGAAAAGGCTGATTCTACATGACTCTGAAACACAAACAATTCAAATTAAATAATGCTATAAAAAATATATTGGATTCAAAATTACACCAGCAGTAATCAAGAATATCTCATGTTTAAAATAAATAGTTAAATCTCAAAAATGAATTTCCGTTTCATAGATGTAGGACACATATTATAGAGTCATAGAGTTACATAGCACGGAAATAGACACTTGGGTCCATATGACGACCAGACATCCCAATCTAACATAATCGATTTGCCAGCATTTGGCCCATATCACTCTAAACCCTTCGTATTTATATACTCATCTAGACACCTTTTAAATATTGTAATTGTGCCAGCCTCCACCACTTCCTCTGGCAGCTCATTCCATATACACACTACCCTCTGTGTGGAAAAAGTTACCCCTCAGGTCCTTTTAAAATCTTTCCCCTCTCACTTTAAACTTATGCCCTCTAGTTTTGGACTCCCCCCACCCTATGAAAAAGACCTTGGGCATGATTAGGGTGAATTGCCCTTATGATTTTATAAGTTTCTAGGAGGTCACCCCTCAGCTTCCGACGCTCACGGTAAAATAGCCCCAGCCTATTCAGCCTCTCCCTATAACTCAACCCCTCCAGTCCCGGCAACATCCTTGTAAATCTTTCTGCACCCTCTCAAGTTTAATGACATCCTTCCTATCGAAGGGTGACCAGAATTGTACACAATCTTCCAAAAGTGGCCTCACTGATGCCCTGTACAACTGCAAACTGACCTCCCAAATCCTACACTCAATGATCTGACCAATGAAGGCAAGCAAGCCAAATACTTTCTAACATTGGAGGTTGGCTAATGTGATGCCATTACTTAAGAAAGGCTGTAAGGAAAAGCCAAGGAACTATAGACCCTTGAGCCTTAAATCAGTGGTGGATAAATTGTTGGAGGGATTCCAAGAGACAGGATTTACATGCATTTAGAAAGGCAAGGACTGATTACAATTTGTCAACATGGTTTTGTGCATGGGAAATCATGTCTCACTATCCTGAGTGAGGTTTTTGAAGAGGTGTCAAGGAAGATTGATGAAGACAGAGTGACAGACATTGTCTATATGGACTTCAGCAAAGCATTCAACAAGGTTCCACTTGGTAGACTAGGGAGAAAAGTTAGATCCCTATGGGAGCCAGGGTAAGTGACTTGAAGGTAGGAGACAGAAGATGGTGACAGGGTTTGCTTTTGGACTGGAGGCCTGTGACCAGTGGTGTACCACAATGATCACTGCTGTGTCCACTGCTTTTCATCATTTAAAGAAATGATTTGGATGTGAATATAAGAGACATGGTTACTAAGTTTACAGATGACACCAAAATAGGTGGTGTAGTGGACAGTGAAAAAGATTATCTCAGAGTACAACAGGATCTTGATCAGATGGGCCAATGGGCCAAGGAGTGGCAGGTGGAGTTTTAATGAGCCAAATGTGAGGTGTTGCATTTTGGCAGCACTTATACAGTTAATGGTAGGCCCTGGGAAGTGTTGCAAACAGAGACCTAGGGATGCAGGTGCATAATTCCTCAAAACCAGAATCACAGGCAGACACAGTGGTGCAGAAGGTATTTGGCACACTTGCCTTCTTTGGTCAGTACATTGAGTATATGGGTTGGGATGTCATATTGAATGCAAGAGTTAGAACAAAGCTATGATGAGAAGATACTGCACAAAATATAAATTAATTATAGGTGCACCCAAGAACAGAATTAGTTCTAACTCATTTACATGTGACAATAAATCTAAATCTAACCAGCCAAGACAGAAGAAAAGCTATTGCATATATTTCACTGATCAACAGGGCACAACCCATGTGTTTTAGCTGTTTAATCTACACATTTCAATTTGAGATAACTGCTTCTGAGAAAAAAAACATATTTTCCATTGAGTGTGCTCATTATCCACAAGGTTTACAAAGGACCATTTTTACTGATAGCTATGTTTAACTATGTACATTGTAATATGTCCATTCCATCCACTGACATAAGCCTTTAGGAAACTTAACACCTCCCTTCTACACAAGCACTAGTCTAACATGTCTAAAGTTTTGGTTAAAATATACTGTGAATTGAGATTACTTAGCAGTATCACTAGATAAAATCCATCATATATAAATCTCCAAATTGATCATTGTCTCAGATGTCTACTTGTCACTGTTGAAAATAACTTACAGGTTAGTGGTACAGCATAAAATGTTATGATTTAGCACTTTGAAGGTTTCGAGAGATATGGGCCAAGCACAGGGAGATGTGACTAATTTAGTTTGGGAACATGGTCAGTGTGGACTGGTTGGACTGAAGGGTCTGTTTCCGTGCTGTACGAATCTCTCAAAGTATAGCACGTGATGCAAAATATTTGACATGTTCTTCCAACATCATGGATTTCAACAGTCGCTAATAAGTGTTCTGTCAGTCTTCTGCTCCTCAAAGAACAAAGAACTAAAAACAGTCCAGCACAGGAACAGGCCCACCTTCAGCCCACCAAGACTGTGCTGACACATGATGCCTTTCTAAACTAAAATCTATTGCCTCTATTCAGTCTGTATCCCTCTGTTCCCTGCCTGTTCATGTATCTGTTAAGATGCCTCTTAAACATTTCTATTGTATCTGCCTCCACCACTTCCCCTGGCAGTGCATTCCAGGCAAAAATAACTTGCCTCTCACATCTCCTAGTACCTGACATTTCTACCCCAGGGAAAAAGACTCCAACTATTCGTTCTATCCACACCTCTCATAATTTTGTAAACTTCTATTAGGTCGCCCCTCATCCTTCAACATTCAAGTGAAAACAAAGTTTGTCCAGTTTCTCCTCATAGCTAATGCTCTCCAAACCAGGCAACATCCTGGTAAACCATTTTTGTACCCTCTCTAAAGCATCCTTCCGATAGTTTGATGACCAGAACTGTATGCAATATTCCAAATGTGGCCGAACTAAAGTTCTATACAGCTGCAACAGGACTTGCCAATTTTTAAACTGTATGCTCTGAGTGATGAAGGCAAGCATGCCATGTGCCTTTTTGACTGCCTTATTTACTTGTGTTACCACCTTCGGGAGCTGTGGATCTGTGGATCTGTACACCTACAACCCTCAATGTTGATGCTACTAAAGGTTCTGCCATTTACTGTATACTTCCCTCCCTCATTAGGTCTTCCAAAATGCATCACCTCGCATTTGTTCAGATTCAACTCCATCTACCATTTCTCTGCCCAAGTCTACTGGCTATTTATATCTTGCTGCATTCCCTGGTAATCTTCCTCACAGTCCACATCTCCCCCAATCTGTGCATCATCCATAAATTTACTAATCAGGCCACCTACATTAGAACAGTGATTGAGGATCAGCCAGGATCTTGTGGAATAGTGGAGTAGGCTAGAGGGCTGAATGGTCTACTTCTGCTCCTATTTCTTGTGCTCTGTGTTTCTTGTCTAAATTAAATGGTGATTAAACATTCAGATCTAGTCTTGTGTTTTGTCTTCTCAGGTTCCTTGGATAGAGGCACTCCTGTGGGAAGCAAATTGCAGAACCTGGATCCCTCCCACAGGATAAGCGATCGGGATTACGTAGGATGGATGGATTTTGGTCGACGCAGTGCTGAAGAATATGAATATGCAGCATAAAAAAAGTTATAACAAACACATGCCCAATTCTGTACAAAAGAAGAAAAACAACTTGGATTTCAAGTCTTAAAAATGAGTGTTTCAAATTCTATTCACTATGATCCTTAATGTGCATTTGTTTGTAAGACTGTATGATGCAATATACATATGCAGGATTCTGCAGAATTGTCTGACTCAGTCCAGTTTCTTATTAATATTAATGATACAAGATTGAAATAATTCCGTATCTCATCTGTCGATTTAGTACATCACAATAAAAAGAAGCAAAACAGAAACGTTGTTTAATGTTTTAACACATCATAGAGAAAACAGATACAAGGGAAGGCAGTTATTGCTCAATACGGAGTTCCAGTGGTCATGGAGAATGGAAGATACTTCATTTCAGGCATGCAATGATTCAGACTAAACTCCTCTGTTCACCTCAGAACTCACCCAACAACATCGTAATGATATGTTGCCCTTTACTGCAGCGTCAAACATTGCCATTTTAAGATCTGCTCAGAGGAAGGAGTCATGAATGAAACTGACCATTGTAAAGCCATTTGTGCATAGATTAACTCCATCCCTTCTAAAAGAGAGCATCTGAAGTGAGGGTTACAAGACTGAAGAAAAGATATACAACAATGGTTCCATAGGTGAGAACTTCCATTACAGGCTAGATTGAAGAATTTGGGGTTCTTCCTGTTTTAAGCAGGGAGTTAGGAGTGCAATGTTCAGAACCACAAGGGAGCGATACAGACAGAGAGGGAAACGTTGTTCATTAATGTAAGGGTTGAAAACCAAGACACAGATGTCAAACTAATATAAAAATGTAAATTTTAAAACACAGACAGTGGCTGTGATGTTGAATGCACTGCAGTAGAGGCAGACTCAGTTGTGGTTTTCAAAAGAGGAGTGGATAATCATTTAAAGAGAAAAAGAATTGTAGGGCTAAAGGGCAAGAATGTGAGATTGGAACAAGACAAATTGCTGTCCAGGCTCAATGGACCAAATTGCTTCCTTCTTTGCTGTAACCATCGTATAATTCAAAGGTGGCTGGGTGAAGCATTCTAGGTTGAGTAACAATTGCAAAGGTAGCATTAAGCTGGAATGATTACTGCTCTGAACTAACATCTCTGTTCTATTGACTTCTGCTCAGGCTACTCAGTGCTATTTGATTAAATTCTGTTCTGATGTTGAAAGCAACCACTCTCATCTCTTGTCCAGAACACAGCATTTAATTGACATCAACATTACAATCATGTAACTGTGATGACATTTGGAGCTAAATGGATTGAGGACAATCTATTTTAAAAACCGAAAGAACTGCTCAGCTCCCTGGCAGTATCTGTGAAGAAAAAAAAGACAGAGTTAGTTAACGTTTCCGGTCCAGTGACCCTTCCTCAGTTTGTTGTTGTGATAATCTATTTTATTGTGAGGGATGTAGTTTAATGATATTATTGATAATACGCTGCATGACTTGGCTGATAGTCTGGAGGAGGTGGATAGAAATGTCTATTGCTTGTGTTAGATTTCCTCTGCTATTTTTCATGGAAATTTCATACTCGTCCCATAGCTACATGAAGGGTGTTTGATTAGCAAGTTGGACAGCTTCTGGTGAATCTTCAGTGCTAGGGATGAGATGCTGTCAAAGCAATTTCTTTGTGTTCAATGCATCTTGTTTACTTTTTACTATCTTAGAGTAAACTAAATTGATTGAATCTTACCTTTCACGGCATTAGCGATTATAGTTTATCATTTTACAGAGGCAGCGAAATAGACAGATCTGTTGGATCCACATTTGCAAACCTGCAAACTGATAAAAAAAATTTAAAAAAAAAAAAAAATGCATACCAGATCTTGGCTATACAAGTAGAGGTATTCAGTACAAAAGCAAGGAAATCATATCAAACCTCTTAAAATCACTACTTATGCCTCAGCTGGAGTCCAATTCTTTTTGCAATTTTCCATTTATCACACAGAAACCAAGTTTGCAAAATTAACATTATGGTACACATACTATATGTGACTATATATATAAACATACATATATATTCTATACAACGGTAACCAAAAGGCTGTGTAGACACATCTCACCTTTAGTGAGGCTGCTCTCTAATTTCTATGGATTACGTTCAACTGTACATCACATACTGTCACATGGGTGGTGGAAAAACAGTTTAAGATACAGCCATCACAAAGCACAAGGCACATCACAGTGCTTCTTAGCAGCGCTAGTTAGGAGGAATATTGATTACTTAGGAAAGATGCAGAGGAAATTCACCAGACTGTTAGAAACACAGACAATGCTGGAGAAACCCAGGAGGTCTGGCAGCATCTGTGGAGAGAGATTAAAAAAAAAGTTAACTTTATTTCCAATCCGAGATGACTCCTCTTCTGTTTCTTTCCGCTCAGATGCTGACAGACCTAGCATTTCCTTTTTTTTTCCCCCACATTTCCAGCATCTGCAGTATTTTGCTTTTATTTACTAGGCTGATACTAGGGTTGAGGGGCTTCAGGGTACGTGGACAAATACCAGGAGCTGGGATTGTTCTCCTTACAGTAGAGATGGTTAAGGGAAAATTTCAGAGGTTTTCAAAATTGTGATAAAGTACAAAAAAAAATCTACTAGCTGGAAGGTCAGTAACAAAAGGATACAGATTAAGAAAATCACTCAAAGATAGGGAAGGGAGTGAGCATTTTATATTACACGATGGAATACTTCATCTGGAATACATTGCCTAAAAGTGTGACCGAAGCAGATTCAAAAGTAATCTGCAAAGGAGAATTGATAAAGACTTTCTCTGGAAATGTCTGCACAGTTTTAAGACCAATTTTTTTTTTTATTGGAAATGTCTTTATGTATAAAAAAAAATCACAAGTATGATGATAGGAAACTGCATTACATATTGCTCTACATGTATAGCATTTTTCAGAGCCACAGGATATCTGAAAGTGCAGGACACACAATAAAATGTTGTCACTGTGCTAATGTACAAAACAAGGCACCTGACCTGTGCAATAGATAACACAGTGTGCAGCTGGAGGAACACAGCAGGCCAGGCAGCATCAGTGGTGCAGGAATGTCGACAATTCGTGTCAGGACCCTTCTTCAGCTCTGATGCTGCTTGGCCTGCTGTGTTCCTCCAGCTCCACACTGAGTTATCTCTGACTCCAGCATCTGCAGTTCTCACTATCTCTGACCTGTGCAATAGCAATTTCCCACAAATGACGTGATGATGATTTGTTTTAGGGATAAACGTTGGCCAAACACTGGTGCGATAAGCCAACTGCTCCTCACAATGGCAATACAGAATTTTTTACATCCTCCAGAAACAGCAAACCTTGGCATAATACCTCATTGAAAAGACTGAGCTCTCCAGCTTCCTGCACTCCCTTGGTACTCCTCCAGAGCATCACTGTGATCCTTGGACTCAAATCTTTTGGGATGAACCTAAAGCTTGTGATTACTGGAAAGAAAAATTTTATCCCCACAGCCTTCGATTCTTTTGGTGAAACACAATTCAATGTTGGTATCATTACTTCATCATCATGAACAAGCAGAATTTGAAATCTATCTTTCTCCCCTATACTCGTTACCTTGTATTTCTGGAAGCAATATCCATTTGCTGGATGAAAGTGGAAAGTCTGCCGCATCTCCTTAGGTTATAGGCTAATATCCTGTGGCTTCAAAGAAAGAGATTACAAATTCAGTGAGAGTACTGAATGAAGGTGATTGATTGATTGATTGATTGATTGATTGATTGATTGATTGATTGA
>NC_063333.1:141236499-141260131 GCF_021869965.1 Rhincodon typus
TGATTGATTGATTGATTGATTGATTGATTGATTGATTGATTGATTGAACTACCAAATCTCTCTCAGATTGGATCAAAGATGTCACCAGAGAGGAGTATTTCTCCCCAGTAGATTCGGACATTCAACACTATATTCGAGACCTGAAGGGCTTGGGAATAATTGTTTGGGTCAAATTTATTCAATTGAAGGTTGTGCATACATATTTTCCATTCACCATTTCAAAAGTTGAACAGAAGCTGCAAGCATGCCTTTTCTCCGAATTGGTGCCACCCTGTCCTTCCCGAATACATTGCACTTTGTCAATGCTGATAGCTGGTGGTTTGACAATATGTTGAACCATGACTTTTGACTTCCTGCTGTTGATGGTTAAACTGAACTCTTTCCTGGCCTGAGAGCGTGTGTCCATTTGCTGCTGAAGTGTCCTTGGTATGGAATGCTTGCACATCATTGCCAGCTCGATGTGGACCCAACCTCCCCCTGTGTCGAGTTTAAGGGGAGCAAGACTGGGCTCCTCTCCATCAGGTCCAGAATGTGAGGAGAAAACCCTGGAGATAAACTGAAGGCATATAACAGCAGCAAGAGAGAAGAATATTCCACATGATGTTGGTTCCACAACTCACTGCACCTTCTTTAAAATATTTGTTTTATAAAAATTAAACACAGAGATATAACTAACAACTGACCTAGCATCGACCGCTGCTCCTGGGTAATCTTAATGTCCCCGGACTAGTAACACAGAAGCCGAGGTCAATGTTCAAGGCAAATGCTTCAAAGCCCACTACTGCAGCTGATGGAATTTAAATTCAATTCATTAAGTGTTGAGACAAACGCCTGACCCAGTGATGGTGAGCACATAACTATCAGCGATTGTTGTGAAGACCCATCAGGTTCATCAATCTCCACCTTACCGAGTCTAGTCTACATGTGACTCCAGACCGACAGCAATGTGGTTGACTCTAAACTGCCTCTGGGTAATAAATGCTGGCCTGGCCTGAGACACCCATATCCCAAGAATGAATATTTTTAAAAAAGCATCGATTATTGGGACCGTAGAAGCCTCCTTTGATGTGTGACCATTTGCCCTTTGGAAGGTGGGGGCTGACTCCGAAGACACATCCAGTTGCCAAATGAAGGCTGTAAGTCAATCTTACTCTGGGCAAGTGGATCAGAAGAGCTGCTTCTGTGACGTGAGGAGTCAATCCATTTACCAAGCGTACTTGCCTTTGGTTGACAGGTGGATCTAGTGATTCAGTTGGGATTGATGACTCAGGTGAAAGTAGTGAGGCTGTCTGTTAAAATGGCACTTACGTTAAGCTCAGTAAAACGTATGTTAGTATTCAGTAGTTTACAATGCAACTCTGAATACTTCATACTCACAAAGCACATTAAGTATCAAGTGAATGTTCAATTTTGTTCTGGAGGGGAAGCAGGGTCTACAAATCAGACACTGATCACAGGTGGGGGTTGGCACAGTGGTTAGCACTGCTACCCCACAGCACCAGGTACCCAGGTTCAATTCCCACCTTGGGTAACAGTCAGTGTGGAGTTTGCACATTCTCTCCATGTCTATGTGTGTTTCCACTAGGTGATCTGGTTTCCAAAGATGTATAGGTTAGATGGATTGGCCATTTTAAATTGCTCATAAAGCCAAGGGATGTGCAGGCCAGATAGGTTAACCACAGGAAATGCAGGCTGGGTAGGGGATGAGTCTGGGTCAGATGCCCTTTGGAGGGTTAGTGTAGACTCAATGGGCTTCCACACTGTAGGGATTCTATGCAATGTGGAATGGACACATCTAACCCAAATTATAGGGACCATGATTTTAAAACATATGCTCACAAGATGTTTACAAAAGGATATCACTTTATGACCACTGACCATTGTCACATAATGTCCTATGAAGCTGAATACCCTGCCTCAGGTATGGCTGCTGAGGAAGGGTCACTTGACTTGAAATATTAATTCTGCTTTCTCTCCAGAGATGATGCCAGATCTGAGTTTCTCCAGCAATTTCTGTTTTTGTTTGATTTACAGCATCCATAGTTCTTTTGGTTTTTAAAATCAGGTATGGCTTGTGAGTCAGTCATGTCACACAACCAATTAACCATATAAAAACCTAACTTTTTTTGCCTTGAAGCTTCTCTCTGGCCTATTATTGCAATGATTTGTTCTCAATTTAATGTGATAAGTTTTTTTCCAACTTTCTCATGAATCCACTCTTTCTCACTGTAGATATTACATGTCTGTAACAATCCCCTTTATGCTGTTCAGTCTCCTGTTAATAGCAAAACTGTAACCTTACTACATCACAGATTTGTCTCTTTTGGAAATTTGTCTCTCATTTTTTGACTAATTTCTACTGAAATAAAACTAAGTAATTTGATCACTCTCAGCTTCCCTCATACAGTGAATCTAAAGAACAGACAAGGCCAAGGAGTCTATAGCTAGGGGATGTAAAAACTAAAGCAGGACTTTCAGGAGTAGATTTAGGAAACACCTCTACCGTAAAGCTCACAGAAGCTTTGAGCTTATCTTTTTAAAAATTATTTGGATGGGACGTGGACGTCATTGGTAAGGCCAGCATTTGTTGCCCATCCATAATTCCCCTTGAACTGAATGGCTTGCTCTGCTTTTTTCAGAGGGTTTTTCAGTGCAACCACATTGCTGTGGGTCTGGAGTCAGTTGTAGACTAGGTGAGGTAAAGATGGCATACTTCCTTCCCCAAAGGACATTCATTAACTAGATTGGTCTGCGCAGCAACTCAACGGTTGGTACATGGTGCAGTTAGTCTGTTTCTTTGAGTTCAAAATTGACAATCTGCCATGGTGAGATTGGAACCCTTGTCCACAGGGCATCAGTCTGGAGTTCTGGACTGCTGGTCAAATGACTTCACAAGGAGACAGCACAGTGGTTAGCACTGCTGCCTTACAGTGCCAGGGACCTGGGTTCGATTCCACCCTCAGGTGGATGTCTGTGTGCAGAGTTTGCACATTCTCCCCGTGTCAGTGTGGGTTTCCTCTGGGTGCTCTGGTTTCCTCCCACAGTCCAAAGATGTGCAGGTTAGGTGGCTTGGCCATGCTAAGTTGCCCATAGCATTCAGGGATGTGTAGATTAGGTGGGTCTGGGTGGGATGTTCCGAGGGATGGTGTGGACTTGTTGGGCTGAAGGGCCTGTTTCCACACTGTAGGGATTCCCGATTCTGTCACTACCTCCCCTAACTATGCTATCCCCTGATTAAATAACCATTCACCCGAATGATGAGGTGCCCATGTGGTCTCTAACCTGCCTCAGCAGCACCTACCTCTCCCAGTCAGGCTGCTCAGTCTCTACAGGTGCCAGGAGGCTGTCTTGGGGGAAAACAGCTTCACTGGAATGACTCCTGGTCACTAGGGGTTCAGGACACCCCATTTGGTCTCCCAACAACAGCCTATGGGAAAGTCGTGTCCAATGACGTAGACCAAAACAAGGAAAATATTGTCCGGGCATCCATGTCGGTTTGTCAGGCAATGATGCCAAATCACTGAGCTCAAAACAGTAGTTTTGAAGTTAAGGTTAATGCCTATAACCATTAATCATTCCTCTCACCCAGGACTCCAGAATTCATGCCTGAAGATCCAGGTTCGAACCCCAGCCCAGATCTAGAAACATGAAGAATATGTTTACCATGTGACAAATGGAAATCCTTCCAAGGACAGGCTCTGATGAAAAGAAGAATATCATCTCTACCCTGACTATCCATCATTCTGGACTACAAGTGTAGCATCTTACAGAGCAAGAAGCTGAATGGTCTAATCCTGCTCCCCTTTAGAGTCATAGAAACGCGTAGGACAGAAACAGACCTTTCAGTCCATCTCGTCCATCCGACCAGATATCTAAATAAATTTATTCCCATTTGCCAGCATTTAGCCCATATCCCTCAAAACCTTCCTATTCATATACCCATCCAGATGACTTTTAAATGTTGTTATTGTACCAGCCTCCACGACTTCCTCTAGCAGCTTGTTCTACACAAACACCATCCTCAGCGGGGAAAAGGTTGCCCTTTAAATCCCTTTTAAATCTTTCCCCTCTCACCTTAAACTTATGTCCTCTAGTTTAGGACTCCCCCATCCTGGGAAAAAGACTTTAGCTGTTCACCCTATCCATGCCCCTCATGATTTTATAAACTCTATAAAGGTCACCCCTCAGCCTCCAATGCTCCAGGGAAAATAGTCCTAGCCTATTCAGCCTTTCCCTATAGCTCAAACTCTCCAATCCTGGCAACATCCTTGTAAATCTTTTCTGAACCTTTTCAAGTTTCACGACATCCTTTCTATAGCAGGAAGGCCAGAACTGAACGCAGTATTCCAAAAGTGGCCTAACCAATGTCCTGTACAGCCACAACATGACCTCGCAACCCCTACACTCAGTGCACTGACCAGTAAAGGCAAGCAAACCAAACACCCTCTTCACTATCCTGTCTACCTGGTACTTCACTTTCAAGGAACTATGAAACTGCACTCCAAATCTCTTTGCTCAGAAACACTCCCCAGGGCCTTACCATTAAAGGTGTATATGTCCTGCTCTAGTTTGCCTTTCCAAAATAAAGCACCTCACATTTATGTAAATTAAACTCCATCTGCCACTCCTCCGAAGTTGCACTCTTGAAGTAACTTTCGCAGCTGTCCACTACACCATCCATTTTGGTGTCATCTGCAAACTTACTAACCACACCTCCTATGTTCATATCCAAATCATCTTGTGTTATAGACTTGCATTCCTTTTTAACCCACAAAGAAAATAACAACACTTAAGCCATAAGGCCAATCAATCTAGTCTTGTCCTATTGTACCATGTCTGGCTTTGAATTTTGGTAAAGCGTGTGATTTCTTTTATTTTATAATACAGAAGAAGGTACAAGTTATTAAAGGATTGGTCATATACCCAAACTGCATCCAATTACACAACCCAGCAGTATCGTCATCTTTGGATGTTGCAATTGTCATATGTCACGTACAAATTTTTGAAATGACTAAATATAAGGTGATAGAGTGCACTCTGCTGGCCCGTTAATGGGTACTGCATTCCAGTGAAATTGCAGTTTTGTTACAGAAGTTCATTGATACAGTGAAACTTGAATGTTTAGGGAAATAAATGTGCAATTATGTCTAGATTTTTTTTAAATTAGCACAATATGTATTAAAGAATAACTGTGGATATTTTAGGAGTCCGCATACATTTGCAATGTTACAGAAAAAAATTTCATCTTAAAAAGGTTTTAAATATTCTTTGAAATTGGTCTAACTACAGGCAATTACATGGAGCATTACATTCTGAGAGGATGGGGTCTATGGAGAGGGGCAGGGAAAGAGAGAGATAAAAAGAGAGAAAGAGAAAAAGTGAGGGAAAGAGTGAAAGAAAAAACGTGAGAGAATGAGGAAGAAAGAACTTGAGGCAGAAAGAGAACACAGACTGGAAGATGGGAAGGGAAAGAGAGGGGGAAAGAGAAAACAAGAGTAAAAGGACAGAAAGAAAGAAAATGTGGGAGAATTAGGGAGAAAGATCATGAGACGGAGAGTGAATGGAAGAGAGAGAATGGGAGAGGGAAATGAGACGAACAAAAAGAGAAAACAAGACAGAAAGGACAGTGACAAAAGAGCAAGTGAATGAGAGAAAAAGCGAACGAGAGAGAGAAAGAAGGGGAGGGAGAGAGAAGAGGAGAGACTGAGGAGAGAATGAGAGAGGGAGGGAGGGAGAGAATGAGAGAGGGAGGGCGGGAGAGAATGAGAGAGGGAGGGCGGGAGAGGGGAAGAGAGCGAGAGACGGATAAAGAGAAGGAACAAGAGGTAGATACATTAAAAAAAGGGAACAACAAGAGAACTAGAGTGGGAGGGACAGAAATTGACAGGAGGACGAGACAGAAGGGGAAAGAAAGAGGAAGGGAAATAGAAAGTGAAAACAAGGGAGAGGGAGAATGCACGAAAGAGAATAGCAGAGAGAGAGAAAACAAAGAAAGAATGATCAAAGACAAAAAAAAACTGCAGATGCTGAAATCAAAGGCAGACAAAACAGGAGGCTGGAAGAACTAAGCAAGCCAGGCAGCATCTAGAGGAAAGAAGTAGTCAATGTTTCGGGTATTACCCTTCTTCAGGGCTCAGGACAAGAGTCCTGAAACATTCACTTCTCCTTTCCCCCAAAAAATGATCAAAAATTGAGTTAAAAGTTTGAATTCCAAATTTAAATTAATTATATTTCTTATAATATCTAGAACGGGCGGAAAAGACTCAAATTAAGAAAAATACCAAAGCTTTGGAGCTTTTTTTTAAAAAAACGACAACCCAAGGATTAAGAGAATAGTGTTTATGTCTGTTCTATTTCATTCCTGCCAGCAGAGGATAGCACTGTACACACGGAGCACTCAGCAACTTCGGCCTGATACAACGTATTCCTCCAAAGAACGATAATGCCCAGTTACCATAATCATTATCACAATAGTCGAGCTGATTATGAGAATAGGACTAAATTTGGCCAAAGGCTTGAAACAGGCTCTGAATGAATGCCGTGCTGATATGAAACGCTGGTTTGAACGGGACTCCAACGCAGAATTTTCAGGCTAATTACTGCAATTGAAACATACCTATAGGCGCCAGCACTGATTGAAGGTTCGGTAATGGAGTATGGATGAAATGCAATTTCCTAGAAACTGTGTATGCAGCGTGCGCCCATCCACCCACTTCCGCCGAGGATAGAGAATGGGACACAGCGCCAGCATTCAGAATGACTCAGGACCCGAGGCAGAGGTCGCACAGACCCATGGAAGTGGTACTTGAGATGCTGGTGGTGGAGTTAGAATGTCCTCATCCTCATCCCTGAAACATCCACTGTCTGTTTCCTTTCCTTGTAATGTTTATTGTCCCGATGACTACAGGACAAAAACAAAATACCTTTGACACGCTACTTATTGAGCAATAATAAAGGTTTGTACTGCCAAACAACAATTCATACACAACAAAAACAAAGTTGCTGGAAAAGCTCAGCACGTCTGGCAGCATCTGTCACCGGACCCGAAACGTTAACTCCGTTTTTTCCTTCACAGATGCTGCCAGACCTGCTGAGCTTTTCCAGCAACTTTGTTTTTGTTCCTGATTTACAGCATCCGCAGTTCTTTCGGTTTTAACAATTCATACAGTCCCTTCAGGATTTCAAAGTTATTTGCGAAACATAGCTTCAATTCAGGCACTACATACCTTCCAGCTCATTTGGTGGAATCTGCTTACACCCTGCCCTATTTTCCTCTTCTTGTCCAGGATGTTGATATTTGGCAGGTTATGATCCATTAGCTCTCCCACCATTTCCAATTCACCCTCTTGAGTTTACCATGTTTGTGACCCACTTTAATTGCTTTGAAGTGCAGGTAGCACAAAGCTGTTTGATGAAGGGGGTGGACCAGGATAGCAGTGACTGATCATGTCCTCACCTAACCTCCACTCTAGCAGACTCTGATAGACTTCTGATCCCAATGTGTCCTTATCAGATTTTAGATATTTCTAAATCAACCCAATCAATCAGAGATGGTATTACACACACTGGAGCTGGTGTGACATGAACCCAGGCCTCTTGGCTTAGAGGTAGGGTCACTACTGTGAACCTCAAGAGACTCCTGTTTTAGATTTTATACATGACCCTCCTGATAAAAGTGTGGAAACTAAATGAATGATCTTTCTTACATACATGACAGTCAAGAACGACTTCTTTTAAAATAAAAGCACACAGTTTTTAAGTAGTTTACACTGATTTATTCCAACTCCTCTGAAGATGAATTGATACTGTTGAAACTGTCTTATACATTAGATGCCATTCTTAAAGTGTTATTGTGTCCCTGTACGTTCATGGCCTGATTTGTGGAGAAACTCCCCTTGATTGTATGTTTACAATTGGCATCTTCCTTTAACATAATGTCTAATGGACAAGTAGTGACCTACAATATAGGGAACCATATCAGGCTGGCTTCATCATCCAATACATTCAAAATCACTCCCCTCCCTGCTTCAAATTAATAGAAATTCAATCACTGGGGACCAATATTCACAATGTGGTGTAAAACTAGAAACTGAATCTCAATATTCACTTTAAAAAAACTTGCACAGTAAGAAATCATAAGGAGGCAGTTAAAACACATGCAGTAATAGTCTTATTTGTTTCCAAAATATATCAAATAAATGTTTGAGACCACAGCGAGTCACCTCAGTCAGAGAAAATAAACTCAAGATTCAATGGGGCCTGATGGCTGTTGGTTGTGAACAGTTTTGACACCAACATGTATTTACAACTAACAGTGCAAATGGGAATTTTGTATTTAAGTTCCCTTTCCCCTCACATCGTGCATCAATGAGTGAATATAAAAGTCACACAAACACTGGATTCTGTAATTACTATTAGAGCTAATCTTACTCCATTGCACACACCTACAGACTATAGTTAACCTTCAATAAGGAGCTCAGTACATGAATAAATGTGGCTGTCAAAACAAGTTAATAGCAAAAACACACACTTTAAAAACGATGCTTCATACAATGAAACAAGTTATTTTTCTTTAAAATACAGTGCATTAGTTAAAACAATGTCCTCTGCATGTCCATAACAGGTACAGTGATGACACTGAAATGGACTGCATAGTTAGTACAAAGCAGCTCAAAGTGTCTGATTGTACTGTGTAGTCAAATCATTATACAGTGCAAAATTCAATCTACCTGCCTTCATTAAAAAGTTAATGTTAGAACATCCACTTCAATGTGAGTGTATGTTTTAAATCACAGAAGAGTACTTCCTTTATATATATATATACATATATGTATAGCTAAGACCTTAAATTAAATTAGTTGCTTAAATGAATTTCAGACTGTAAATCTATGTACATAATTATACAAAGTTTGCTCTATTCCTATTAGGCACTAAGTCAATGTATCAAACACTGAAAGTCAGTTTTATCGGTAGTCAACCAACACTGTGCTTAACCCTTATTGTAGGTTAGTCTGTTTGGGTATTTTGGCTCCCATAAGGATTCCTGAACTCATGGGAGCAGGTCCCTTCATTTGCATGCTGGCACCCACCATTGTGGGGAAACTGCGATTCCGTCGAATGCCAGTATTCAGCTGAATCCCTCCAATAGCACCAGTGACCACTTGAGTGCAGCCTAATGCGAGGCTCTCACCCACCAGACTGCCCTGGGGAAAAGTATTCACTGACCCTGGGGCCCTGTTAAGAAGGGGTCCATTGTCGTCCATCATTGAAGACTCCTGCACTGGCGTAATGCCTGGATGAACAACTTTGGCAATGCCAAGCCTCTTCACTTTGTCAACCAGGTTGATTTTGGAGATGCTCACATCTGTCTGGCTTTCGCTGTGCCTCACTGGTTTGTCCCCTCTCATTTCCTTTAACATAGAACTGGCTGGCTTGGAGGCCAGGAAATTGTCATAGTGACTGCAAGTGCCCTTACATTCAAATGGAGGTGGAGACGGGCACAGGGAATACAATGGCGAGTTGGGTGGGGTGGATGGTACAAAGGTTGGTTTGGGAGTGCAGAAGTTTGCAGTGGTGCTGAGGCCCATCCTGTCCCAGCTGTACGGGTTGTACACAGCTGCTGAGATCCCTCGCTCCTTCAGTAACTTAACCAGGCCCAGAGAGATGCTCAGTGTGGTTGTACCTTCCCGGAGGTTAGTGAAGGATTCAGCCAAGCTCAAGCGTCGAGGTGTACACGGTGTACCAACTGGAGTTGATTTTATATTATTCAAGATCCCACAGACTGGAGTAGGTGCAGAGTGAACACTAAAAATGGGGATAGAAAATAGGAAAAAAGACTTAGCAAGTCCATTGCACCCATTGTTTTACATACATTAATCAGGTTTTTTGAAAAAATGGCTCCCTAAAGAGCAAGTAAAAACTAGTCATTCTACAGTTTTTTTTAAAAATTACACTAAGCAGAAGGAACAACACTGCCTGCAGGTTCTCCTCCAAATCACACACTGTCTTGACTTGGAACTATGTTCCCATTCTTTCAATGTCATAGGTCAAAACTCTAGATCGCCCTCCCTAGCAGCATTGAGTTTATCTACACAATAAGGACTCCAGTGATTTGAGAAGATAGGTCACCATCAACTTCTCAAGGGCATTTAGTTACAGGCAATAAAATGCTGGCCCAACCAGCAAAGCCCATTGCCTCAAGTAAATTTAAAAAAAAACAATAGTTTACTGACTTGAATATTAAAATTACCCCAGAGAAACAGGTATATTCTACCAGAGAATATACTGAAATCACAAACAGTTTGTCTGAACAGTATGTGTAAAATATTCATGCGTCAATTAAAGCTGCAAAACCCAAAGCATCTACATTTATTGTTATATTTAATATAGCACAGAAAAGCATGACACTGATTTGCATACAAAAATAGCTGACATGGTGAATTAAAATCTCAAGCAGAGGCAAGCCGAGTTACACAGAAAAGAAAAGAAAGGAGGGGGAAAACAAAAAGAAGAAGGACAATGGAGTGTCCCTCATGCTGATGATCAATGATTTACGTAGTTAAGGAATTGAGTAGTAAAGTGATAATGTAAGAGCCTTCATGAGAGGAGGCTACAAAAAGGTCAAAAGCAAGTGAGCACAGTGGCTCCCTGCGACACTCAACAGAAAACTCATTTCCCTCATTAAGTTCTAATGATGAATCGTTAGGTCAGTCAGAGTGGCAACCACCTGGAATAAAATCAGGTGCCCTCCCAACACAACCAGTTTGTAAAAAACAAAACAAGGATTTTCCACACTCATCAAGGGATTTTCTCACCCACAATATGGGGAGTGAGCAGAAAAGTGGAGCTGTAGCTAGAAATTCACCATTACCACATTGAACAAGGAATGGGCTAGATGGGTCAAATGGAAAAGTCTACCCCTGCTCCTACTTTTGGCATTCTTGTATTTCTGGGTTTTGGATGGTGAGATGGGCTGCCTCCCCTCTCAAACACTGTGCCCACGTTTCCAAAACCAATGGTTTTCCCTATGGCACATGATCACACACAAACGCAGTCAAAAAATTGGCAATATCGTCAAGGCAATGTTAAAATGAGTAGGAGATTTCATCTGGGAGCTCTTGCCTATTCAGCATTGAACTGAGATTTTCCAAAGTCCTCGCACTTAAAGTTTGCACTGAGCTAGGTCCAAAAGAAGTCACCACATGGGAAAAGGCAGCATTCACTCCATTCCCTTCAATGTGTTCCACCATTCAAAGAGATTATGGGTGATATCTGCCATAACTATTATAACTTCATGTCTTTAACACATTTGCCTAACAAAGGTCTATTGATTATAGACATAACTTTATTAATTGAGGTAACAACTACTGCTATTTTTGGCAAAAGTTCTACGTTTTCATCACCCCTGCATGAAGGAATACATCCTCTCACTTCTGCTGTAGATAGCCTGAATCATATTTTAAGGTTGTGTTGCTTCATCTCGGACTTATCCACCAACAGAAAATGCTTCCCTCTATTCTTCACTTCAATTATCCTTTTCAAAATTCTAAAAACTCCCATCAGATCAACCCTTAAATCTTCCAAATCACAAGAAATTACATGACTGGTCTATGCAATTTTACTTCACCACAACCCCGGTGACAACCTGGTATATCTGCACTTCCCTTCTATAGCCATCTGGATCCTACATGAATCAACTTTCTAAAAGTTCAGTGAAGAACTCATCCCTAAAAGCATGCTCCTGATCAAAAAAAAACACACCGCATTTGCTGGCAAGAGGTCTCCAATCCGAACTCTAGGAAACTGCCTGATTGCCATAAGGCACACCCCTCCTTTTTCCTAGCTATAGACCATCTGATGTATTATTGAATGATTATAGCACAGGAGTCTGCCATTTGCCCATCATGTCCATCATGTCCATGCTGACTCAACGCAAGAGAAACTCTTGGCACCTTTTCCCCTATGGTTCTGCAAATTCTCTCCAAATTATCACCCAACTTCCCTTCTGAAAGCAAACACTGAACCTGTTTCCACCACACTCTCAAGCACTGCATTCTATCCTGCGTATAGGAATGGTATATGCTTGGGGTAAGGGGAACATTGTATTTTAGTTAATTATCCATTTTGCTGGTTGTTTAATTAAGAACAAACTTATTCTTTAATCAAATTTAATTTAAATTTACTGAAGAAACCTGGTCAAAGTCTCTCTTGCTCTAGATAACAGTGATAAGAAGAAGCAAGTTGACAATTTGCTGTTAGTGCAAGACATTTATACTTTTGGCTCATAGGGTAGTGGGACTCAATTTCCAGTGCACTTTCCCTCCATCAGGATCACTGTAATCACATAACCGCAACAGACTTAGCCACACTGCTTTGAAGTACAAGTGATTATTTTGACACGTGTAATATTTGGCACAATAACTGGACCTGGTTTAACTAAAACGAGATAAGGAACATTTGTGCAAATTAAACATATTGACAGGAGTATGTATACACAAAGACTTCTGTAGATGCAAATGCCGCCACATCCTACATAACATGACCGGTGTGCAAACTCCTATTTTTCCCTGTTAAAATGGCAATGAGTTCACGTGCAACTTCTAGCTGTCAAAACATCCCATCACTCACTACTTCTAAAAGCAGATAAGTCAATGCTGTATTACTTAACAAATCAAAGGAGCTGGACAGACATACGTTTACAAGTGAGATTAAGATCAGTGCAGTTTGAGATGATCAAGTATGTCATGCAGCAATGGTGCTGTTTGCATGAGTTCAGAGCAAACTATTCTCTGAAGTACAAAGGATGAGTAAAATTTGAACAAGATCTGAGACAAGCAAATATTCTGGGATTCTGCAACATCATCCTGCCATTGTAGAGATAAGGAATATTTACATAGAGTTTTGTCTCAACAGATTAAACAGATGAGGCAGTATCTACCAGAAATCAAAACTTCAATTCTTGTGTCATGTTTTCTTACATTTCATTTAATGGGAAATAGCAAAATAATGCTACCAATAATTGGAAATTATCAAAAAAGGCAACATTCATCAACAGGGGAACACTCCTTGATAACCAGGCATTTGAGAATGCTAAAACAGGTCACTTTGAACATTGACTCACTTGTCGCCAAGTTTTTCCGTGTGTATTGCACTTTTCAAATATCGCCCCCATGCACCAACTACATAACTGAACTATGTTGAATGGTAAGCAACTGTTAGCTTGATATCCTAGTGCTAGACAAAACAACGTTAGGGATTGTGCAGCAATCAACTACTTGGTTAGATTTATTAAGTTTTCCACATGCCTCACTTCCACTTCTATTGGGCCAGCTTGGATATCACTGGCAGTGCATCTCACCCTCGTGGGTCAACCTTTGCCCTATTTTTCCCTTCAAATGCGATGATATACTGTAATTTGATCGTCCTCATCAGACCTGTGGAAGATCGTTTGTTGTTAGAGTTGTTCATTGCATTTTTATGCCAACACTGTTAGCATTTGCACTATCGTGCATTTAGGCCTTTCCAACTCATTCTGTCAGCAGCATCACATTAGAGGAAGATCTGTTCTCTTTCAGATACTTGACTGAGCAATTTTGGTACCCAAAATTAGGTTGGCCCATATCTTCAAAGTCGTAAATCATCACACAAATTAGATCTATAAATGCCATTTCTGTTCAACTCTACGGCATGCCTCCAGGGGTTTGCTGGTGTTAAAACAGACATTCATAAATAGATATACACCACTGACAAAATTTGGAGGAATTGAACAGGCTCATTTCTAGGAAAAGAGTAAAGTTTGAGTTGAAATATTGGTCTCCTAAATTAATGTTAAGTCAGAAATGTGGTGGGTTTTAATTAGTCTGTGCCTGGTTTAAATAGTACAGACTGTACCAAGTTATTCCAGCAATTTTATCTATAAGTCCCTTAAAATTAGACTTTGCTTTATAACAGAGATTCTGTACATAAATGCGTAATAAGTTAGCTTGTAAGCATGATACATACTGGAGTGGGAAAGTCTGTTGTGAATATGACCTAACAAGGATGCAGAGTGACATAACTCAGCAGGTCTGGCAGCATTGGTGGTGAGAAAACAAGAGGAAGTGTTAATTCTATTTTCTCTCCCAACAAATGCTGTCAAACCTGAGTTTCTCCAGAAATTTGTTTTTGTGTGTTTCAGATTTTTAGCATTCACAATTCTTAGTTTTACTTTGTTGCAGACTGGGTTGTGTGTCATCAGAAATCTAGAAGATAGGAATATAATGGGAGCTGTTCACTTTGCAGGAAAAATAATAAAATGTTGTTTTAATACTTAAACACTTGGGGAATTCTGAAGTGCAGAGAGGTCTAGGTGTTCATGTGCATGAGTCACAAAACATTATGCATCAAGAGATCAAGGCAGCTAATGGAGTGCTATCCTTTACTATGAGAGAAATGTAATATTAAAAAGTCAGGATGTTGTGAGTCAGTTATTTCGGGAAGGATGTAAATGCTGGTTCAGAGGTGGTTTACTGGACTGATACCTGGAATGAATGAGTTGTCTTACGAGAAAAAAGGTTGGACAGGCTGGGCTGGTTTTCATTAAAAGTTTAAAAAAATGAGTCCTAAATGGTCTTGATAAGGTGGATACAGAAAGGATGTTTCCTCTTATGGACAAGTTCAGAACTAGGAGGCATTGTTTTAAAATCAGGAGTCCCCTTTTAGGGCAGAGATAGGAAATTTCTTCTTCTCTCAGGAGGGTTGTACAACTTGGGAACTCTAACTCAAAAGGCAATCAAACCAATGATGTCAAATATTTTTAAGGCAGCGTTGGATGGATACTTGTTAGGCAAGGGAATCAAAGGGTATTGGGGATAGATCGTGAGAGAAATTTGGAACACAAACAGATAAGACATGAACTTGTTGAATGGCAAAGCAGGCTTGAAGGGCCTACTTTTCTTCAGAATTTGTATGTACGTTCATATGAATAGGCTTTACAGTTTAGAAATAACTGATGGATAGAGCCATTAACAAACTTGCTTAGGAATGCGACCAGTCTATATGAATTGTAAAACCTATTTATTTTAACAAGGAAAATTGCTGTCAATGATTTCAAAATCACCTGTAATGAAGGTAATTTAAAGTGAAGCATCTGTAGCAAATGAATTACAATTCAAGGGATCTTTCCCATCTCCAGTCCGCCCTATTGGGGTCAGTTTTCTGTCCAGTTTTAAACTTAAATCTGCAAAGGAGGCAAGATTTTACAATTTAGACACATCCCTCTGATTGTTCCCTGATTGTTGTTAAACAACAAAATGGTTTAATTCCTCATGCAAAAAAAAGGAATGCTGGAGAAACTCATCAGGTCTGGCAGCATCTGTGGAGAGCACAACAGAGTTAACATTCTAAATCCAGTATGACAACTTCTTCAGAACAGTAACTCCTCATGCATTTAAGTTTTCCAATAAAGTTTTTTAAAAAGAGAAGTTAAAATTAGTTTGTCAGCACACGAATGTGTGAAAGGCCCTGATCTTACCTTGAAGTGACTTGTGCGAGCTCATCAGAGGGGTGAAGAATGCGGCAGGTTGTGAAGGTAAAGGTGGAGCTGGTGTGTGACATACATTTACCAGGATAGTGGACTGAAGTAAGAGATCGAGAGGTTGTGGTGGAGAGGGAAGGAAAACAGCAGAAAACACAGACATCAGCAGCTATTGCAGCAATTATAAAAGCAAAAAAAAATCAATTTTTGACAAAGTCAACTCCAGATTATGTAACCCTTTCCAGACCAGCCATCCATCTTTCTCCAAAATCAGATACAATAATTCTCAGATTTTGTATTGTCTCATTCTTAAATGTACTTTTAAAATTTATGATTTCTCCCGCAGGAGTTTGGGTCTGTCTGGATTGGGAAGGGTAGAAGGCATTAATTTTTAAATCTCATTATGGCATTATTTCAACATCCCAAATCAACACACCAATAATACTATGTAAGATCAATGACTCTGCTTGGAACATGCTGAAGCTGAAAGAATTACACTTAAACACTCAGCCGCAATTGTATAAGCTCACTTGGGAACTGATGAAGAGGAACCTCAATTCCATTGATTCTAGAACAACATTGAGGAACTGGCACATAATAAGAGCTGGCAGATCATAAAGAATGTAAGTCCTCCTGTACAATGTTAATGCAGCAAGTATTTTAACAAGTGATTGGGGTTAGTAAACTCACTAATTGACTTGGTTCATATAAGTGGGTGGTGGAGAGGTGGGGGGAGAAGAGAGAGGGATCCTCTTGTTGCAATTGGCAGTGTCTCCACCCCTGAACCGGGAGGCCCAGGTTTAAGCCCCACCTGTTCCAGAAGGGTGTAATAACATTTCTGAACAGGGCGATTAGGAAAATAGGTTGGCAGGAGAAACAAGGGCTCTTCTGGCACAGTGGTAGTGTTCGTATCCCTCAACCAGGATGTCTGGGTTCAAGCCCCACCAGAAGTGTTTAATAACATCTGAGACAGGTTAATTAGGAAAAATAGGTTAAATAAAACAAAAAAATTATAAAGCAGATTGAAGGCTCTCTTGTGGCACAGTGATAATGTCCCTACCTCTGGACCAAGAGATTTAAGTCCCACCTGCTCTCGTGGTTTGTCATACTTTCTAATTGATCTGTTCAGAGATATTATCATTGATTGGGTGGTTATAAAGGGGGAACAAATGAGATTGGGTGCGGAGTGATCTGCTAGACTGAGTAGTTAAACTCACACAAAGAAAGGTATCTTGGTTTCTGTCTCACCAACTGGCTTGGACCCATTTAGATACACAGTAAGGGCTGTGTTGCGCCATAAAAACACGAAATATTGAGAGATCAAAACTATTTTTTCCTGTTTAAATAATACTTGAATGTTATGGCATCAGTTTTAGTTTTCTGCAAATCTACATGATCTAATCTATCTGCGTCTTCAATAGCAAAGATAAGTTCACTTTCTTAAAAGACTTCATAAACTTTCTGAAGCAGGGAGAACAAGGACTGGCATAGCTGAGAAAATCCAACCGAAATTACTTTTTTTTTTAAATACACTGCCATTTAGCTTTCTAGCACACATACAGATGCAGCAGATCTACTTTAATGATGTATCTAAATATGCAAGTCCCTTCCTCCATGACTGCAATCTTGGCTCCAAGAGTTTTTAGAAGTACATTTTACAGAGAATATCCTAATCATTTCACTCATCAGCCTCAGTTGTGGGACTTTAGGAAATCTTCAAAACGTCACGGGAAATAATTAAATAAAAATACATTAAATAATATTCTAGGTGGGTAATGGATTTAAATAATAAAGAATCTTAATTTAAGAAATTATCTTTTCAGTTAATCCATGCAAATCAGTCAGAAATCACACGACACCAGGTTATAGTCCAACAGGTTTATCTGAAATCACAAGCTATCAAAGCGCTGCTCCTTTGTCACGTCGAAGGGGTAGCACTCCGAAAGCTCACGATTTCGAATAAAGCTGTTGGACTATAACCAGATGTTGTGTGATTTCTGACTTTGTCCAACCCAGTCCAACATCGGCACCTCCACATCATGCAAATCAAAGTCCAAGTAATTTTGTTTTAAAACTCCGGAGAAACTTGAGGAAGTTAGCTGCAGAGCGAAACTCCATTCTTTAACTAGCAAAGTTGGGTTAGTATTAAGTACCTTATGCACTGGAAGGGTAGAATCCCAACAGTTTCTAGATCACAAACTGGTTAACTTGTTGCATTTGTACTATACATCAGTTACAAGACATTTCTTTGAATCACCTCCCCCTCCATGAAACTGCTTTTCTGAAAATAATTAGCAATGCAAATGAAACAACAAATGGAAGATGAAGTCAAGACATCAATTCTCCTTCACCCCTCAATCTTACCCTTCTCCTTTCTGGAAGCAATAACTAATGTTGGGACATAATTACACAGCTGCTGGCCAATGTCCAGTAGCATATTCTTATTGAGAACAGCATAACAATTCTCACCAGTGTATGGCTCAGCCACTCAGACCAGGAATGTCCCATCTATCCTGAAGTAGCAGATCTCAGTCACACCGGTGTTGAGTTAAAATACCACCTTTAGTCTTTGTGGGCCCATGCAAAGCAGGGGGAAGTTTAAAAAATTGTCAGTATTTGTGGTCTTGATCCCCACTGGGAGACAGCTGGCAGCAACATCAGCCATAGGCATGACTAACTGTAAATACTACGCACAAATAATTTGCCAACTTTCACCAGTTCGTTCACAAATAATTGGCTATTGATTTAGTCAGAACTAGAAGGTGACTAATATTTCTGATCCAAGCAGCAGGCAATGCTTTAAAGGAAGAAAGGACAAAAGAGAGATAAAAAGCCATTGGGAAACCCCTTTGAAGTCAGGAGTATAATTATCATGCCCCACTTCCTCCCAATCCCAGGAGATGATCTTGAGGCACCACATTAAAAATGCATAATTGATGATAATGATTGGTCACTAGTTCAGTGAAAACAGTCACCGAGTTAGTGGAAATTTTTACTTTTGTCACAAACTCACCAATTAAATTATAATGTTTTAAAATAAGTTGTATGCGACTTTAAGGATAAACTGTTGAATTTGTATTGTGTGAGTTGGTTGCAGATTTGGCGTGAGGCTCACAGAAACAAGAAACCAGTTTGTTTTTGGCACTTCACAGTGTCTGTCAATAGCTTAACTAATTACATACACACCTTAGCCATCATACTGACAACGTCCAAATGGAAGTATTAAATAAGGGACTTGCCATGTACATTATAAAAGACAGAATATAGATCCTGCTGAATTTAAATGAGGTGAAAACATGGCAGCAAAGTTTCCAACTGTTTACAGCTATTCATCTGATCCCCAAGTGGAATTTATATAACGTCCAAAATGCAGATTAACATAATTAGGCTCCATAATTTCTACTTTGTAAATAACTGTTCCCTACCGGGTTAAGACATGAACAAAAAGATTCACAAATACAATATCCTGACACAGAGTGAAGAGCTAACAAAGCAATAGAAACAAAGTTATAGGTGAAAATTTACACATGCTTCAAAAAGAAAAGTGATATACTGAATCGTAAATAAGATCTTTTAACGGAATGGCAGAAAGTAGGGGTTTTCAGCTGAATACCAGTTTCTATGCTATGTTAAGTTTTAAATCTGAAACCGATCAGAGAATAAAAGTGCACCACTTAAGTCATAACAATATAGAGGCAGAATTTTGACCTGAACCAAATGCTCTAACATTTAGTTAACATCCTGTCGAATGGTAATTCTACGTGACAGGAGATGCTCCCTCACCAGAAGCCTCATCACCGTCCGCTGTCTCCTGTGTCTCCACTGTGTTTGGCTGATACTGCATCACTAACGTCTTGCTGTGTGATACAGGCACTTGTTCATTCGACCTCTCACCTGAGGTCTCCCTGTGCTGCACCGGGGTTGAGGTAGCTAGGCCCCGGAAAGCAGGGTCGCCGGGTTCATCTTCTTCATAATCTGTTAAATGGTACACCTGCTCAGTGTCCAGCTCCAGAGGCCTGAAGCCCTTGGTGACAACACCAGGCCGTGGGTCAAGGATTCCTCCCAGGTTTGGCTGGGCCAGTTGTTGCCAATGGTGCAAAGTTGCTGAACCTGTTAAGACAAACACATACGTATCTATAATCAAATACAGGTGGCTATTAAAATAAAGACAATTAATAGCAATGATTTAAGCAGTGAGTGGAAGTAAGTGTTGCACTGCCAAGTCATGCATGCGCTTTTAATGCATTAACAAGTTATTTTAAGCAGCTAAATTTAAAAATAGTTTCCCTAATATTACATGCTGTATGCACCACATCAACTCATGTGGTGATGTGTTAAATAGCGCTTTTTTTTTAAAAAAGAAAAACGATCAATTTAACAGAAAACTGTGAAATACTGGAAGCCTGCCCTCCCAACTGATGTTCTGTAACGTAACAGGTTTTGTCATCCCACGAGATGTTTTAACCTTTTAAGAGGCAAGCATGCTATTACTGCAATCCATCGGAGATTGCAAGGTACAATTTCAGTTTAGTCATTATAATTAGAGCAGTTTATTTCTCTCCTTTAGGATTCTTCTGGCAAACCTCCACTGTTAGATGACATATTAGCATTAGTCACTTTTGGAGCAAAATTAGTACAAAGCTGGGTTAGTTGCAAATAAATTGGAGAATAAACACTTCAAAACAAGTAATGCTCAAGGCAAATTAAAGAAGCATTTTCCAATTGTTAACATCTGTTTTTGTTAACAAATGCTTTCAGTGAGTCAATATTCTGATAACATTACCGGTATGGATCACTGCAAATACATACGTCCACCTCCAGTTGTAGGTATCAGCACTGCATTGTAGTTCACACTAACAGGTGAAGAGGAAATTAATCTGTTTCCACATGCATATACTAGCCTCTTAAAAAGAAATTTGCTAGTTTCACCACCATCCTTACAATCGATTGCTCAGATGAAGGTGAAATTCAGGAAATAGAAAGCGTTTATTTTTACCTTTCATTAAAGGTATTGATTTGCACTGGGATATTCTCTCTCATGGGCACTGACAAACTTCCAGTAGGTCACCAGAGAACACACTTCACACTCCATCCTAAGATACTGGACAGCAATTATGAGCAGGAGTCCAGAGACCAATTACAGGACTCCACAGGGCTGAGATGAGCTAAGTCAGCACAAAACAGTGGCAGAAACTGCAGCTGTCTTGGCTGATACATTCTGGTATATTATCAAGCAGTGGATCTAGCCTAAAGTTAATTGAGAGCTTGTCAAAAGACTGCATCACAAGCCAATACTTTTGATGATGCAAATATTTTTATGCATTGTCAATAAATCCATTCTTAAACACGAGAATAATACTGTACTTGTGTTTCAAGATATATAATCATTTTAAGCAAGAAAATTTTATAAACACAGCGATGTAGTAGTTTCAAATGTGTATATATGGAAAACAACCAATTTCCCCAATGTTTGCCTATTTACAAATTAGCTCCAAATGGTGTTACCAGAAATCATGTTCATATAGTGCATTGCAAAGGAAATTCAGTCTACAAAAGATTAACTAGGATGTGCCTTCTAATATAAACACCCAATCGTTTTTCATTCAAATGATTGTGCTAGTAAAATGGCTAGTAGTTTATAAGCTGCACCTATTTTTATCTTTGCACAAAGGCCATAATCAGAGTAGATGTCAAAGTTACCAATCTCTCCAATATTGTAACATAATTTTAATCAAAATATTTCACAATCACACTTCTAATGATTTGACTGAATAAACACCTTTTGCTATGCACTAAGTACCAAATACAGGCCTCTGGGATACAAGCAGTTTCCTTGCCACTTCCCAATGAATAAACTTTGCCATGAGCCCATTACTGTTGCTCGTGTTAATCAGTTCAAAAGAACACGTCCTGCCCTCAGCAAGTCAGATTTTAAATGAGGTTTCATCCATTTCTACCTGATCAGTATAATAAGATTCCTTGCTAATGTGACTCAAAGGCAATTACCATAAATAAGAAAAGTATTTGGAACATGAGCTAAACACATCGGAAAATACAGCACCTTTCCAAACAAAGTCTTAATTATATTTAACGAAAAGGGGTATTTCTATCTATCCACATGTAATTCGATGGCTGAATCTCTTGATAACTTGAGTCTACCATCACTAAAACTTGCGCTCTCTCTCTCATCACACATATATTCCAGTACCTTATGTCATAAATTGAAAGAGTGCAAACAAAACTAACAGTGGAAAAAAAATTCAAAACGAACTGATTTTCAACACACACAAGATGGAAAGGAAGAAAGAATAGAAATGAGAGAGACAGAAACCAAAGTGAAAGACAGAAATACAATGAACGTTTTATTTGTAATAAGAATGAATAAATTAGTAATCCTCTACCTCAACAGCATTAACTGAAAAATGAGTGAACAGGCTGAAGTAAATTAAACAAGCTTGTTTGTGTCTCAAATAATAATAAAAGTATCTTTTTAAATTAAATACATCACTGAATTTAGCCTTTAAGAAATTAAATGTTTTTTAAAATTACAGGAGGACTAAGAAATATTCCTTTATACTTAACCCAATGAGCACTAAATTTCCTTTGCTGTTAATGAACATGATGCTCTTAGTTTGTTAATCAAGAGTAGTAAAAGATTCAAAACAGACACAAATGGATACTTTAAACCAAGGTAGCTGATGGCGGTTTCTTTAATATTAAAAATTTGGTTGGTTTTCCAACAATAGCTAGCACTGTAACAATTCTCAGAAGGGTCAAAAGCCAGGATTATTTCAGAGGAACCTCAAACCAACACCGTGGCTGGCTATCTCTGAAATAGAAAGAATACTTGGTACAAAGTGCTCCTGATGGTTTATGGTGCATTAGAGACCAAAGAGTATCGAAGACCAGGACAAAGAGAGAGCGTTGCCTCGTATCACCTTCCAAGGGCTTTACGATCTGCAATTTCTCTGGCAGGTATGAACGGCTGCTGAAAGACATTCCTGAAAACCTCGTGAAATCAGATATCCCAGAGAGGTTGGTTCCCAGAGACATGATGCTTTCGGTTGGTGTCGCAGAGCCACTCGAGATTTCCCCTTTTTCTGCTAGCTCTTGCAACTTCCTCTCCCGTTCGTCTTCGAAAAATCTCCTCTCACAGAGATAGTTCTCTCGTCTTAGAGAAAGGCGCCGGAGAGCCGCCTGTAAATCCTTGGATCCGGGGGTCCCTGGCTGCCCTAGCTTCTTATCGCTGTCCTCAGTTCTGAAACGGAGAGGTAAAAAAACAGCCACTTATAGTCCATATTTCAACACTAAGCCAAATAAAAAACCTTAGTCTAATGCTAGCCAAATAATTAACAGAGCAAAGGCTGGTACAACATCAATTCAATACCTCAAGGACCTGAGGCTGCATCCAGGACAAAAGGGATTACTTGGAAGAATGTAACCTAGTCTCAGTATGCCTGTTCACCAGTGAGTGATATTCTCCCTCAGGTATGATACGAGGCATCTCAGTGAGACATTTTGGTCAAAGTCGACATGCGAGCAACTGGTTCAAACTTTTCACTTCGTGGAGGCATACAGCACAGAAAGAGACCATTCAGTCCAACTCGTCCACGCTGATCAAGTTTCCCAAACTAAACCAGTCCCACTTGCCTACATTCGACCCAGTTCCCTCAAAAACCTTTCTATTCATGTACCCATTCAAATATTTTTCAAATGTTATAACTGTACCTGCATCCACCACTTCTTTGGGCAGCTCAACCCACATATGAAAAACTTGCCCCTCAGGTGTCTTATAAATCTTTCACCCGAGTACTGGTCTCTGTAGCTGGTGGTGGTGTCTCCTCTGAACAGTTTACTGGTGTGAGTCGGAGTGCAAATATGGAGTTAAAGCCAGTGTGGATCACTTTTGAACCATTTTCCTCGAGTTACCTGTCAATGCTGGCTAACCTCAAATTTAACAAGGCTCACAAAAAAGTCACATTAGGGGAATACTGAACCAGCTTAAAATAAGATAACAAGGTGTGGAGCTGGGTGAACACAGCTCCACACCTTGTTATCTTATTTTAAGCTGGTTCAGTTTTTTTTTTTTTTTTTTTTTTTTTTTTTTTTTTTTTTTTT
>NC_063333.1:141260531-141322233 GCF_021869965.1 Rhincodon typus
AACGTCAGCTTTCCTGCGCCTCTGATGCTGCCTGGCCTGCTGTGTTCCTCCAGCTCCACACCTTGTCGTCTCAGACTCCAGCATCAGCAGTTCCTACTATCACTGAACCGGTTTAGCTGCCTTCTCTCTCTTCGCCTGGGGGCAACCATTCTTTTAGACAAAGAATGTTCAGAAATCAGCACTCTGTCAGCCATGGGCTGTTTTCAAAAAAGATTGAGCCCAAACTTTCACAGGAATGGAACACGAATCATTTAAATATTGATTAAGGGAGGTAAAGTGAGTTTTACCAACCAGGCAAAGGGGAGGGTGAAAATCTATTTACCTCAATTTAATTCATGCAAATTCATTGAACAGTTCACTAATTTTTGAATAACCCTGCAGGAGTTTTATACATCTCTGACCAGCACGAGCATGTTAAAATGTAAGAGCTGTTGACAATTGTAAACCGGTAACCCACAGACTTTCACCATTTGGTCCAACAAGAATGTACCTACTATTCCAAAGTGTATTCCACTTATTCCAACTCCAACTCCCCTGCTCTTTCTGCAATCCCTGGTGTATTTTTCTCCTTCAACTATTCATCCCATTCCCAGATGAAAATTAATACCAGATCCAAATTCACCACCCTCTCAGAGCAGTGCACTCCAAATCCTAAATACTCGTTGCATTTAAAAATAAGTACTTCCTTACGTCACAAATGCAAACTTACTACAGATGCTGGAGAGCTGAAATAAAAGCAGGAAATATTACATAGTCAGCAGGTCATCAACCTGAAACATTAACACAGTTTCTCTCTCTACAGATTCTACTTGTCTTGTGTATTTCAGCAATTTCCGCTTTTATTTCCCCTCATCTCTGGGTCTGATGTCAATTGCTTTAAGTCTGTGCCCTCATCATTGAACCCTTCATCCACTAACAATAACTTTATTGAATTTCTACTGTGCGGAAGCAGGCCATTTGGCCCTTCAAATCCACACCAACCCTCCGAAGAGCATCCCGCACAGACGCTTACCCAATCACCCTACATTTCCCACAGCTGATCCACCTAGCCCGCACATCTTTGGACTGTGGGAGGAAACCCACATAGACACCGGGAGAACATCCAAAATCCACACAGAATGTCACTCAAGGCTGGAATCGAATCCAGGCTCCCGGTACTGAGAGGCAGCAGTGCTAACCACTGTGCCATTCCAAACTTGCCTGTTCCACAGCCCCCTACCAGAAAGCAGCAACAATTACTGGGACACAGTGCTCGGATAAAATGCAACTTGCGTTACTTCAGGATAACTTGAGATGGGAGGTAGCAGATTCAGAATTTAGAAACCGAATCAGATTTGGAAAAGAACACAAGATTGTCAGGAGTGCGATGGGGCAAGGTCTGGTGCAAGAGTGAAGAGTGTTGCTGAAAAACCACAACAGCAGGCACGGTCAATTATTATGAGAAAATCATGAACAGGTGAGCTCAGTTAAATGGTATTTGACTTTCTTTCCTAGGTACAGCAAGCTCATGGAAGTCACAGAAGGTTTACGGCACAGTATGAGACCAGTCTGCCCAAAGATTAAGCCATCCAACTTTCCAGCCTTTCGACCACATCCCTGGAAGTTACTGGGGCTTATCCTGACATCTTTGTAAAGAGTTGAGGGTTACCGCCTTGACTGCCCTTTCAGGCAGCAAGTTCAAGACCCTGAACATTTACCCCCCACCCCTCATCTCTTCTCTAATTGTTCTACCAATCACTTTAAACCTATGCCACTAGTCACTGACTGCTCCACTAAAGTAATCAGGCTCTTCTCATCCCATCTATCCTCTGTACATCTCAATCAAATCTTCCCTCGGCCTCCTCTGTTCCAAGGAGAATGATCCGCAGCCTAACCAATCTTTCCTCATAGCTGCCTTTTTCCAGTCCTGGCAACACCCTGGAATATCTATTTTGTGCCCACTCTACTGCAAGTACACCCACACACTAATGCAGTGATGTACCAGTGGCATAACCTAGTGTACCTTCTGGAAGGCTTCTGCTTAACTGAACATTAAACATGTTATTCAAACGACAGAGACACCTCACTCACACATCTCGACCACATCTCTGACACAATGAAGATGTGACCTCCATTCCTTTACCTTTGAAGTGATCTGAGCAAAAAACAAAAGAAAAACTCCAGTTCACAGTCAGATTCTCTTACCCTATTTCATTTGATTCGGTTTCTAAAATGATGCTGTTCGTCTTGTTGTCTATGACTATGCTGGTGATGTCGCCACCGTAGAAGCTAGACCGGGGAGTGCTGACACAGCTTGAGAAGGCAGAGTTCATTGCGGAGGACTGGTTAGACCCTGGGATGTTCATTGGTGACGGTGCCTGCGATCTTTGTCTGACAGCTTGATTCACTGTGCGTACAGTTTCAAACACCCGTTTCTGCTGATGTCTGCAGGAACAATAAAGCTATTAACAGGCTGATCACTGCTGTACTTGGCGCACACACACAGAAAGTGCCGAGGCTGCAACATGGTGCACATTTACTACACAACTCCTCATAGCAGACGGTTAACCTGCAAATAAATTTGGAATTAAACAGGACCGTACAGTTCCACATTTTGGCAGCTTCTGGACGGGAAGGCAAGATTTGGATCAAGGTAAATGTAGCAAACCAAATATTCACCGTTTTTTCTCGTTCCATGACAATGAAATGCACCGCACCATGATTCAAATGCACTTCTATTGCAGATTATGTTTTTGCTGAACGTGTTGATTTGTGGATGTTGTTTTATGGGGGAGGCGATGGTGTAGTGGTATTATTGCTGGACTGGTAGTCTAGAGACCCTGGTAATGTTCTGGGGATCTGGGTTCAAATCCTGCCGTGATAGATAGTGGAATTTGAATTCAATAAAAATCTGGAATTAAGAAACCTAATGATGATCATGAATCCATTGTTGATTGCTAGAAAAACCCATCTGGTTCACCAATGTCCTTTATGGAAGGAAACTGCCATCCTTACCTGGTCTGGCCTATATGTGACTCCAGACCCACAGCATTGTGGTTGACTCTTAACTGCCCTCTGGGGAAACTAGGGATTGGGAATAAATACTGGCCTGACCCTCATACCATGAATGAATAACAAGAAAGGTTTCAATATTTATATAATTTCATCACTTGAAGCTGGTTTTGAGGGTAATTGTGGGCAATGTTGAAGAAGTCACCAATATCATAAGAGTCAAGGGTCAGCAAGGAAAAACTTACACTTCCAGTGAAGTAGTTTGTGAAGTGTAATTACTGCTGTAATGTTGGAAATGCAGCTTTGCACATAAAAGCTCCCATAAACAGCAATGCATTAATGACCGGATCATAACACTTCATTCAACATGTTTTGTTTTGAAAGAAGGATGAATATTGGTCAGGACACTGGGAAAGCTCCCCTGTCCTCCTTTAAAATAGAGCCATGGGATAATTTAAATCCACTTGAGGGGTCAGATGAGGCCTGGGTTTAACACCTCGCCGAAAGATCAGCAAGATTTATTTTTTAAAAAGAAATGAACACTTTCAATTTAAATTGCGGTGTGTTAGTATCTAATTCTTTTAATACGATGCTAAACATCTCAGAGTTAAAGGTAACAAGGCAAATAGATCTGGGGATTGAGTTAATTATATTAAAATGTGGAGTACAGAGGTTTGTCTTCCTTTTACTTTAGTTCAATTTGTTTGTTGTTTATGCCAAAACAGTATGAAAATATGGAGGGTTCTTGTGTCTCAATGTCAGATTCAAGATCCAGCTGCCTCTAATGTGTGTTATAATGCATCTGAATATTAGTGAATCACATGGACGTCTGCAAAAATTAACAGCGATTACTTGGTCACTGTTACGCCAAGTTTTAATTCCAGATTTTGTTTTTTTAAACTCAATTCAAATTTCACCATCTGCAATAATAGAATTTGAACTCACGTCCCCACAACATCAGCTTGGGGCTCTGGATTGTTCTAATGACCAGTGACATTACCACTAGACCGTTGCTGCTGCTGATTAAGACTTGTAAGATCCTGATGGGACTTTTGATAGGGTAGACTCTAAGATAATGCTTCCTCTTTTGGTAGAATGAAGTAGAATGAAGGGGCACAATTTAAGAATAAGGGGTCTCCCTTTTACAACAGAAATGGGAAGCACGGTTTTCTCTCAGAGGGTCGTGCATCTTTAGAAGTCAGCATCCACCGTGCTCTGGTGAACTGAATAACTTTTAGGGTACATGGATTCTTATCTAACAAAGGAATCAAAAGTTGATCAGGTTAGGCGAGGATGTAGAGTTGAGGTCACAAGCAGATCAGGCATGATTTTCTTGAATGGCGAAGCAGACTCAAGGGGCTGAATGGCCTCCTCCTGATTCATACGCTCAATGACGTAGGCGAGGGCTATATTCATTAAACAGAACCCTTGGTAGGAACTGCAATAAGGAGCAGCAACAAATAGCAGGAACATAGGTACAGGAGTAGGCCATTCAGCCCCTCAAACCTGTTCCATCATTCAATGAGATCATGGCTGATCTGCAGCCTAACTCTTTACATCTGCCTTGGGCCCATATCTCTTAATATTTTTGCTTTAATAAAAAATCTCTCAGATGTAAAATTAACAACTGATCCTGTATCCACTGCCATTTGTGGAAGAATTCCAAACATCTAAATTTTTGTGCATATAAGTGCTTCCTAACATCTCTCCCGAATGATCTGGCCCTAATTTTAGACAATGGCCCCTAGTTTTAGAATCCCCAACCAGTGGAAATAGCTTATCTACCCTGTCTTTTCCTACTAGTGTCGTTAAGGCTTTACTCAGATGAGATACAACATGAGATTCAAAATGCCAGATTGTTTAAGTTATTTTTTTAAGATGTATATTCACACATTGATAGTAGAAAGATTCACAGCAAAACAGAGTTGACTTCTGCGCCACAAATGTTTTTGCATGTATTGAAATGTGACTTCACGCCTCGCGTGAATAGAAATACAGCTAAACTACTTTAAATACTTTTCTCAAGAACATGGCTGGGCTTCAGCTGTATTCAAAGCTAAACAAATTTTAATTACTTATTGGTTTACACACAACAGTTGTGTTAAGAAAAACACAATGGAATGTGGAAACTGAGAGTCATATTCATACCAGGCCAGGCTAGATATGAAAATGCAGTGACTTAACAGGGCAACAAATTCAATTTCACTGAAACGTCAACTAACAATGCCTTTCCCAAATAATGCCCCTTGCTTTCCCTTTGTATTGCATTATGTATACAACCATTAGTAATCAAATTTAGCAACTTTGGTCAGTAAACTCATGTACACTCCATTATGCTTGCACTTGTAAATGAAATTACATATCCTCCCAGACACAGCAATCAACATATTTCTTCTCTCCATTATCTGCAAAATAAAGGATTTTGGCTTACTGCCAGGCAAACATGGGCAGGTCTTTCACCTATAAGGGGCTTCACATTTAAGTAACATGACTATAAAAAGTGTGCCCACAAAAGCAAATCACAGAACTCTGCAGTGAGTAACTCAGACTTCCCAAAGCCTTTCCACCAGCTATAAAGCACAAGTGTGATGGAATACCCATCTCGGGGCCTAGATGAGTGCAGCTCCAACAACACTCAAGGAGCTCAACACTATTGGATTTGCACAACATCCACAAATGCTTATTCCCTCCAATACTGATGCACAGTGGCAATGGTACATATCTACATGATGCACTGCAGCAACAGTAGCTTCAACAAGGACTTCCCGACCAGTCACCTCTACCAGCTAGGTCCAAAAATTGAAAGTTCCTTTCTATCAGCCTACTTGCCATGAATTGCAGAGGTTTAAGATGTCAGCTCACTACTACCTTCTCAAAGGCGATAATGAATGGGCAATAAGTGCAGGGCTAGGCAATGCAAGTGGCAACTTTTCATGGGAGACTTTATACAAAAATTGTCATCCAGTTAGGAAACAGCAGAGGGAGGTTTCTTGGTTAAGGAAGATAATAGGGGCAGGCAAACAATGGCAGCCCAAGCTGCCTTGTCTTCACGGAAAGTGCATACCTATGAACATGTCAGCGGAGGACTCTGTTTGCCCATTTCTGAGTGATGCACACTACGGGTGTTCATTTTATTTTAATGAAGACAACAAAACCACAATATTGAGTCAAAGAACAGGAAAGTACCCGAATTAACACAGATAACAGAAAGGTTATTAAAGAACAGGTTTTGCTCTAACATTTTAATGGCAGTATTTCCTGCATTAGCTCGAATAAATTGAGGATGATTTTGCAAAGAATATGTTCAAATTAAATAACTACAAAATAGTTAAGCTCACAACATTTAAGTATATTCTATCTATACCCATTAACAATACTGAAGCTGATTTAACAATTTTCAGCTTCTGCACAATTGTAAATAATGTGAAAGGGCAACAATTACAAAATGAAGTGGCTTATGGCAAGGGCTGACCAGGTAGAACTTGACAAACAAAAGTTAAAGATTGCTTTTTCAGGAAGTACCTTTGTTCCAGGGCAGGCGAGGTGTCCATCTGCAGTTCTTTACGCATCGACCCTTCAATTTCAGCAGCTAAAGAATCCTGTGAAATAAAATGAAACGTGAACCATGCAGAAATGAGCACTGGATTAAGTTACTGGGCATCTAGTAGTCCGTTCTTCCAGATTTCCCGAGTTCAGGTTGGACAAACAAATGCTTAAAAAAACCTTCCCACTCCAGTGCGAAAACTGATATATTGCACAATTTATGCTAAGGGAACAACACCTCCTTTGCTGCTTGGGCACTTTACATCCTCTAGGTCTGAATATCGAGTTCCATAACTTCAGAAACTGACATTGTGTCAACTCTTCCACCTCACCCCACCCTCAGTTAGATTGTATCTTGTTTAAAAAGAAAGAACTGCAGATGCTAGAAAATCAGAAATTGCTGGAAAAACTACAATTAGTTTGTATCGTGTTTACTTTGCTCTTGGTAGAGGACCAATTCTCTCCCCTTAACACCCTAAATCACACTTTCCTTTTCCTTCCCCACTAACAACACCTTTTGTCTTTTGCACTGGGCCTCTGTATCTTCTAGAAGTACCTTATAAAAAATGTTTCCAACACTTTTTAGTCTTGCAGAGACACACTGGACTCAAATTGTTAACTCATTTGATGTTTCATACCTTGGGCAAGTTAAAGCTTGGCATTAGCCAAGAAATCTTAAGTAATGATGACAGGAAATCTCTGAGCACTTAAGGGGCTCACAAGGTTGAGGCTCTGAACAAAGCTTCAATAGCTCTGCCAGAAGCCATAGTTCAAGCTACAGCCAAGTCCAATCATCTAGAGGGGGGTGTCTTTAGTGTTTAATGGCATTCCACTTAATCACTGCAATTGGGGTCTGGGAATGCTTAGAGCTCCTCAAGGACTCATGAGAAAGTCAATGCTGTGAGAGAAAATTCTTCAACAGTGTCGTCAGAAGTTCCTTCCTTGCAGCTTGGGAATTTATGTTGCATTCCTTCGAATGCTCCAGCTGTAGCTCAAGTTCTGTTCTCAAATGTAACAGCAGAAGTTGTCTTGATACACAGTGGACAGTGTCCCTGTCTCTGAGCCACAAGGTTCTACGTTGATGTCCCACTCCACGATCATTGAGACCATTAATAACAAAGACATTGGTACGTCCATCAGGGCTTCAATGACTTCAGGCATCATCTTAATGGCTGCAGTAGCAGGCTTTGTGGGCAAAATACTCCTTGATCTTACTGTATTTGAATGTTTCTATTACTTAATAACTAACACAGGATATCAGACTTGCAACATTAGCCTGTACTAAAGAGGAATTATGTTGGAGTAGTAAAGTCCAATTAAAGAACAAAGCACAGTACAGCACAGGTACAGGCCCTTCAGCCCACCAAGCCTATGCCCACACATGACCCCTTTCTAAACTAAAAACCTTTTGCCTTTTTACACTGTCTGTATCACTCTATTTCCTACCTATTCATGTGTCTGTTAAGATGCTTCTTCAATATTGCTATTGTATCTGCATCTACTACCTCCTCTAGCAGTGCATTCCAGGCACTTACCACCCTCTGTATAAAAAAAAACTTGCCTCTCATCTCCTTTAAATTTATCCCCATTTATCCTAAACCCACATCCCCTAATATCTGACATTTCTACCCTGGGAAAAAGGGCTCTGACTATCCATTCTATCTACACCTCTCATTTTGTAAAACTTTATCAGGCCGTCCCTCATACTTCGACATTCAAGTGAAAACAAACAAAGTTTGTCCAATATCTCGCACATAGCTAATATCCTCCAAGCCAGGCAACATCCTGGTAAATTTTTGCCGTACCCTCTCCAAAGCCTCTATGTACATCCTCTGATAGTGTGGCAACTAGAATTGTATGCAATAATACAAATGTGGCCTTACTAAAGTTCTATACAGCTGCAACATGACTCCCCAATTTTTATACTCAATGCCCTGAGTGAAGGAGGCAAGCATTCCATGTGCCTTTTTGGCCACCTTTTCCACTAGCATTACCACCTTCAGGGAACTGTGGACCTATATGCCTCTCTATGTTAATGTTTTTAAGGGTTCTGCCATTTACTGTATACTAGTCTGAATAAAACTCCAATTACCCTTGCTCTACTTAAGTATCCAGCCTATCCATATGCTGCTGTATTCTCTAACAATCCTCCTCACTATCTGCACTCCCCCAATCTGTTACAAACCTTGCTAAAGTCCATGTACACAAAATCCACTGCCCTGCTGTTAATCATCATGGTCACTTATTGAAAAAAATTCAATTGAGTTTGAGAGACACAACTTCCCCTGCACGAAGCCATGCTGCCTATCTAATTCCCAGGCAAAATTTAAAACCTGAAGTCCACATTGTTAGACCTATTAGTCATCAACAAGGACACGACTAAAATGATCCAAATGTAACTGATGAAATCACAAGAAGCTGTTGATACAGACAGACATCAAGTGGTTTAATCTCCGGATGTCTTTTGCATAATCTAGAAGCATTTTTATCCATTTCAAAAGAAATATATTAACAATGTCTGATTGGACAGTTTTGATTATTATTTAGGAGTAAGATTACACCAGTCAGCACTTTGAGCCCATCAATAAGAACTTGGCTGATCTGGTTGCAGTTTCAACACCATTCTCCAGTCCACTCCCTCAGGATGTGTCAACTGAATGGTCAGATTTTGACTGGGCATTGTCAGACCAGTACTTATGGGGGTTTGTTAGCTCAGTTGGCTGAGCTCACAATGTAGATTGATGTCAACAGCAGGAGTTAAATTCCCACACTGCCTGAGGTTACCATGAAGCACTCTCCTTCTCAACCTCTCACCTCGCCTGAGGTGTGGTGACCTTCAGGTTAAGTCACCAGTCATTGCACTCTCATTAGAGAGAAGCCCTATGGTCTGGTATTTTTAATTGTTATCAACACATCAGACAAACATAAATCGGAATAAAACCACCACTCCAAACATGCCCAAACTGAACAGATCGAATGGCAAGTGGACAATTGCAATATGTTCCTTCCACATATTTACCAAAGGGAACAGGCCCAGTGAATGATAGCGTCGTGGTGCGCTGTTTGGCATGGTTTTGTTACGCAGGTTCTTGATTTCCTCCTGTGCTTCATGCAGCATCTCCATACACTCCGCATATTTGTCCTCCAGCTCTCGCAACTGCGGACAGAAATACACACATGCTAAAATTACACCACTATCATTAAAGCTCGAAGTGCACAATGACGCAGCATCAGTAATTAAAAAGCCATTCTCCAAACATTTATTTTGAGTAAATTTCACTTTCCCTTGCACATATGGATCTCCAGCCAACAGGGTTACAATAGCGAGGAAATGTCAATTTTGCAACACAGAACTAAAAATATTTGCAGCCTATCATTTTGAACGAATGTCATTCCCCTCCAAATAGTTATTTTACTTTATTCCAACATGCACCAATAGCAGTTGAGAGAGGAAGTTATCTGCATCCTGGCTGCTAGCAATATACTTTTTTTTAAAGAAAAAAGTCCTGTTGGTTGGGAGTTGCATTTGCACAGAAGCCCTTTTGAGAAAGTGCCTGGTCTGAGTTATGACAGTGAATACAGAAGCACAGCTGAACTCAGTTACACTGGAGACAATCCACAGCCCATGACTCCAACAATACATTACAGATGTGTAAATGCGGAATAAAGAGGAGAAACTGCTGGCAATAGTCAACCTATGGTCAGAGAAGCAAATAAAATATTTCGGGTCAATGACCTTTTGTCAGAATGAAAGATCATGGATCTGAAACTTTTTTGTTCAACTAGGCTGCTTGAATTGTTTTTCTATTTTTGTTCTCATTAGAGAATTGATACAGCACAGGAGGCCATTCAGCCCCATCGTGTGTGTTCTGACCTTTTTTTATTCAATTTGTGCCACTCTCCTGGTTTCTCCCTCTTCACAATACCCTGTTGAGTCAATTGAGTTTAATTCCACCACACACACAGATAGTGTTTCTCAAAACCTTAACCACTCGCTATGTGAAAAATTATTTTCTGGTTTTGCTTTTCAATCTGTGCCCTCTCATTCTTGATCGTTTCACAAGTGGGAACAGTTGCTCATTGAAGGAACAAATTACTGCAGATGGTGGAGTCTGAACTGCAAACAACGAATGCTAGAGATCACAATAGGTCAGACAGCATCCATGGAGAGAGTGAGCGCAAGCTTATGTTTTGAGTCTAGGTGACTCTTCATCAGAGCTGAAATGAAGAGAAGTGTGGAGGGGGCAGCATTTATGCTACAGCATGGTGAGGTGGGGGGTGGTGTTGTGGGGGTAGTGGGTGTCGAGAAAAGATGTTGATAGTTCAGATAAAGTGATCTGAATGTGAGAATGGCAGAGCAACGATGTGCGTCTCCTGCCAGACTTAGAAGGACAGACAGTCCCACTGGGATAGAGGGAGGGGTGAGAGGACATGATAACATGTAAAGCTTCACAATTTGAAGGTGTTGAACTCAATATTAAGTCCAGAAGCCTGTAAAGTGTCTTGTCTGACGATGAGAGGTTGTTCCTCCAGTTTGCACTGTGATTCATTGAAACACTGCAGCATGCTGAAGACAGACAAGTGGGCATATGACCAGGACACTGTTAAAATGACCAGCTACAGGAAGATTGGGGTCATGCTTGTGCACTGACTGGAGGTATTCCGAAAAGCGGTCATCCAGTCTGCGTTTAGTTTCTCCAATGTAGAGTAGGCCACATTGAGTGCAGCGAATACAATACACAAGATTGGAGGAGGTACAGGTGAAATGCTGCTTCACCTGGATAGACTGTTTAGGCCCTTGGGTGGTGAGCAGGGTGGAGGAGAAGGGGGCAGGTATTGCACCTTCTGCAGTTACATGCCAACTTGTTGCAGGGAAGGTGGGTGGTATTGGTGGTCGTAGAATGAAGTAGGGTGCCCCAGAGGAAACGATCCCTGTGAAATGCACACGGGGGAAGTGATGGAAAGATGAGCTTGGTGGTGGTGTTCTACTGGGGGTTGTCTGTAATGGCAGAGAATGATCCTTTGAATGTGGAGGCTGGTGGGATGAAAAGTGAGGCCAAGGGAGTCCCGATCATGCAGTTGAGAGTGATGGGAAGGGGCAAGGGCAGAAGCACAGGTGATAGTCAGCTGCCGTTGACAGCCCTGTTAACCACAGTGGGTGGGAAACCATGGTCATCGAAGCAGCAAGCCACACCAGCAACGTGGTTTTGGAAGGTGGCATCATCTGAACAGATGCGACATAGGCAAAGAAACTGGGAGTATGGGATGGAGTCCTTGCAGGACTTGGGGTGTGATAAGCTGTGGTGAAAGGAGCTATGGGAGTCAATGACTTTGTCGTGGATGGCAGTGGACACTTTATTCCCCAAAATGGAGACAGAGAGGTCAAGGAAAGGAAAGGAAGTGTTGGAAATGGATGATACGAAAGCACGTGGAGACACACCATTGTTCTGCCATTCTCGCATTCCAATCACTTTATCTGAACTATTACCGTCTTTTCTCCACCAGTACCCTACACCCACTACCCCACAATACCCCCTCCCAAACTGTAGCATAAATGCTACCCCGCCTCACACTTCACTTCAGCTCTGATGAAGAGTCATCTAGCCTTGAAACATTAGCTTGCTCACTCTCCGTGGATGCTGTCTGACCCGCTGTGATCTCTAGCATTTGTTGTTAACAGTTTCTCCCTGTCTGCTCTCAGAATCCCTACTTTGTCCAGACCCCTCAATTCTGAATATCTCTATCAAATCTCCTCCCAGCCTGCTTTCACTCATGTAAACCTTCTCTAACCTATCTTCATAACTGAAGTTCCTCATCCCTGCACGAAACAAACAAACAATCTCGTGCATTTTTTTATGCTTTCTCGCCAATGTTTTCACAGCCATCCTAAAGTGCTCAAAACCGCTTGCAACACAACTGACAAGACTGGACTAGTGTCTTGTACAAGTTCAACAGCTCGCCGCACTCTACAGTCCTATTAATAAAACCTAGGACACCCCATGTTTTATTAAATCACTTTCTCAACACATCCTGCCATCTTCAATAGCCTCTGAGCATATTCTGTGTAGCATTCTTCAAGATACAAGACATTCAATGAGGACATTGGATGATTATCTGGATAAAAAAAAAGTTAGTTATTGTTGCAAGGGTATGGGTAGGAAGCAGGACATTGGCACGAGGTAAAGACTAAATTGATATCCTTAAAAAAAAAACTTACCTCAGCTGTGAGCTGCCGTTGGGCATCTTTAGCCGCACCCAGATGTTGAGTAAGTTCCTCATTTTCTACCGCATACTGCAAAGACAAACCATTCATTAATAATCACTGATCATAGATACAGCTTGTGGTAGATTACTACACAGCCCATTTCAGAGCACAAATGCTTCTTTCTGAAATTCTATACATTATTCATTGAGTTTTTATGGCAAGCAGGCTCAAGATCTATGGAAAATAATTAGAGATGGGCCTGCTGTACGTCTATTCTGACTGGGTCACAAGAAAGCTTAATTTCTCATACAAAGTGAACATCTCGTAAGGATTCATTTCCTTTGCCGTTCTCATCTCTGAACAGGAACACTTCTTCCTAATTTTGGCCCTATGAGAAACAGATTCAAAAACTCCAGTTATAGCTGACATTTGCCAGTGGCTCACATTTCTCATACTACTCCACCTGCCCCACATTCAGTCCTGTTCAAAGTCAGAATTGATGGTTCTTGGACAAGGGTGGATTGCTTTCTTGGAGGGAAGAGGTAGAGACACAGGAATACTACAAAGATTGCTCTAGATGTTTCGAATTTGAAGTATAGTCTGATTAGCTCATTCAAACATTATTTCCCACTTCCATCACCCCTGTGAAGTAGTAAAAGTATAGTTACAGGTTATGATTTCACTTCCAACTAGAAACTTGGTCAGAATTCAAATTTCTTTTTAAATACCAGAAGACAATTTGGTTTCCTTAATTTTGGGCTGAATTCAAGTCTGATGTTACACCTAAAAGACAGCGTTGCAATCTACTATCTCAAGTTTTGTCATAATATGACTATCTAATACCATGGGTGTTCATGGCTATCCCGATATAAGGTTTAAAAACATTTATCTATTTGCACCCCTTCCTTCGAACTACATGAATTATGAGATCACTGCTTAAACAGGTTACAATGAACCATTAGTTGAATTTGCAAGATAGTAAGAAATAGAAGCAGGATTAGGCTATTTGGCCCCTCGAGCCCACTTTGCTATTCAATAAAATCTTGGCTGATCGGATTGTGACTTCAATTCCAATCTCCTGCCAACCCCACATAACCCTTGACTCCTTTGTCAAACTTCTCAAAAGCAAGCTTGAAAATTGTGCATGTTTAAAATTTTAAAAACAATAAACAAAAATGACATTCAGTAATATGTTCACAGCATGTGACCAAATGCCTTTGGTCTGTCTTCCTGAGCAGGGAATAAGGATGTAGACACCACGTAATTTTTTCAGTCAATAAAATTACTAAAACCAAGTCTGTTATTTCTATGATCTCTAGACATGTTGCAGGAAAGATCTTAAAAGCAATTATTGTATTTTGACTACACACACTCCTTCCTTTCAAAGACAGCATCAGTTCTTTGGGGCAAGGAAATATTGCTATCCATACTCTGAACAGGCAAGCAATCAGAATTATTTTTGTATATTCAGTCATGGGATTAGAGCATACTGGTTAAGCCAGTATTTATTGCCCATCGCCAATTGCAACTAAGAGTCAACCACATTGCTGTGGGTGTGGAGCCATTAATCAGTGCCATGTTAAAAGTCAATTGACTGGCAAAAACCTGGAGTTAAAAATTCCCTCATTTTTTCCTCAAGCATCTGGACTATAGACTGTCTCTGCTCTGGGATGATTGTTCACAACTCTTAAATGAAGACCCTTGGAGCAATATTACAGCAGTTTGACATGGAGAAGTTCCACATCATAAATCAAGTCTCAACTCATTAACGAAAGTGTCAGGGTGGGGGCAGGGAAACGAATGTATCAGCTTACAGCTTTAGACTTTTTCTGCAAGTCGACTATTTGTGACAGCAGATGAGTAATTTCCTCTTGCTGGCGCGCTGAGTCTTCAGTCTTCTTTGCCAGTTCCTCTGCGAGATTGACAAGTTGGAGATTTGCGTCCCCTGGACAGTTAGGTAGAAGAAGCAGAGTCAACCTTACACCCAGAACATCAAACATCTTTAAGTGAAAGACTAATACAAATGGAGACTATTCTACTAAGTATGCCAGCCTGCCCTCTTCAGCTGTTGGCCCAGAGAGGCAGGAGCCTCAACAGTGAGCAATAACATGGGAGAAATCTCTCCAGGGGAACTGTTGGGACATGGGAGCTTGTCGTCCTTGCCAGTGACCATCTTTCTGTTGCAGAACACATTCTTCCCCCATTGTTTCAACAGTGCCATTGGAAGGCATCTCCAGTTAGCTGACAGTCTGTTCTGGAGAGATGTTAGAAAGCACTTCTACACAAGAAGTGTGATAGAGGTTTGGAACTCTCTTCCACAAATGGCAGACGATGCAGGATCAGTTGTTAATTTTAAATCTGAGATAGATAAATTTTGTTGAGCAGAGGTATTGAGGGATATGGGCCAAAGGCAGGTATATGGAGTTAGGCCACAGATCAGTCATGATCTCATTAAATGGTGGAGCAGGCTCAAGGGCTCAATGGCCAACTCCTGTTCCTATTCAAATTGCAAGGGTCAGTGAGAGGTTAGCAGGTTCATCCACTATCAGTAAGGTGCTCACAGAATTATCAAATGACCTCTAATTATGCCTTTGGTTGCCCACCATCATCCTAATAATTATGATCTAATAGCCAATCACTCATTAGGAATTGATTAATTCAATGGTTTAATTCATTTAACACAGTAAAACAAAAAAGTCACGAAGCACGTGTTACAGCAATCAACTGATTTGCGTGTGTGCAGCTTGCAGACCCACACAGCAGACTAACTAGTAGAGTCAGAACCAGAAAGGACAATATTTTTCTTTTCTAGACTGCATATTGAAATGAAAGCAGGACTGCTGTTTTGCCGAAATACTAGGAAAGATTTTCAGCTGTGCAAAACAAGGCTACTTTTCTGAACAATTCCTTGACACAGAATAGCAATAAGAGTCTTTGAGTTAAAGAATGACTACATGACGACAGCCCTCTGATGGGATGAGCCACAGTTCGTTACAAAGCTCTAAGTGCAGGACAGCCAGAGACAGTGATAAAAGGTGCGTGATGTGTTACATTTAATATAATTTACATTGGATTTGTGAATTTTGAACTAGTGGCATATGGATTGTGTGTATCCATCAAGGTTGCAATAATTAATTTGAAAGTATTTCTATGGACGTGGTGATTTATTTTAAAACAGTATAATAGAGACTTTCTGGATACTAATGAGCTTTGTTTAGATTGAAAGAATTTACAATTGAACAAAAGAAACAGTTAAGTTCATTAAGCTTTTAGCTGGAAGAATCTGTAAATGTACTTCTGGGCCAAAGGGAAACCTCCATCAAGTTTGGGTTAAAAAAAACGCTTGAATTTCAGTTTGGGTAGCTTTGCAGAAATCGTGGGCGAAGCTGGATAAGTAAAACAGTTGCTGCTGAGAACCAGTTTAGGAACGTTAAGCAATAGGTCATCTCAGTGTAACTTATTTAGTTTATAAATCCAAAACACAAAGCATTTGGTTATAAACCTGAGGGGGTAATTTGAAGCTGAGAAAGTCTAATCTCAGTTGTAAGAAATCTCCAGAAAGAGGCTATCAGATTCTCACGGTGGGTAAGTGAAAGCACTGTTAAATTAAGCCTTACAGATGTGGAAAGGAAGTGAATTCTCTCTGGTGGGAGTACTGCAAAGGAGTGCTTTTGGGATTAATCGGATTGTATTTTACCATGTGTTTCAAAATCTATATATTTAATGTTATATGTAAATAATTTGCTTTATTATTTTATCTTCATTTCCATTGCATAATAAACTTCTCTTATTGTTAAATCCAAATCTGCAAACGTGCACGTTTGCATTTCAGTGAAAGACTATCTCCTTAAATCAAAAACATGATCTACCAAGCCAGATTTCAATATGGGATCAAACTTGTCCAATAATGACATCAGCTGGGATCATAACAACATCCAGGGCCTCTGTAATGAACACCTCCCTCTTCTACCCTCTCTCCATATTGGTGAAGAGACAGTGAAGAACAATCACTTTACAGGCAACAGCATGTCACTAGTTCCAAAAATTAAAACAAAATGACAGAGACAAATTAACACATGACTAAAATTTGGACTTGTGATCTTTGAAATTTTGTTCACTCTGCCTGTTTTCTTTCTCCACCCATACAACGTATTGAACTGTTTGTCTTTGTCTATCTTAATTGTCAGAGAAAGTGGGGGGGTGGTTTTTTTTAAAAAAGGGGGATATAGTTTAAGTTGCATAGAAATAAATTAGGAATCTATTCTTTTCTCTGCCATTCGTTAAAGTCAAATGTGTTACAATAAAGAGTTATCTTTTGTTAATGACTAAACTTGGTGTGAATTACTTTTGCACCTGAAGACCAATCAGGCAAATTGGTCATCTTGGTAAACTCATCGAGATCTTAGATATTTTGCAACAGTTTGTGGATCAAGCAGCAAGATTATCAGTGCATTTTCCCAGTTATGACTTAATATTGTACACACAGCACAGGGTTCCAAAAGGTGAGCTCTCTTCAAGACAAGGTATGTGTACAGCATCCATCTGTTTCAGTCAAGCAGTCCATCAACTTCCAATATTGCCATCTGTAAAATGCCCAAAAGGGGAAAGACCACATGAGGAAGCCAATCAGGATTGGCTCCCCACAATTTTTGCTGTATCCCCCTTCCACCTTCCACCTTCTATCCAACCCTCCAAGGGCCAGTAAAAGTCAGCTCCATATTTCAGTATAAGACATTCATTTGGCAAGAGAAAGGGTGACTGGTGAAGACCAGAGATGGAAGGGAATTACTATGTTTATTAAACCATTGTGTTAACTTTAAATTTGTACATGATAAAAGGCAAACTGCTCAAGGCAAACGATAGGCTAGTTTGGAAAGTTTTAGGTCTTGACATTAATGTTTTTTTTTCCTATTTTATTTCAAACTTTGAAGATGATTGTAAATTGCAACAGTGGAAGACAAAAAGTGAACTGTGTATTATGGTTCGTAGAACTGAAAGATGTATGATATTAACTATTCAAACAAAAACAACTTTTGCTTAATTATTTCACTTACAGCTTGTTTCTATTACCAGGGAAAACCTTGCAACAAATGAGCCTAAATCCAAATTCCTCTAAGCTCAATGACCTACTACTGGTCTAGGCACTGCACGGCCTCAATTTTAGAAACCATCTCATTTTTAAATCCCTTTGTGGTTTTGCCTTACCTTTTCACCATAGCTTCCTCCAACACAAACCTTCTGAAATCTTGGCACATCCCTGTTCTCCTCACTCCACAGCTGGCAGCTCTACCATCAGATGTCATGACCCTATGCCTCCCGAAACCGGTCAAGGCATACTTTAAGCCTCCCAATGAAACCTACCTGTTTGACCTAGATTTTGGAAACTACCTAGTATCTCCCACGTAAAGTGGAATCATTCTTTGCCTGATGATTAATGACTTCAGTAACTATGGTGGAATGTTTTATGACTTTAGAGGTGTGTTAAAAACACAAGCTGTTGTTGAAAAGCTTGCATTCTTCATATATTGCAGAACCTCCATAGCGATTAACTCGACATCAAAAGATTTGAAGTTGAATAATACATTGCTTTTGATTTTAAGCTTGACCTTTTGATTTCAAAATCATCTGGATGCAAGTAACCATAAAAATCTACTGCATTTAAAAGTATTGTAGTTGAGTAATGCACAGTGCAGAGGAATGACTCATTTTGCAGGACTCTCCTGGTACTTGAAACATACTTAGCTCCTTCACACAGTCATTGACAAGCTGCTGCTCCTTCTCTTCATATGAAATGGTCTCGGTCTGCAGATGACAAGTCTGAATGTCAAGATAAAAATGTATTGCATTACAATACAGGTAACAGTTCCACAAAAAAGTTACAGTAACTAATAATTAATTTTTAAAAATTAATGTGTTTTGGGATGCATCATAGAAGATTAAATATCCAACCTTGGCTCTACATTATGTGACAGTGGAGAAATACTATAAATACAATTAGCAATACATCTCTTCTGACCAATAGAAGGTTACTAAATAGATTACTGCACAGGTTCCTAAACATTAATCTGCGTATGTCCACAACTAGCAACAAAAGTCCCTTTTAGACTGTGGAGTAAAGGGTTAACTACCAGTTTTATTCTAATAATAATTCCTTACACATGTGCTTAGCAGTCTGTCATGATAAAACCAATTCACATTGAATGGTACCAGAAAGCAAAGTGTTCCAGAGATGTTGCCCCTCACTCTCTCCCTTATATAGTCTATACACTCAATAAAAGGTATTGAAGTTCACAGACAAGGGTATAGAATACGGTCTATCAACAAGCCAGTCATGATCTTATCGAATTGACAACCACAGATGCATGATATTACCTACTGCTATGGACTCTGTGGCCAAGATAAAAAGCGTGGATTCTGCAAATACAAGTTCCCTCGGATGACAGAGAACTGGTTCTATTTACATGTACAGGCATTGATACTTCAGCTGGGATGGATCAGTTTTTATTGCAGATATTCTAGCATTGGTATTGTGTTCCACTTTGATATGCTATAGGAACTTGGCATCAAAACTGTTGAAACGTTATGTATCAATTTATGAACACTTCACACGCCAAGCTACTGTTCTACAATTCAATGTACCTATACCGATGCAGGAAGTACCCAATCTGACTGGCCAAGCAGAAGAATAGATAGATTTAGTGTGGGAGCTAACAATTAATTTCTCCACGGGGGATTAGAATCATTAGGTGGTTGTTATTGATTGGCACAGGCACGATGGGCTGAAGGGCCTTTAGCTGTGCCACAGACGTCTGATGATTCTACAATTCTAAGCCGGGGAGAATGAATGGAATTAGACTGAACCACAAGGAACTTTTGTTGACTAGTAAAATAAAGCTATTTTGGATTTCTCATGATTCCAAACAGGGGCGAATAGAGGCACACTAGAGCATTAAGCATGGCCACTGCAATTCTGACTGTAACTATCATCAACTATAATCCCAGCAGCATGAGAGATTAATAAGAAAGAAAAATACAAATGCAGACATCACTCAATAATATTTTCATTTGGCTTTGATTTGAATAGGAGTAGAAAACTGATATTTTTTTTACCTCTGTTCTTAAAACAACATTTTCTTCTTCTAGATCCTTCAGCTTCTTTTGAAGAGAATCCAAATGAAAATAATTCTGTACAGATGAGGTAGACTCAATCCGTCTCAACCTGAGGGCATATCAAACCAAAATCCTCAAATCATTTTGTGTTCATTTGTTCATAACAAAGGTTTTAGTCAGTTACAAAATCAGCCCCAGAAGGAATAAACCACAATTATGCTTCTGTTGTTAATACTTAGAAAAATGCAACTTGTGACAATTTAAAATTTTATGGAAATATCTTTACAAAATACCATTCGATCATATGGAACTTGAGGACTGCTAGAAAAAAAAAGACTTTTTTTTTAACCTTCCAATCAGTCTTGCAAATTGTCCTGAGTGCAAGCCAAAGAGCTTCAACAAATTGTGCTTTTTTACCCCCAAATAATGCTAAGTCCCATAATTTTCCATAAAACCGAAACCACATGTAATGAGTTTTACTGACATCCAACTACTTTTTTTTCCAAAATATATTTCACACGATGTGGCATCACTGGCAACAAGACCATAAGATGTAGGAGCTGAATTATGCCATTTGGCCAATCCCTCCAACACCCAATGAGATTATGTTGATCTGTTAATCTTCAAATCCACTTTCCTGCCTTTCCCTTTAATCCTTAACCTAGTGAAAATCGGTCCAGTTCAGCCTTGAATAAACATAACGACACAGCCTTGGCAGTCCTCTTGCAGCAAAGATTTTCTATCCTTTGACAGAAGAAATTCCTTATCACTGTCTTAAACGGACAACCTCTTATCCTGAGATTATGCCCTCCGGTTTTAGACTGTTCCGCAAGGAGAATTACTTTTCCACACCTACCCTATCAAACCACCACAGAATCTCTCATTCTTCTAAATTCTAATGCGTATAGGGCCAACCTACTCAACGTTTCCTCATAGTTATTACCTGCCTAGTGAACCTTCTCTGACTGCCTCCAATGCTGGTACACCTTTTCATAGAGACAGTTCACAGTATTCCAACTGTGGGTTGGCTAGCACAATGTGTAGCAAAACCTCTCTACTTTCATACTCCATCCTTTTGAAATGAAAGCCATCACTCCATTTACTATCCCTAACAGCTGTGCAGAAGGTAGTGGTAAACTGCCTTCACGCGCATTGTTGTAAAATAGGGCAAAATATCTTAGTGAAAACAATTTCTGTGTGTCAGTTTGGCACAAGGAATGGCAGAATTTTATTGGGGAATTTCCCAGCCTTTGATCACACTTAACTCAACAAATTGAGGTCATTGTCACAAAACCACATATTACAGACCAACAATTCTACACCACTACCCTGCAGGCAACCTCTGAAGAGAGCAAAAGAATTCACATTTCAAGTCTAGTCTAATTCTTCTGAGAAACTGGAAGGAAAAATAATACAACAGCCACCAATGCAGCTCAAAAATGCCTTCACTTGCTATTCTTCTCATGAGCAGCTTGGCATTTCCAGCATCTTACATATTTATTATTTGGAATAGTTGGAGTGTCACTGTCAGTACTATCAGAGTTATAACTTTAATTGCTTGTTGCTCTTGTTTAATCCATTCATGGGATGAATATGTCACTGGCTGGGTCAACATTTATTTCCCATCTTTAATTACCCTCAAGTGGTGGTGAGCTGTCTTCTTGATCCATTGCAGTCCATTTTATATTAATGTTAAAGTGACTATTTCCTGGCATCAAAAGAAAAATGTCTAATGTCTGAATTAAAGAATTTTTTTTTTTTTTTTAAATTTCAGGCACAAGTACCCATGATATTAAAAACAAAATTCACCAGTGCTCCTTGCAGATATTTATTGATAATTTCTATTGTTCAGGCATGCTGGTTCAGGGACATTTCTGAATGGCATTATTTGACAGGACTGAGTAGAACACTTACGGTGTGGAGGAAGTGGAGTCACTCTCACTTTCTTCTGCCGCATTAGTGTAGAATTGTAGTAACTCATCTTTCATAGCCAGCTCATGACGGAGTTGAGACACCTGGTCAGTAGCAGAAATGGAGCGGGGTATGAGAGGAGGAAAACAAAAAGTGAACTGTTGAGAACAGAAAGAACACGGAGCAAAGGAAAAAAAGATACCATAACCAGCACATCACAAAAACTAAATGCTGCAGATTTTGGAAATGTGAACTGAAAAGAAAAATATTAGAGAAACTCAGCAGATCTGGCAACCTCTATGAAGAGAGCAAAATAATTTATATCTCAAGTCCAGTCTAATTCTTCTGAGAAACTGGAAGGAAAACTAATACAACAGCCATCAGTGCAGCTCCAAACTGCCTTCACTTGCTATTCTTCTCACCAGCAGCTTGGCATTTCCAGCATTTTATGTATTTATAATTTGGAATAGTTGGGATAATCACTTGGAATGCCAAATGGCAGCTGGTACATGTACAGATGAAGGGTAGAGACATTAGCTGGCCTTCAGGAATTTTCTACACATGTATTGCTTACATCACATGTCTTGTTTACTGTGTCACCACAGCACATAGGCAGATTGCTCCACCTTATCTCAGATTCTAGTTTTATTATAAATAGCACTACTTTTCTATTTCTCCAGCTTCTATAAGAATGAATCTTACATATTGCATCATTAAACAGTACTTCGGTGCCATCTCAGGTGCACATTATATAGAGAATGCAACGATGCTGCAGCTTGTACGATAAATAGCATGACTTAGCCGATGTCCCATTTTGTTATTGCTACCCAAGATGCTGTCCCAGTTAGTTAATCAGCCATCAGTTGCTGCTCCATCCTTTGATCTAGACATTGCGCTGCAAAGCTGTGTTCCTGCTTGTTCGCACTTGTTGCTCCATCTGGTTATGGTGTATATGAGAAATGTAGCTAGTAAGCAAGAGGGTTAATCAGGGGCAAGTGGGAAATGCGGTTGAGGTAATAATCAGGTCAGCCATGATCTTATTAGACAGTGAAGCTGGTCTAAGGGGGCAAAAGGCCCACTCTTACTCCCAACTCATACAAGACCGACTTTGAGATCACTAACTTTGGAGAGCACCTCTAAATCAAGGATTATGAAGTGTGATAACTAAAAAGAAAGGAAAGCCTTTACTTTGTGCTGTTGGTGGTTTCAGGATGGACCATGGAGGAAGCAGCTTTATTCCATTTGAATTCGAGAAAGCTTAGTGTGAAACCAACTCTGAACGCTCTTCAACCTTTGCCCCAGCTTGATATAAAATGTGGTTGTGTGCGCGCGCATATGTTTGTATACACAGCCCTGGAGATCGTGAAAAAGAACGTGGACAACCCAACTTAATATCTAAACTTAAAATTCTTCCTAAAGATGTGAATGGGGGGGGGATGATTTTACAGTCTTACAGGAAATATATCACCATTATTAACACTGATATAATAACTGTGGTAACTATACAATAAAACTTAAATTCAATTGCACCAAGATCTGGCACCCGTCATCTTAGATTCCAAGAAAGCTTATTATCATCGGTAACTTCAACACTTGTGTGAGATCAAATAAAGGGGATCATTAGTAGAAACAGCATGCCAAAGTCTAACACCAACGCCATACAGCTCCTTGGAAACTATACAGAATATCATCACAAACGCACTTTTCAGGTTTCAAGCAAATACAAGATTGTAGGAATTCACCCTTATTCCAAACATTGGAATCTGTTTGATTACATAATAATAGAACAGGAGAAAGACTTGTCTTTCACAATCTTCAGATGCTTTGTAGCCAATATACTACTTTTGGAAGTGTGGTCGCTGTTGTGTGGCAGGACACAGCAAGTTCCTGCAAACAGCAATGTGATAATGACCAGATAACGTTATTATTGTTTTTATTTTTAAAATCACTTGTGGGACATTGGTGTCGCTGGGTGGCCAACATTTATTGCACATCCCTAGCTGTCTTTGAACTGAGTGGCTCACTAAGCCATTTCAGAGGGCAGTTGAGAGTCAACCACATTGCTATGGATCTGGAGTCACATGTAGGCCAGACCAGGTGAGGGTCACTAAAGGACATTAGTGAGCCAGATGGACCTTTCCACCAATCAGCAATAGTTTTCATGATTCTTAATTCCAGATGTGTTTTTTTAATTGAATTCAATTTCCACCATCTGACATGGCAGGATTCAAACCAAGGTGTCCAGAACATTAGCTGAGTTTCTGGATTTATAGGCTAATGATACCACCACTAGGCCATCACCTCTACTAAACATTGTCATGCTGAATCTAAGATTAGTGATAGTCCACTAATTTCAATGCTCTTTTCTAAAGAGTGACCATGGGATTTATGTCCAATTGAGGGGGTAGACTGGACCTCAGGTTAATATCTCATTCAAGAGATGGCACTTCCAAAAAGTGCAGTATTCTCTCAGTACTACACTAGAAGATCAACTGCAACTGAAGGTTTAAGGTAAGGGGCAGAAGGTCGAGAGGAGAGGAGAAATCTTTTCACCCAGAGGTTGGTGGGAATCTGAATCTCACTGCTTGTAGGGGTGATGGAGGCATAAACCCTCAAACATTTAATTAGTATTTAGATGTACACTTGCAATACCAAGGCATACAAGGCAATGAACCAAGTGCTGAAAGTGGGTATAGTATAGTTAGGTGACTGTTTTTGCCAGGCATGGGCATGATGAGCCCAATGGGCTTTAGTGGAGCTGTAAGTGTCTATGACAATGACATTGAAAGTTTCCAATTCTTCAATATCACAAACTATGAAGAGGCATCAAGAGAACTGAAAGCACAACAGGTACAACTAAATCTACCAGATAGCAATAACTTTTTTCCCCTAAAAAGCCATGCAACCATAATGCCCAATATGCACTCACCTCCTCCCTGGCATGTTCCACTTGCTCCTCAAGGTGTTCATTCCTTTCAGTTAGTGTCCTGTTCTTCTTTAGCAGAGACTGACCGATCCGTGCAGCTAACTCTAAATCACGCTCTTTCTGTATGTGGCAACACAAAATTTAAGATTATCCAAATCAGTGCAAGACGAAAAATGTTGACAAAATGTGTTTTTTTTTCAGCAAACCTTAAGTTCTGGACTACCGATTGCCTAATGACAAGCATTTGACAGAGTGGTTCATTAATCTCCAAGCTCGACTCACTCACATCAATGTGTATATGTGTTCAAGTTACCACTGAACAAACACCACATTCCAACTCCAATGATAGAATTAACACCTTCCTCATTACCATACTTTTCAAAGCTTGCAATGAAACTCATGAACTCCATGGGTCTGAGCTTCCTCCTCCCAAAGCAATGCAGTGTCAAAAATACTGAGCAACAGATGTTAATGCATATCTAGAGTAACGGTGGTTCAGTGGTTAGCACTGCTGCCTCACAGCACCAGGAACCTGGGTTTAATTTCACCCTCGGGTGATTGTGCAAACTCCACACATTCTCCTGATGTCTACATGGGTTTCCTCCAGGTGCTCCGGTTCCCTCCCACAGTCCAAAGATTTGCAGGTTAGGTGGATTGGCCATGCTAAATTGTTCATATTGTCCGGATTAGACACGGGAAATGCAGGGTTACGGGGAAAAGGGTAGGGGGATGGGTCTGGGTGGGATGCCTTTTGGAGAGCCGGTGTAGACTTGTTGGGCTGAATGGCCTGTTTCCACACTGTGGGGATTCTATGAATAAGCTCCCACTCCCACTCCTGCTGTATCTACAGATCTCCCCTTGTTTCCTTATGATATGTGATCACCTGTCCAGTTGTTTTCTGGTATAATTTACACAGAACTAAAGGCATAGATTCATGGCACCTGTCTGTCTCAAACGAATTGAGCAAGTCAACAAAGACAATAATACACCTCTGAAAATTAGCATACATGAGAGCAGAGGACGTCACCCTCGCTTCAGGCAACTCAACTATTACGTATGGTTAGCTAAGGAATCAGGTTACAATCTATTCTGTTTATCTTCAATATTAATCACACAATTGATTGTAATAGGTTTCTAATTCTAAGTGGATAATGATACATGATGCACATTGTTCTATTAGCAAGTAATTTGTTTTTGTTAAAGTTACTTTCATTATTGCCAACGTTCTCGCTTTCAATTCTGGAGATGTCAAACCCACTGCCGAGTATGGTCCATTCTTTGATCTCCCATTCCTTGCCCCACGTGGTCATTTTCCTTTTTGCTCATTCTATCCCATGAGCTCTGACAGCAAAATCAGGTTTCTCAAGCACTATAACAGGTGTAATCCTGCCATTCCCTGTAGCATTCATAAGCTAACACTGAAAATAAAAGGGGAACTTGGCAGGAAGCAAGACAGCAAATCTTCTACATTCACTCAGGCCTACACATGCTCAACTAATCAAGAAGGGAGTACCCTCACCCTGAACTGGATAAGTCAGGGAATAGAGGAACATTAGGAGATGCTGCAAGGTGTAGACAAGACAGAGATTAGCCAGGATCTCACTGAATGGTGGAGCAGGTTCGAAGGGCAGAATAGCCTATTCTAAAGGGGGTCAGTTAGCTGGATGGTTGATTTGTGATGCAGTTTAATACTAACAGCACAAGTTCAATTCCCACATCGGCCGAGATTACCATAAAGGACTCTCCTTCTCAACCTCTTTCCCTCCCCCGCGGTGTGGTGACCCTCAGGTTAAACCACCAGCAGTCATCTCTTTCCAAACGAGAGGGCAGCACTATGGTCTGGCTAGACTATGGGAATAAATTTGCCATTTGATATAATCAATTGTGGCAGACCTAAGAAAAATGCAACAGGCAAGCAGGTCCAGCCAGAAGTACAAAGTGGATGATCTATTTGGACTGTTCCCAAGGCTCCCATCATTGTGGATACCAGGAGTGAGCCAATTCAGCTCGTGCCACATAACATTAAACTGTTCAGTAAACTGGGCAGAGCAAAAGTACTCAATCCTGTAGTACTGAAAACCTGTGCACCAGAATTAACCACCGTTGACCCAAGTGGATCCGTGCAGCTATATATTGTCATGATGAGGAAATGTCCCCAGTTACATCTTACTATAACAAAAGGACAAACCTTCCCTGGTCAATGCATACCCTTTCCACCTCCTCTGAACTACCTGAAGTGGTATTAGGAGTCATTAAGAGACTAATAATTCAGGCCGAGTCCACCAGATTTACTAAACTGGACCTTGATAGAACCTTGCCCGGATTTACACTTGGCTACAGTTAGATACTGTAAAGACCGAAGCAGTTGCTTCCATCTCTGCTTCAAACTCTATCCTTCTCCCTGGCAACAACCTGAGATGAAGTCAGGCTGTTTGCAACTTTGGTACCACATGTGATCCTGAGATGAGCTTCTAATCTTTCGTCCACACCATCAGCAAAACCGTGTATTCCAACCTTCACAAAACCATGCTGGCTACTCAAACCCTTATTTGTGCCTAGGTTTCTTCCAGATTTGACGACTGTAAAGCACTCCTGGCTGGTCCCCATATTCCCTAAACTTGAAGCCAGTCAAATCTCTATTGACCACATCTTAAACATGTAGCCAGTCTCATTCCCTATCACCTGAAATACAAGGGGGCATAGGTTTAAGGTGAGAGGGAAGAAGTTTAAAAGGAGATGTGCAAGAAAAGATATTTTTTTAAAGACACAGAGGTGCCTGGAACGTATTGCCGGGGAGGTGGTAGAAGCAGACACATTAGCAAAGTTTAAGAGGCATTTAGACAGGCACATGAACAGGCAGGGAGTAGAGCAATATGGGCCACGTGCAGGCAGATGGGATTACTTTAGAATGTCATTATGGTCAGCACAGATGTGGCAGACAGAAGAGCCTGTTACTGTGCTGTACTGTTCTATACTCTAAGTTCTATGTTCCTGTGCCCACTAAGGTACATTGGCTCCCGGTCATATAACATCTTTAGTTTTAAACTCATCTTTGGTTATAATTTTCAGCCCCCATCGGCTCCCCCCATCCTTATTTCCATAACTTCCTCTGGCCCTACACACCTCTGAAATCTCCACATTCCTTTAATTCCAGCCTCTCACAAATTCAGTTCTAATTTCTTCACCACCACAGGCGGTGAGCCGCAAGTTCTGGAATTCCCTCCTTCTACCTCTCCACCTCACTTACCTCCTTTAATGGCAGAATTGCTATGGTGCTGGAGGAAGCCATTCGGTCCATCGAGCCTGGCTCCAGATCAAAGAACCAGTGCAATCTCCTGCCTTTTTCCCTTATCTCTGCACACCATTTCTAATCAAATCATCATCCAATGCCTCTCTCAAATGTCTCAATAAGACCTGCCTCTAACACATTTCCAGGCAATGCATTCTATACTCAAGACACTTTTTTTAAAAAGCTTTTGTTGACTAAATGTTTAGTCCTCTGACATAATATCTCCTTTACATGGTTCAGTGGTGTACTTTGCTTTACAACTCTCTGGGAAACACCTTGGGAGGTTTCATTACTTTACAGGTGCGTTATAACTCTAAGTTGTCATTGGTGCAAAGATAGTCAAGGCTTCCAGAGGCCAAATATGCAGCCTCAGGTCATTGGAGAAGTTCTTTATGGCAGGATTCCTATAAGCAAACTGTTTGAAGGCTTGTTAAGAAAAGAGTCTAATTGAGATTTTCAAACACAAATGCTTTAATGATAAAATGAAAGTGAAATATCAAAAATCTTACTGTGAGAAGTCACATTTGGCATTATTCTAATTCAATGTTGCAATAATTATGACAAAAAATATATTTTCAAAGGAGGATAAACAACGAGCACAGCACATTAACAGGAGGAAACAAGAGTAAACGGTACAATTAACTGAATCTCCTTCTCTGTGAAGTCAAAGGCATCAGATAAATAAGATCCCCAAACGCTGATACTCTTGAGTGTGTTTGCTGGGCACATTCCAGATCCTTGGCACAATAAAAAGGGAAACTCCATTTCAGTAGTTTGCTTTGCCTTCAATTGCCCCACCATTCCAGTCATCTGCTGCCAATTGCCACAATGACTTTGAAAACAACATTGTTTAAGCTACAGGGCAGAATGACCATCCTAGCTTGAGCAATGTTTGTAGCACATGTACCCTTGATGCATCCCCCCACCCCAAAGAGAAAAGTCCATTTGGATTTCTGACTTCAACCGTTTCTCTGGCACAGTATTGTATGAGCACTTTCTTTTCAAAAGAGCGAGCTCATACAATAACAGAAGTCTAATCACCTACTTCACATAACCAAAATAAGGAAGCTTGTTTTCCTACACAGCATATAAACATATCCATTTATAGTCGTGTCGGTGTTGTGTGATTGTCAAATTGCAATGCACTTCACTAATTACATACCAGCTAAATTCCAACATTGGGGTTTGCAAGCCACAATATGAAAAAACCTTTTTTAACCACTATGAAAGTTAACCAATCCTTCACACAAGCATGCCTACACTTCCCTGCCTTCATTCTTCTCTCTTCTTCTACCTCTCACCCTGCAGCTCCCGCTGGAATTCCAACACAAGAATATCTTGTCGAGCTTGTGCTGTACACTGTCCAATCAGCACAAACCTCTCCCCTGAATCTCTAACCAGATTCTATAAAGCACAAAATCCAGCCACTCCCTCCCATTAGCAATGCACCAGGAAACACCTATATATGGCGTGTCGCAGTTCAGCTGCAGTTTCAATTGCCATATCAGTGTTGTAGTCCAGAGTTAAAGATAATGCTGGAAGAGGCTCCAATGTTCTTCACATCACATGGCGCATGTGTTGGTAGTATTTGCAGGTTGACACACAAACTGTTTGGCCGTGTCCTGAAACCACATACCTTGGCCATCAGATCCTGGAGGGTGACTTAAACCCGGTTCTTCTGGGTCAGTGGCATGGACAGTACCCACTGTAATCACAAGACTCTGATTTGATTTATTATTGTCATGTGTGCAGAGGTACAGTAAAAAGTGTGGTCTTGTGTGTTTTACAGGCAGATCATACTATACAAGTGCATCACGGTGACAGAAGAGAGAGTGCAGGATACTGTGTTACAGCTGCTGAAAAGGTGCAGAGAGAGATCAACATTAATGTTAAAGAGGTCCATTCAAAAGTCTGATAACAGTGGGGAAGAAGCTATTGAAACTGTTCATTCGTGCATACTAACTTTAAAATCTTCTGCCTGACAGAAGTGTGTGGAAAAGAATGTAATAGTGGGAGGGGTCTTTGATTGCTTTCCTGGTGCAGCGGGAAATATAGTTCGAGTCAATCGATGGGAGGCTGGTTACCACACGAAAATCACTGCTTTGAACTCGACCAAGTCGTTACTACCGAATCTCAGTTTCTACTATGACATTAAGACACTAATTGCACTCTTTACTGCATACTTGCTTTTATGCAACTCAGGATTACTGCTTCTCTTTTCATTTCATTGTGAATAGTCAAATTTTGAAATTGAATCCTTAAGTTTTTGTGACATTTTCAGTGATGAGGCAGCACCGTAGCTCAGCAGTTAGCACTGCTGCCGCACAGCGCCAGGGACCCAGGTTCGATTCCAGCCTTGGACGACCGTCTGTGTGGAGGTTGCACACACTCCCCGTGTCTGCATGGGTGCTCCGGTTTCCTCCCACATTCCAAAGATGTGCAGGTTAGGTGGATTGGCCATGCTAACTTGCCCGTAGTGTCCAGGGGATGTGCAGGCTAGGTGTTACAGGCATAGGACAGGTGGGTGGGATGCTCGTTGGAGGGTCATTGTGAACCCGAGGGACCGAATAGCCTGCTTCCACGCTGTAGGGCTTTAGGAGGCATAGTAGTAATTAATTTTCAGCTTTGAAGCAGCTCACATTAAAAATGAATGAATCTTGGCGTTTTTGCTTTGATTGAACCTTTTTTCAAAAAAAAAAAAAAAAAAAAGCGCTTACCTCTTCTAGCAGGCGGGTGACAGCATCTATATCATTGTATGTTTTAGTCATCTGGCCCACTCTTTCAGCACATAGAACTGCAAAAGGACAGAGATTTACAACTTTAACCACTGGCACAGAACCGTAAAATTTGGCCAGCATGCAAATGTAACACGTTTAACAGAGTTAATTGTTTCTTGAATTGCAGTTTAAAAGCACGAATTACAGTCTGATGAAACAAGAAAATTAAAACGTTTGCTTGATTATTTCAAAACATGAATTCAAGAACAAAGTGAACCATTGGCTCAAATAAATAAAAAAAGAAGTGAACCACATACTACAGTCATGGAAAATCTTTAGAGAACGATTCTTTGAATCAGACATTTAACACGGTTTAACACTGCCTGGAGGAAATAAAAAGGAAAAAATAGGTTCCAGTCCATTAATCAGTTTATTTGAGTTCACAAATGATGCAGAATTACAGACTCTCTCACAGCTCAAAATCATGAAACCACTTGAGTGAAGCTTGTAAATGATAGTCTGACATGGTCAAAATTGGTGGTGTTCATCAAGTATACAATTGCCACAGTTGCCCAGAAACAGGACACTAATTTAGAACTCCATTTCAATAATACCACATTGCTTCCAAGAGCTGGATATTTCAGAATGCAAGAGAGAAAAGGAAGAAGATGGATGCTGCCAGAAGTCTCTTATAAAAGGTAACATAGGATATCAGATGAAATATGAAAGGCCTTGCTTACATTCTTCTGAAATCCTCACAGTGTACACAAATAAGAAAGAAAATACTGGCAGCAAATAATCTGACAGTAAAATGCTACTGTTTGTGAAAGTCTGATAGAAAGGATAGCCTGTTATCAGGCTCTTCAAAAGAAGCAAAATATTGTAGATCAAAAATAAGACAGCATGAAAAACAATTCAAAATATTTAATTATCCAACAGTGGCTGCTATTATAAACAAACAACAAACTGTTTGACATGATTATTTTGTTTTCCATAATGACTATTAAACTTGTCTGTATTAAATAAAGCTCTGATTCCACATTAAAAAGCATGATGTAGATCATTGTGAAAAATTTGATAACTTAGAAACCATTAAATCGTAAACCTGACAAGCCATTCACAGTGACCTATATACTATCAGGCTTCCAACATGTTAAATTAGGTCACTAAAATATCTATACTAGGAATCCCTTTATCCACATCCGAGGAAGCACACTGCACATGAGCTGGAGAACGCAGAAAATCTTCTGGCTAAAACATCTCCGTTGATAAAGTACCTCCAGTGATCAAACAAGCCTCCCTCAACTCTCACTCCTCACTTCCCTTCCTCAACATCTGTTTCTATTTCTGGGGATAGGCTGGCCACCAACTCCCAGTTACCTGGACTGAGCATTCTCAACCACCTGCTTCCAGAAAGGACTCTATTCCATTCTCTCAGTTTCTGTGTCTCCATTTGGTCCAATTATGTTACCTTCCACAGGAAGGCCTCAGAAATATCCACCTTTCTTCTCAACCAGATGAAGCAGCAATTTACTCGTACTTCACTCAGTCTAGTCGACTGTATTCAATGCTCACAATGCGGTCTCTTCTACACTGAAGTGACGAAACACAGACTGGGTGACCTCCAAGGTTCTGGTAACCTGCCATTTTAACACACCAGTATTCCCTGGCCAACGTCCGTGTCTCAGGCTTGTTGTAGTGCTCCAGCACAAGCTAGAAGAACAGCATTTCATTTTCCACTCGAGACCCTGCAGCCTCTAGGCTCAATATCCAGTTCAATAATTTTAGAGCCTGAACATCTGATTCCACGTCCTTTACTGGGCCCCATACCCCAAGCCCAGTCACGACATGGGCTACTTTCAGCACAGCCAACCCATTTTCACCTACTCATTGTCCCCATTATCAGCTTTTCTTCATCCCTAGCTTACTACCAATCATCCCCTTGTTTGCAGAACTTACTTTCTCTGCCTGTCTGTCACTCTCTCTGGGCTCCATCTCCACCTGTCTGCTCTCATCACCACTGCCAATCACCCACCCTGCCACCTCATCCGCCTGTCAATTCTGAAGGGTCACTGGACGAGAAACATTAACCCTGCTCTCTCTCCGCAGATGTTACCAGAACTGCTGAATTTCTCCAGCAATTTCTGGTCTTTGTAATTGAGAAACACCTTTGCACTTGGTCTGAGATATAGCAAACAAATTGGTGTATCTCCCTTTTAAAGTAATTATTGGATTTTTTTTTGGAAACTTTGAATTGTAGGAAAAAGTCATCTTCACGACAATTCAAAAAGCTCTTAAGGAATCAAAAAGATCATGACCCATTATAAAAGGTGCAGTGTTTATGTGTTGCAATAAAATATATTGAAAATAACGCTTAAAATTTATCCGACATAGCTGTAAATTTAACTGGTTGTACTGCTGCAAATCAAACAATCATGAACAGTATAAAAATTTTAAAGAGCACTTGAGTTGAAATCCATGTGCGATGAGTCCTTAAAAAGCACTCAGTTGCTTAATGTATGTTCTGTGCTAAAAACCTTTAATGCACCGAAAATCTCAACAGACGTGCAGTAAGATTAATTCTCCAAGTGATTTTTATTAGAAATTGAAAAAAAAGCACCACCACTTCCCAACTATTGACCTTCCAGAATGTTAAACATTTGTGAAAAATGGGTTTTAAAATCATAGGAAATTCACAGCGAAATACAATAGCTTTTCAAGCGATCCAGACTGGAATGCTATCAAATAAATATTGCATTGGTACCACTTGAATCGCCAGTGAATGGATTCTTGGCATAGTCAGAGAGACAGAGACAGTGTGTTTCTGTGTATAATGTTCAGAATTAGGTGCAGCTCAAGAGAGAGAAAGGAAAAGCGATGTTTAAAAAAAATCAGGACAAATCATTTCTTTTGATCTTCAGATAAACATCGAGGACTTGACATCGGATAAGCACTCCTCTTTCAGATTCAACAAAGGCTCGAGGCTTGAATAACAGAATTACAGGAAACCCAATCCTCTAGTGTTGCGTTTCATTATGTACAAGGGAAGGGTGATACTTTTTTTCAGGAGGATGGACAATTCCTAAATTACACACTGAACAATTCTTTTATTTCAACCGAATTAATCAAAATGCCCTTACACTGATTTGAGTGCAAGTTGCAAGTGGAAAATGGTTAAGATTTCAAATTTAACGAGATTTAAATTAGTTGGGAAAGTATTTACAATTTCAAACCATAAAATTTTATTTCTTATGCACTAAAAAGCTGCTATTATATGTGAAACTCACAGTGAGTCAACATCAAATTTAAATCTGCTCAATTTTGGCCAGCAGGGTTTTCACTTTCCTGAATCTCAAGAGTTAACAACACTTGATCAACCCCTGAAAAGCAGAAGTAGTTTTTGCAAATACATTCATAGAACAGTGGCAGCACAATAGGCCATTATTCAGCCTGTTTAACCTGTGCTGGCTCTCTGCAAGAGCAATTTAGCTCATCTTCACTTCCGTCACTCTTTTACCATGCTATTTTCCATGAATTTTTTTCTCCTTTGCCAACTTATCCTTCCAAAAGCCATAACTGAATTTGCTAAATTTTCAGATGCCAACACGCTATAGGTCGTTGTCGTGTCCACTACAGTGATCCGAGATCCATACATTCATTGCCACCAATCCTTATTGGTGTTAGTTTAAGTTATAATACCAAGTGGGATAATGATGTCAACAAGAGGCTCAGTATTTGTGACTAGAAGTAGATGTATTACAATGTGACAGCTGTGTTACATTTGATTGACATGACAGGGACACAAGAGTATTATGTTAGGCCTCAAACTATACTGGAGTGTACTCATTACTATGACTAAAACATTCTGGTACTCAACTTAGAGATAATTGAACAGCTTGAACCCATTGGTTAGCAGCTGACAAAAACAGTTCTTTATATCCTTTTGGGTGGAGCTAATTTTGTGATGTCTCCTTTAGAATAACCCTTCCATTCACGGCCAATAAGTGCAATATACAAGTTAGCCTGTATCTATCGCCCTTATTGGCAGTGCATTCCACATCAGAGCAAAACATAAATGTGAACTCAGATGGAGGAATGTTCAGTCAACCAGTGGAAATGGAAAACTAGTGCATCGAAAAGGAAGTTCACAAGGAATGGAGAAGAGTGCTGTCAGTATGGTGTTTTGAGAGTATTCACATGTGTAGAACTTTAGAATAATTACAGCACAGAAACAGACCATTCAGGCCATTGTGTCTGTGACTGCTCAGTAAACCAGCCACCCATTCTAGTCCCACTTTCCAGTCGGAGCATGGGATTCTCATGTACCGCCCCAAACCTTCTACCAATCCTCTCAAATATGTGCCCCCAGTACTTGACCCCTCCATTAGGGGGAAAAACAGGTCTTTCCTGTCCACTCTATCCAAGCCCTTAGTTATTGTTTACACCTGAATTAAGTCATTCGTCAGCCTTCTCTAAGGAAAACAACCCAGGCTTATCCAATTTTGCCTCCAAGCTGCAATTTTCAAATCCTGGCAGTGTTCTGATACATCATCTCTGCACACTCTAGAACAAGTATGTCCTTCCTGTAATGTGGTACCAGCAATCTCCAGCTATGGCCTAACCAGCGTCTTATATAAAACACAGTGTGGAGCTGGAGGAACACAGCGGGCCAGACAGCATCAGAGCAGGAAAGCTGACGTTTCGGGTCGGGACCCTTCTTCAGAAAGAAGGGTCCTGACCCAAAACGTCAGCTTTTCTGCTCCTCTGATGCTGCCTGGCCTGTTGTGTGCCTCCAGCTCCACACTTATCTCAGACTCCAGCATCGGCAGTTCTTACTGTCTCTCAGCATCTTATTTGGGTCCTACATTAGATTCCTGCTTTTGTATTCAATACCTCACCCAATAATGGAAAGCATTCCACATGCCTTTTTTAACCACATTATCATGGACATTTCCTACAAGGTCTCCAACTTCCTCTATTCCTCCTGTTTATTGTTTATTCCTTTGCTTTGATTGCCCTCCAGGAATACCTAATCCCACACTTCTCTACAGAAGAAGGTATGCAGTTCATTGGTAATTCCCCCAGCACCTGTTCTACAGCCTTAGTTTTACTGGGGGTAAGAAATTAGCTTTAACTAGGAGTCTTCCTATGGTTACGATAACTGAGATCAGATTAACATTCCACAACACTATACAATGAAATGCCAATGAACTGCACCTCTTTCTGACAGGAATCTACTTTTTTTCCAATCCTACCCTAGCAGCAGCTGCCTTTTGTATATGACTAATCAAACTGATTCTGTAGCTCGAGGGGATTACTTGTCACTTTGGAGTTAGCTCTGATTCAGTGGTAAGTGATTGATTAGAATTCAGAAATGGAAAGGCCTTATTTTGTCCACAAGGATGAAAATTTGAATGTGATTCAAGACATGACTAATGTTTTGTCATTATGAAGATTGTAGCTTCCAAACTTATAACTCACCAGCATAACCATTGAAATATCTGTTGCAATAAAGGATCTCAAACAGACATTGCTTACGTGACGACAAACTATGCCATAGTACTCTAATTTATAAATGTTTGTAGCTATTAATTTCCATCATCTACAACAGAAATCCAAGAAACCCAGATTACACCCTTGCACATCAAGTCCAAAACTGCAAGCCGAAAACAAAAAGCATAATGGATAAAGCCCACATGCACATCAATGGGAAACAAAGCGGTCGGTATTATTTATATTGACCATAAATGCCTTTTTATCAGTATATTAACACACTACAAAGTCGCTTGTGTAACTGTGGAATTGTCCTTCCCACTGAGCCAGGAAGCTTGGGTTCAGGGCCCACATGCTCCAGATGTAAGTAATAACATCTCTGAACATGTTGAAAATAAAAATACATATTTCTATTAACACAAGCAGAAACATGAGAATGCACAAACCTAAGTGCATGCATGTGCGCTCACAGGATGGATCTACCAGTCACAAACAAATTATCTCCAGCATTGACTGTGGACTTTGTACAAACTGAAACGTTTTGGGTGTGCCAGAAAACACGTTCACTGCTCCACAATAAAAATAAAATAATACATGACAAGCAAGCCACCATGTGTGTCTATAATTAAATGGCAGGGCCACCGACGTGACAATCTCTAGAGTTGGGCAAACTAAAATAAATGCTTTCTGAAATTCCACAATTCTCTACTCCAGATTCATGCAGTTCCATCACATCCACCAGTCGTGTCAGATCATGAAAACTAACAGCAACACTTCAAATCTGCATGCGAGTTGACCAGTTACAGCAGCCTCGAGACTAAATCCATAAAATCACTGTTACTGGGCCCGACAGTGCGAGAGACACAGCCTTACAAATATTTGAAATGGAAACATATAGCCAATTCGCTTTTTAAATTTACTCAACTTGGCTCTTGAACACTCCTACCATATGCAGAGTCAGTATATTGCAAGGAGTTTAAGGGACTAGCAGTAAAAGAACAAACATCTTAATTCCTACACTTCATTCCCTAATAAGTCAGTCGTAATACTGTCACTGTAACAACCTGTCACATTTCACATTAATTGCATTATTGGACATAGGGCCTGTACTGTATGTTGTGCTGAACTTTTACCCTAATCCTAAGGTGTATCTAACCTTCACCCTACCTTATACTATCATCCATATGCCTATCTAATAGCCGCTTAAATGCTCCTAATGAGGCCGACTCCACTACCCTCTCCAGCAATGCATTCCACGCCCCTACCACTGAGTAAAGAACCTACCTCTGACGTCTCCCCTATATCTACCTCCACTCACTTTAAAACTATGCTCCTTCGTAATAGCTACCTCCACCCTAGGAAAAAGTCTCTGGCTGTCCACTCTATCTATATCTCTGAGCATTTTGTACACCTCTATCAAGTCACCTCTCGTCCTTCGTCGTTCTAAAGAGAAAAGCCCTAGCTCTCTCAACCTTTCCTCGTAAGGCCTTCCCTCCATTCCAGGCAACATCCTGCTAAATATCCTCTGCACCTTTTCTAACGCTTCCACATCTTTCTTGTAATGAGGCAACCAGAACTGGACACAATACTCCAGATGTGGCCGAACCAGGGTTTTGTATAGCTGGAGCACAACATCACGGCTCTTGAACTCAATCCCTCTATTAATGAAAGCTAAATTACCAAATGCCTTCTTAACAACTCTATCCACCTGGGTGGCAGCTTTCAGGGAACTGTGGACATGAACCCCAAGATCCCTCTGCTCCTCCGCACTGCCAAGAATCTTTCCGTTAACCTTGTATTCTGCGTTCAAATTTGTCCTTCCAAAATGAATCACCTCACACTTTTCAGGACATTTGTTTCTTTGTCTATACTGCAAGCTGGATATTTCCAAAATCTAGAAAGGTGTTTTATGAACATGGTGGTATTACAGTACTAGAGGGAAGGAAGACTGAGCAGGTTTACAGCTTTGTGGGGGAAACCATGCTGCTGTGACAAATTATTAAAAACCCTCTTTCTGCATCTGAACTCAAACAAGATGCATCACATTGACATGTTGGGCTTAAGTATCCTGTTGAGCTGACATGTCTGGTGTGTGGGTGTAGAGAGTGAGCATGCTTTTCCCATGTACGTGTCTTAGTCTGTCTCCCTTTTACAGCCCACAATGCCAATTGGTAGCGAAACATAAGAAAGTGAGTCTCTGTCAGTACACAGCCACTCCATCGACAAGTCTTCAGCAACACGTCCGCCTAGGGACATGGAAATGGAGTGCATTCTGGCACAGACTAAAGCTTCAGAAATAGTCGGCAGAGGTTTGGACATCCCAATATGCAGTATGTGGGCCCATTGGGACATCAACACACTCCAGCACTCATGAACCTAGTTCCCAGCAATAAGCAGATAGTTCTTCTGACTTGTGGGCACCTCAGGAGAGCTAAAGAGGAGATTAAAAACCTTGAAAGAGGAGTAGTACACATTCATCCTGTAGGGGTAGAAATCAAAGGAGATGCATGGACAAGTATAGGCTTTACTGCAAGCAATTTGCTTGTAACTGATGTTAGAACGCCCTATCTCCAGAAACTGTTCAGAACAGATTCTTTCCATCAATAGGGACAGCTAACTTCATGAATATCTGTTATAATACTGTGCTTCACTAAAGATGTATGACCATTTCAACAAGCAACTTAACACTGCTCTCAGCAGAATCCTTAACGTACAACATTTTCACCAATGGGGTAAGGTTTCAATCTAAGTGTGGGCACTGACATGAGTCATGGAACAGTGACCAACACAGTTGAAAACACTAACTGGCTTGAAGCTTGCAACACTGTGATGGAACCCATCATTGAAGACAAGCAGACTAAGTAATTATAACAGGGACCCAAGTGAGAAAACTCTGAATGCACTACACTCATGCTCAAAGTAAAGTCCAACCAACTGCTAGGCAGTGTGACAATAACTACTGGTTGCAATTCTAAATAAATATCCAGATGTCCTTTGATACAGGAAATGTAAGGGACATAAATGAAAGAATCAAAAAGGGAGAAGGTCCATCAGCAAAGTAAATGGAAAAAAGAAATAAGGACCTGGGAAGCCATCAACCTCAGCATTAAACAGCTAGAGAACTGGATGGTTAACTACCTCAAGTTGTATCCTAGAAACAATAGTCTTCAAGGAAGCTCCAGACAGAATAGAAAGTCTGCCAGTAATGGTCAAACCCACCCGGAAGGAGATTAGCAGAGAAAGTGTCTCACCTGCCATGAGCAAAGTTGCAGGTGCTGATATTATACTGTCTGAACTCAAAGCATAGGAAGGCTGTGTTCCTGCTGAATCTGCACAAACCTTTGTCTGTTGGATGGGGTGGGGGTGGGGGAGAGGGGGGCTGCAGGATGTGTGGTTTGTGATGCAGAGTGGGGCCAACAGTGTGGGTTCAATTCCTGCACTGACCAAGGTTACCATGAAGCACTCTCCTTCTCAACCTCTCCCTTTGCCTGATGTGTGGTGCCCCTCTGGTTAAAGCACTACCAGTGATTTCTCTGTAATGAGAGCAGAGTCCTGTTGTCCAAGTGAACAATGGCGACCTTTTACTCGCACATCAACAATGATGAAAGCAGTTCATCTTTTCTCACCTGAAATCCAAGACACAGCTACGCCATGCTCTTGTTAGTGGATGGCTCTAAGCTGAAAATGCTGCACTGTTATCCCATACAGAGGAACACCTTCAGGAGCAAATGGACAGACTCTCACCTATCTATAAAAAGAGTTTGTCTTGACCATCAGAATCAAAAGATAAATGTCATGATCCAAAATGGTGCCTTACCACCATCAGTAATCGAGAATGTGATGCTGGAGGTTTTTGATAGCCTTACATATCTCGGTCCCACATTCAATGACATTACATCACTGTATACCCCACTGACAACAAGCAGTGGGCGGGGGTTATCATTGACCAGGAATTGAACTGAACCAGACCAGCCAAATAAATACCGTGACTACAAGTGCAATTCTGAGGGTAGGAACCCTGTGCTGAGTAACCCACATTCTGGCTCATCAAAGCTTGTCCACAATCCACAAGGCACAAAACCTCAAGTGTCAGAAGTACAATGGAATAGTCCGAACTTGTCTGGATGGGTGCAGCTCCAACAACACTCAAGAAGCTCAACACCATCCAGGACAAAGTAACCCATCTAATTAGCACCCCATCCACCACCTTCAACATTCACTCACTCTACCAGCAACATTCAGTAGCAGCAGTGTGTACCATATACAAGATGCACTGCAGTAGCTTAAAGGCTCTTTCGACTGCACCTTCCAAAGCAATGCATTCTACCACCTAGATAGAAAATGTCAGCAAACACATGGAAATATTGTCCCCCAAGCAAAAGCTCCATCTGATTTGGAAATATGCTATCGTTCCTTCACCATCGCTGGGTTGAAATTCCATTCCTAACAGCACTGTGGGTGCCCCTACAGCTCTACAAACTACAACAGTTCAAGGTGGCATCTCACCACCACCTTCAAGGGCAATTAGCAATGTGCACAAACGTTGACCCAGCCAGCGACAGCCACGTCCCATGACTGAAAGGGAAAGAAATCACCAGCAATCTGTCATTTGATGCTGAAATCAACTTACGCACTGCAGAGACTGCAGTTGTTTAGTACCAGCTGAATAAAGGAATAGCAGCAACCTGACTAAGAACCCCAAACTGCAAACCTACCAAGCTGGTGTCCTCAATGCACTCCTCCGCAGTCATGTGGCCAGTGTCAGGCAGAAGAAAAAGATGAACAGTTTCTGCCTCCACTGTTTCAGGCATATCTGTGAAATTTTGGCAGGACAGCACCACCAACTGAGGGTCCTTGTGCATGCTAATACCCAGTGATATTTACAGTGTCGCAGTTATGGTCACTGGGTATACCAGAGACCTCCTGTACAGCGAACTGAGCATCAGGTTGTGACTTACAACAGGCCCATACCACTGCTACAATGACTCCGATAGCCAAGATGTGAGGATGACAGACACCAACAAGCGGACGACAGTTGCTGACAGCTGTGACCTCTGGAGGTTGACTGTTTGGAAAGGGGCAAACAGAAATGAAAAACTCAGTACAGAATCCTGCACCATCTCAGCTCACTGACTTCCTTTACAATACATGCAGAGACTCCCATATCTGAGTGGGTGCCTGAGCCATAGAGTTGATGCTCAACAGTGGACTACCAAGGCACAAACCAACATTTTGAGACACAAGGCTATTATTCCATTATTCAAATAAATATTAGCCAATTAATATAAAAACATCTGCAGTGTTCTAATGTGTTGTGAACTCACTTAATACCCACACATGTACATTTAATGTCATTAACTTTGTTTTCATATCAGAAGAGTCTAGGATTGAGCAATTTTTTAAAAAAAGTTCTGTTCAGAAGCAAATTTAGCTTCTTCCCTAGGAGGAGATCAAGACAGTTTACAGAATAAGTCACCTCAGCAGAATAGTAGTTTGTTAAGCTTCTAAACCAAGAGTTTGTTGAGAAATCTGCAGATCATTAGAAAAAGAATGTTTAGGACAGAAGATTTGTGAAAAGATCATGTCAGCAGACTTGGAAAGGACTCAAAGTTGTCTCCGCAATCCATGGTAAAGAAATTTTAAGTTGACAGTTAATTAGAACAAAAAAAGAGTTGAGACAAGGGTATAATTTCTCTGGACTGGAGTCTCTGTAAGATAGCGTTGGGAAACAGGTTGTAATTTTGTTTTGCTGTGAGATCATTCTATCTTCTATATTTAGATTACTTGCTTGTTTTTCCCTTGTGTTGAAGAAAATCTGGCCTTAGGTCAATGTTTCTCAGTGACAAACCATGTTAACTCACTAAACAAAAAAATCTACCAAGCCAGGTTTCATTCTGGGATGACTTGTTCAGCAGTATCATCAGCTAGGATCATAATATGCTAAAGGATTTTACAAGCATTTAATCATAATAGTATGAAATACAACAAATATATTTAATTAGAATAAAAGTAGAAGTCTGAGCACATTAAATTCCTTCATTTATTTACATATAACCCAAAGGATAGGGATAGTTACTGAAACATATTACCATAGAAACATAGAAGATAGGAGCACGAGTAGAGTATTCCACCCCTCAAGCCTGTTCCACTATTCAACACAATCATGGCTGATCATTGAGCTCCCACCCTCCCCAAAATCCCTTCGGCCACAAGAGCTAGATCTACCTCCATCTTCAAAAAACAATGTTTCGGCCTCAACCACTTTGTGATAGTGAATTCCATAGGCTCACCACTCTCTGGGTGAAGGAATTTCTCATCTCAGTCCTAAAAGTTTACCCTTATCCCTAAACTATGACCCACTTCCTTCCTGCATCTAACCTATCTAGTCCCGTTAGAATCTGGTTAGATACCAAACCCCTCCAATTCTTCTAAACTCCAGTGGATACAATCCTAACTGACTCAATCTCTCCTCATAGGCTGATCCTGTCATCCCAGGAATCAGCCTGGTAAACCTTTGCTGCACTCCACTATAGCAACAGCTCTTCCTCAGATAAGGAGACCAAAACTACACACAATATTCCGGTGTGGCCTCACCAACACCCTGCATAAATGCAGCAAGACATCCTTGCTCCTGTACTTGAATCCTCTCATTATAAAAAAAGGCCAATACACAGTTTACCTTCTTTACTGTGTGCTGCACCTGTGTGCTTATTTTCAGCAATGGGTGCACAAGGACACCTAGGTCGCATTGAACATACCCCTCTCTCAACTTACAGCCATTCAAATAATAATCCACCTTCTTATCTTTGCTACCAAAGTGGAGAACCTCACACTTATCCACATCATACTGCATTACAGCTCAGCTTGTCCAAATCACACTGAAGCATCTCTGCATCCTCGTCATAGCTCACCCTTCCACTCGGCTTTGTGCTATCTGCAAATTTTGAAATACTACATTTAGTTCCCTCATCTAAATTATTAACATATTAACATGCATATAAAACATTAACATATATAATGATTAAAATACATTACTGGGGTCCCATTACCAATCCTTGCAGTACCCCATTAGTCACTGCCTGCCATTCAGAAAAATGGCCATTTATTCCTACTCTTAGTTTCCTGTCTGCTAACCAATTTTCTATCCATCTCAATATGCTACCTCCAATCCCATGCACTTTAATTTTACACATTATTCTAAATGGGATTTCAAAAGCCTTCCAAAATTCCAAATAAACCACATCTCCTGGCTTCCCCTGATCAACTCAACAGTTACATCCTCAAAGAATTCCAGTTGATTTGTCAAGCATGATTTTCCTTTTGTAAATCCATGCTGACTGTGTCTCATTCGACTGTTTTAAGTGCTCAGCTATAAAATTCTTGATAACGGACTCCAGCATATTCCCCTTTACCGAAGTCATACTTACTGGTGTATAATTCCGTTTTCTCTGTACCTCCCTTTTTAAAATAGTAGGGTTACATTAGCCACCCTACTATCTGTAGGATAGAGTTAACAGAATCTAGGAAGATGACCAATATATCCAATATTTCTAAGGCCACTTAAGTACTCTGGGATGTAGATTACCAGGCCCTGTGGATTTGTCAGCCTTTAATCCCATCAATTTCTTGACTAGTACAGATTTGGTTCAGTTCCTCCATCTCAATAAACCCTATGCTCCCTATCATTTCTGGTATGTTATCCATGTCCTCCTTTGTGAAGGCAGCAGTATGAATTTAGTTTGTTGGCCATTTCTTTGTTTCCCATTACAATCTATTCTTTATAAATGAGAAATAGGAAGTAACATTCTCCAAATAAAGTCCAACAATTGTACGGCATGATTACATTTTGAAGTCATTCTCAAAGCATATTACCTTCCTAACACAGCGGCTAATGTAATCAATTGTGGGCTGAAATTCTCTTCAACTTCCAATGCCCTACCCCATTTCCAACAGAAATTTCAACCTGCATCAAATTCTTGGGATCCAACAATGAAAAACATACAAACCTCCTCAGTACCTGAAAACAGATTAATTCAGTATCAACATTGATAGAAATCAAACATACCTCTTAGAAAATAGCTCATCCTCACACATTCATTTCAATGATACAGTTTCTCATCCTGCAATGTTGAAATTCTTAGCTCCATGCAGATGCTAAGTGAATAAATATTCATTTGAATGAAGTATAAATTAATGGGAGTGCACAACAGATATGCTCCTGTTTCTGAAACATTATTTACACCAGGGCATTTAGAAAGGCTTATTACAAACAAACAGAAACAACATGGTTTTGCAAAAGGGAAATCATATTTGACAATCTGCTACAGTTCTGAGGACATCACAGAATTGATAAAGGGGAGAGTGAATTTGGATTTTTTCAGGTTGGAAAGAACTGACTAGAGGAATGGTGCAAGGATCAATCCTAGGGCCTCGATTTACTATCTATATTAATGACTTGGACGAAGGGATGGAGTGCAATGCATCTAAATTTGCTGATGATACAAAAATAGGTGAGAGAGTATGTTATGATGAGGACATAAGTAATCTGCATGGGGATATATATAAATTGAATGAGTGGGCAAAAACTTGGCAGATGGAATTTAATGTAGGAAAGTGTGAGGTCATGTACTTTGGTATGAAGAATCAAAAGGCAGATTAAGTGGAGAGAAACTCCAAATAAAAAAAAAGGACAGTACAAAAGAATCTACATGTTTTTATGCATGAAACAAAATGTTAGCATGCAGGTGCAGCAAGTAATTAAGATGACAAATAGAATGTTAATAGAACAAAGAACATAGAACAGAACAGTACAGCACAGTACAGGCCCTTCGGCCCACAATGTTGTGCCAAATTTTTACCCTAATCCTAAGGTGTATCTAACCTTCACCCCTACCTTATACTATCATCCATATGCCTATCTAATAGCCGCTTAAATGCTCCTAATGAGGCCGACTCCACTACCCTCTCCAGCAATGCATTCCACGCCCCTACCACTGAGTAAAGAACCTACCTCTGACGTCTCCCCTATATCTACCTCCACTCACTTTAAAACTATGCTCCTTCATAAATGCTACCTCCACCCTAGGAAAAAGTCTCTGGCTGTCCACTCTGTCTATACTTCTGAGCATTTTGTACACCTCTATCAAGTCACTTCTCGTCCTTCGTCGTTCTAAAGAGAAAAGCCCTAGCTCTCTCAACCTTTCCTCGTAAGACCTTCCCTCCATTCCAGGCAATATCCTGCTAAATCTCCTCTGCAATCTTTCCAATGCTTCCACATCTTTCCTGTAATGAGGCGACCAGAACTGGACACAATACTCCAGATGTGGCTGAACCAGGCTTTTGTATAGCTGGAGCTGAACGTCACAGGTCCTGAACTCCATCTCTCTATTAATGAAAGCTAACACACCATATTTTTGTCCTTTATCGTTGGGGAGTTGAAGTTTAAAAACAGAGAAGACTTGTCACAACTGTACAGGGTGTTGGTGAGCCTGCACCTGGAATGCTGGAATTTTGGCCCCTGCATTTGAAGAAAGATACATTGGTGTTGGCAGCAATTCAAAAGGAGATTCACCATGCCGATTCCTAGAATGAAGTAGTTAACTTATCAAGAACAACTAACAGGTTAAGTCTTTATTCATTAGAGTTTAGCAGAATGAGGGGTGATCTTATTGAAACATACAATATTCTGACAGAGTCTGATAGGGTAGGTGTTGAGACAATGTTTCCTCTAGTGGGAGAATCTCAAATTAGGGGCATAATTACAGAATAAGGGGATATTCATTTAAAACTGAGATTCAAAGGAATTTCTTCTAGAGGAATTTCTTCACAAAAATCTGGAATTCTCTACCCTGAGACTAGTAGATGCTAGATCACGAAGTATTTAAGAGATGGATTGATTGATGAAATGTCAGGGAGTTGATAACTGTGCTGAGCAAACACAAAAGAAAGAGAGGAGAGGAGATCTGCAGTAGATCAACAACGACATTATTAAATGGCAGGGCAAGGGTGAAGGACTGAATGGCTTACTGCTGCTCCTATTTTTTGCATTCCTACGAAACAGAATGCATAATCATTTAGCTTTTTCTTAAAAAATAAGCAGCTCAAGACAGGCTCTGACAGCAGTGAAATTCCTCAACATCTAAGACAAAGAATCCTAACTACTTTTTTTTTTTGAAAACCTCACCCTCTGAACCACTGCTGCAATATACTTTGTTCTGTGTACTATCTGGGAAACAGTTGCCAAGTTTTCTGCCAGGCATAAATATGCCTGAATGGGAGGAGTAGGCCATTCAGCCCCTTGAGCCTGTGCCCCATTCAATAAGATAATCGAATGGACTTCCTAAATCCGAAACTTCAACCAAATAGAAGGACAGGGTAAGCAGGCACACAGGAAGGCCAGCTGCAGAGAGCTCTGCACTAAGTCACACTTTAAGCTTCCAATTCAGGACAAGGATGCCCTCATTGTCACTGGGATAAAATGCTGGGACTCTTGTCCCTCCTCCACCAGAACCCCCCAGTAAAACATCTTGGAGGGAAAAATCTATGCCACACAGAGTGGAACAGCTTAAGACAGTGGCTCACTGTCCCCTCCACTGTGGTAATCTGGGACAGGCAAATACCAGCTTTACCATTTAACACTCATACTCCACTAACACATAAAAAGGCCTTTATTTCCTTATATCAGAATTGCCAATTTCTCATTGGCACATCTCAAAAAAAAAAGTTAAATGAATACAAGATTGTCTGATTAAAAATATCAATATCATACATTCTTTTTATGTACTGTTAAAAGAAAGAATTAGGCAGAGTAAGCCATTCAGACCCCTTGAGCCTGTTCCACCATGTAACACAATCGTGGCTAATCTAATCTCAGCTCCATTCCACTCCACTTTCCAGCCCATTCTCCACCATCCTTCAAGCCAATCTACTCAGATCACATGTTGATATTTTATCTTTAATCAGAAAATGATAAATGCTTATCTGTTCCCTGGTTGAAAGCTGCAACCTTAAATTTTTCATAACCTTCTCTGAATGTTACTGGCGAAGGATCACAGCCCAAAGCAGATACTGCATCCACTTTGACAAACATATCTCAAACTGGTGGGCAGCTCAACACGTCATTTATTAATATTCCCTTATTAATGGGCCAAAAACCCACCACTTCAATATCCTTGATCTGGAAACACTTACGGCACTAAAAGTACTCAGAACATCACTCGTTAAGCACTGCTGCTTTAGGTGTTCAGACATGTATCCTACATGCTTCAAATAGTTACAAAAAAGCAGTTCTGAATATGAAGATAGCACTATTTGAGAGAAGACACCCTAAAAATAGAGAAAAGTGTCAAGGAACTATGCAGCACCATTGCAAGCCCTTTGGATAAATCATTTATTGATGCCAGACCTTAATCAAAGCTTGTGATTATTTTGTGGGGGTGGTGGTGGTGGTGGGAAGAGGAGAAGGGGGTGTGGGGAAAAGGTAGGGAGTATGCAAAAGGAAAACGTTAAAAAATTTCAAATAACTGCCAAAACCTGGTGGAGAAAAATGTAGTCTCATCATTTATCAGATAAAATTTGAGTCAACAAAAACAAAAATCCACAGGAAGTGATCTTACTGAAATAAGAAAATGAATAAAAACCTGGTACCTTCTTCCATTAGGATCCTTTGTTCGTTCTCAAAACTAAAGAGATCGCTGCTGCCATTCAGTTCACTTGCCAGACAGCTGTCACTCTCCAAGCATTTCTCAGGAGAGATTTCCAGTGCTTGAGACATGATCAGAATCGAAGACCAGCTAAAAGGGCTGATGGCATTGCCCAGAAACTGGTGCCATCCCTTTGCACTCTTGAGAAAGGAGTGCCCAGTTTAATGTTACATTTTCCTGACTTAACACAAAGACCATCTTCAAGACAGAATCCTCAAACTGTTGGGTGACCAGTTTGGCTACAGGACAGGTATAGTTAATCCATTGTTTCAAAACGAATTGAGGGACGGCTAGGAATCTGACATTACAATAAACATTTTCTGTAGCACATCGTTTCGGAACCTAAAAGGAACACCATCTTGAACAGAAATAATTTTGCCGGGTGACAAACCACGTTTTTCTATGTGCCATTTGATCTTGCGAAACACATTCTAGAATCCAAAACTCAAAGCATCACCCCTACAATCCAAGGTAAAATGGCACTATCCACATGCCATAGCAACCTCATAAGGAAGCATGTAAAAAGGGCTGTAAACAAGACCCACCCTACAAAAACACTAGCAGTAATTTTTATTTTCAATCATCTTTCTGTATTGGTGGCATGCGGAATTTTGGTTTGAAAAGACTTTTCAGAATAAATTCCTTAAATTGTCCGAGTAGATGACTTAATGTCAGTAAAATCAATTTAGCGCATGAAGGAATTTGCCTTTAAATGTCATGAGTCCGAGTCTATCACCAGTAGCATTTGCAAGCAACTGTGTAATCAGAGAAATTACTGCTGTCAGATAAAACCACTCCAGCTAGCTGACTGAGCAGGTACAACCGCAGCCTTGGGTTTATTGTTCTATCAATTTTTCAGCCACTCTCTACAAGAAAGCATTTGCACAATGAGAAAAGCCAGACAATGTCTCACTCTACAGCCATTTATTTTGCTTGAAGGGAGCAAAATGCTAATACACCATTCAGTAGGAAGTCGAGCTGAAATGTATGTAGTTTTGTAGTCTGATCACATCCATTTGGGGCCAAACGTTACCTGTAGAATTACCAGGTATTATACACCACAGTTTGGAAGGACCGACAGCCTAGGGGTCAAATCCTGCAAGATACCAGTTGGGATAAGAGTCATGGAAGGAATGAGTCACTACCGAGGACTGAGAGGAAGCATGGGTTGGGCAGGTAGACAACACTGCCTAAAGCTGCAATGGGTTCACAGACGTTGGAAGCGAGTTACAATTTAGAATGGCAAGTTCAGAGGCCAATTACATGACATGGGCTGATTGTAGAGAGTGCGTTTAATATTGATGCTATTTCAGTGGAAACTGATGCAGTTTGTTCTTTTCTACACATTAGCTCATGCGACATACACCACAAAGATGGGACTCTTGTTGAGACAAAAGTCTTGAAGTTTATTATGACACTAGCTGTTTACACAGCTACAACATCACAGATGTATGACCAGGACTACATTCAATGAATTTAGAAGAATGAGGGGATCTCTCAGAAATCTATAAAATTCTCACAGGACTCGACAGGGCAAACACCGAAAGGATTTTCCCAATGACCGGGGAGTTCAGAACAAGGCGTCACACTCTAAGGGCACTGTGGGGGCCATTTAGGACTCAGTTGAGAAGAAATGTCTTTACCCAGAGAATGGTGGACCTATGGAATTCTCTACCACAGAAAGTAATTGAGGTCAAAACATTGATTGTTTTCAAGAAAAAGTTATTAAATAGAGTTCTTAGAATTATAGGGACCAAAGAGTATGGGGCAAAAGTGGGGACAGGGGACCGAGTAGGACGATCAGCCAAAGGTGCTCATTTTGAATGGGGGAGCAGGCTTGAAGGGCCGAATGGCCTAATAAGTTTCCTATTTTCTATGTTTATGTTTACACAGAGCCTGGGTTCTGTGATTAATGACATTACTGTCCATTACACACACACACGCACTGTTGACTACCTGAACACACCACACTGACTCCATTACACCGAGTGCGAAAGCAGGTAATCTTTATACTAGGAGATCTGATAGAGGTCTGCAAACTCAATGGTGAATACAGGGAGAACCTGTTCCTGCTCTAAAAATAACAACGAAAGGGCATAGGTTTAAAGGGATGCACAAAAGCAGCAAGATTGAAGCAAGGAAAATCTTGTTCGCTTAGCAAATGGTTAGGGTCCAGAATTCACTGTCAACAAGTACGGTGGAGGAAGGTTCAATTGAGGCATTCAAGGGGGAGATTATTTGGATAAAAATGAAGTCTAAAGGGTCTGGCATTAGGCAATGGTGCAGATTTAGCAAGCCAGTACAGGTACAATGGGCCGAATGGCCTTTCTGTGCCACAACATTTGAGATTCTGTGATCACATCACATCGCATGATGTCCTTTAAAAAGGTACAAGCCTGGTTGGTCTAGAATCTGTCTCGTAGCATAACAGAATCAAAAAGCCAATTGCTTCATATCACTGGAGTGAAAAACAACTAAATCTGTAAATGTGGACACACTCCTGCATTGGGACAGCCTTTGCACTGAGCCAGAAGGACATAAACTGTTATTTGTTAGATAACCGCAAGAGAAAATGTTCAACTTGGAGCACTGAAACCACACAACTGTTTAAGAAGTTCTGATAAATACCAGAACAGAAAGAAACAAGATTCAGCCCCATTTTTGAAATAATTCTGTGCTAGTCAATACGCAGAATTTTTGCACAGCAGGAAAGTAGCCAAAAGGGCTAGTTTACTGAGGCAATGTACCTTTATTCCACCAAATCATCAGGAATTCACATTACTTTCATCTAATATCTGCCAAAGTGAACCTCTGAGAATTCCTGTTCAAACCAGAATTCTCAGTTGCAAAACAAATTCAAAATATTTAAACCTGCAACAGACGTCATAACAGAAATGCTGTCTCGATTCACACAGTTCAGTGCACAAAATGTTATACCAAATGTTTGAAGGACAGAAAAAAAAACAGTGGCATTGCGAATCAAGCACAAGCGTGACTCTGACTAAAACACAAAATTTGGTCACAATGGTCCCACCCAAGGATACATTTGAAAGTAATGTCCGTTAAATTTGAGCCATAAAGACATGACTAAATTACAATTTTGTGACTCATCTGCTTTGGGATAGAAATGATTGCATGGCTTTGTTTAAATTATCAGAACAAGGTTCATTCCTTTGTTCCTCACCATGGCCAACATTGTAAGTATCCAATACAAAAAAAAAATTACTGCAGGTGCTGGAAATCTAAAATAAAAAAGAAAATAATTTGCTAAGAATACTCAGGAGTTCTGGTGGATGTGTGGAACATAATAAGGAACAAGAGTAGGCCACTAAGCCCTACTCCACCATTCAATAGGATCGTGGCTGACCTGATTTTAACCTTAACTCCACATGCCTACATAACCCAGATAATCTTTCAGGCTCTTGAAATAAAGAATCCATCAATCTCTGCCTTAAAAATATTGAAACATTCTGCATCCAAGATTCTGAAATAGAGAGAAAGAGTTCAGAGGTCAGTGATCTTTGGGACGGATCTGAAGTACAGAGATGATGTAGAGATACAAAGGAGTACGTTTACGATTAGAGAGAGTGAAAAAAAGAGTGATTTCTTTTTTTTTTTTAAAAGAGCAGGGGAGTGAGACCACCAAAATCATTCTTGCAGAGTCAACATAGCCTCATCGAGGTGAAAACTTCCTCTGTATTGTAGCCATTTGGTGATTCTAGACTGTGAAGTGCAGAGAAGGTCCCCACTGTCAGCCATCTTCATCTCTTTCTGGATGTTGACATCATGAACCCATAACCCCTGGATTCTTTACCCCAGATTATGTTGCAATTGGGAAGGTTAGTGACAACATTAATGTGTACATATCCAACCTTCTCAACATATTGCACCACAAAGACAGAGTCCAAATCACTCCTCTGTGACATCCTTCTGATCACAATACATATTTGACACAGAGCCAACTTATGGCTGCAAAACACCATGCTTGGAGATCACAGCCAAACCCATAAGTAAACAAATGATTCAGAGTTAGATGTGTCTTAGATTAACTTTGGCTGGAACAACTCGCTGCTCAATGAGAAATAATCCTGTTAACGGCAGGCTCCCTGGCAACCCGAGAGATAAACATGAACAATACAAAGCCAGACTTGGAATTCAGAGGCTAATAACTACTTCTCAATTTATCCAAGTAACATTCACACCACACAAGTGCCAGGCAATGGCCATCTCCAATAAAGAGACAACCTAACCACTGGCCCTTGACATTCAATAGTGTCAATTCCCCACTATCAACATCCTGCACGTTACCATTGACCAGGTTTCACCATATAAATACAGTGATTACAAGAGCAGGTCAGAGGCTAGAAATACTGCAAACAACTTGCATCATGACTCTCCAAAGCTTGTCTAACAACTACAAAGGCACAAGTCAGTAGTGTAATGAATACTCCCACTTGCCTGGATGGGTGTAACTCCAACAACACTCGAGTAGCTTGATGCCATCCAGGACAAAGCAGTCTGCTTGCTTGGCGCCACATTCACTCCCTCCACTACTGGCCCTCAGTAGCAGCAGTTTGCACGATCTACAAGGTGTACTGCAGAAATTCACCAAAGATCCTTAGACTGCACCTTCTAACTTCATGATTGCTTCTGTCTAGTAGGACAAGGGCAGTAGATATTTGAAAATACCACCACCTTAAAGCTCTCCTCCAAGCCACTCACTATCCTGACTTGGAAATATTAGCATTGCTTCATGGGTGCTGGGTCAAAATCCTGGAAATACCTCCCTAATTGCATTGTGGAACCACAAACAGCACATGGATGGCAGCAGTTCGAGGCAGCAGCTCACCACCACCCTCCAGAGCAACTAGGGATGGGCAATAAATGCTGGCCAGCCAGCGACACCCATCTTCCACAAGTGAATAAAAAAAAACTGCTAGCACCAAACACTTATTCGTTCTGAAATCTGATTCAACTAACAAGGCCACCACTTCAAATGCTTTTTACATGTTTTATTTCAGGAGATACCTAAACATCTTGTAGCAATTTTCTACAAAAAAAGATTTCACATTCGCAAGTCAACTCGTCATTGGAACGCAGCCTGAAGAGATACCACCAGATATCAAGAACAATTGTTTAAACACTTTTGTTAGGAGACTGGAACCATCCAAGCGAGCATAATTCACACAAGCAAAGGTGTTCAGCACAAGTTCAGAACTTGTTACCATTTATGGTTTACAATTATGGAGCCTGTCAAATCCTGCAAGGCTAGTCTCAGTCACTAACCAAAACTGTTCACTACATTAGTAGATTAACTTGCCAATGGTACACTGCTACACCTCACTGGGATAATGTGCTGGAAGTCAAGACTTGCTATTTCCTAAGTCATCCATCACAAAAGTCAAAGATTTTATAAAAGTACATAAACTACCCCATTTTATCAGTCTCTTTAGACCCAGGTTAACAGAAAGCATGGACCAGTTTTCCATAGTTAACAAGAATTACTAATTATTTCTAAGAAGTACATTTATAGCTACAGGCAAACAATTATGAACTGTTGGCAAAACTCTAATAGTTCAAACTCTAAACCCCTTATAAAGCTCTCCCTAAACATAAAAGAAAAATGGTTGTCATATAGGAGGATGGACTGTGAAAGCATTTCAATGGTCCCTGTCCAGAAGGCTTGCTGAGAAAATCCTTCTGGCTTGAGGATCTGCTGCTCCTTGGTCTTCCCATTCCAAGTTCTTTCACTTGTTTGCAGGAAACACAGGGCAACTGGTTTACAATATCCTTGACTTGGTCAGAGCCACAGCTTACAACAACTGTTGAAAGGGGTAAACTGACTTTCAGGCTTGAATAGTACAGTGATTACTATTGCTGCCTCACAGTGCCAGGGACCCATGTTTAATTCCAGCCTTGGGCGACTGTGCAAACTCCACACAGAAAGACATTCTCCCCTGTGTCTGTGTGGGTTTCCTCTGGATACCCTGGTTTCCTCCCACAGTCCAAAGAAGTGCAGGTTAGGTGGATTGGCCATGGTAAACATGGGGTAAGGGGAATAAGGTGGTATGTTCTTTGGAGGTTCAGTGCAGACTTGATGAGCCAAACGGCCTTTTTCCGCATTGCAGGGATTCTACAATTCTGAGAAAACAGTTACTTCCTTTCTGGAGGTCCAATGGCTTCTGGCCAAACAAACATTCACACCCACGAGCTGTTCAGCTCACTGGGATCCAATTACAGTCACATAGAAGACCTTTCTAATTGGACAAATGGTTACCATTCCACAGACCATTAAGCTAGTCGTTCTTATGTACGAAGAGAGATTTGGCTGGCAACGAAAATCAGCTGTTAACCAAAAGGTTGGTGGTTCAGCCCACCCAGGAATGGTTTGTTCTTGGGGCGGCACGGTGGCTCAGTGGTTAGCACTGCTGCCACTCAGCGCCAGGGACCCGGGTTCAATTCCACCTTCGGGCGACTGTCTGTGTGGAGTTTGCATATTCTCCGTGTCTGCGTGGGTTTCCTCCGGGTGCTCCGGTTTCCTCCCACAGTCCAAAGATGTGCAGGCTAGGTGGATTGGCCATTCTAAATTGCCGAGAGTGTCCAGGGATGTATAGATCGGGTGGGTTATAGGGGGATGCGTCTGGGCAGGATGCTGTGTGGGGCGGTGTGGACTTGTTGGGCCAAAGGGCCTGTTTGCACACTGTAGGGATTCTATGATTCTAAATAGGAGTAGGCCATCTAGCCCCTCAGTACATAACCCATATCTCCAGCTTGTCTGTTCAAGCAGTGGGGGATGTTACTACAGACAAACTGTGTAAACATTACTTACAATAAGCATCAGATGACTTGCCTTTAAAAAGTGCAGTAATCCTTTTCACAATCTTTGGTTTTTAAAGCAGCTAACTTCCCATTTCAGCCCGCAGTCAAAAATATGAACAATAAGAAGACATGCTCATTATAATATGTACAAGGTAACTTTCACATTTTCCCAGCTGTAGCAATTGTATTGGACATTCACAACTGAAAGGTGTGATTGGATACATTAATCACCAATTTATCAGTTGATTGAGTCAACACAGGGAAATAATACAACCTCTACTACAGATGCGGCAAAAAGAGCTTTCATGGAAGCGATTCCTACATAGCCACATTTGAACCTCTTTACAATAAAAATATATTGGAGTCAAATAGTTAGGAATGTCTGTATAATTTAGTTACATTCAAATATAAAGCTGGAACAGACCATGTCAGAATGCACATTTTGAGGAGTTCAACTTATTTAATGATTAAAGTACTATATTGTAAGAACTCAGGTAAGCTCAAACAGACTTCCAAATCATTTTTAAATGATAAAGACATCATAGATGCATAGAAATTTACCAAACAGGAGGAAGCCAGTCAACCCTTTCCGTCTGTTCCAGCTGAGAAAACAGCCATCCACTTTATCCCATTTCCTAGCTTGGGAGGTTGCAACAGGGTTAGTGCATGTCCAAGCACTTTTTAAAAAATATACAAGTGCTGAGTTTCTGCTTCGACAACCTTTTCCAGTGGAGACTTCCAGATCTTTCTTCCCAACCCTAGTCCAAAATCCTTCAGCCAATGGCTGTTGATCTATTTCCCACATTTATTAACCTCTGCACAAAGGAGAGTAGGCTCATCTGACCCACTATCTCGGGCCTTTCTAATTTGGTAGACCTTGACTCAATCTCTCCTGATTCTCCTCAAAAGAAACCAACAGCAGCTATCCAACATACACCCACCGCACAACTAAATGAATCAGCATCAATCCTTTATCGTACCATTTATTGAAATATGACATTTGCTACCTTACTACCCTTGGATAACGTATCATGAGGAAACATTGCATCAGAACCAGGGAAGAATGACAGGAGGCATATCCATGACAATTATAGCTAGGTTCTGTAATTATACAACATATGCAGCAGCTGCTGAATATATTGCAAGAATAAAGCATGGAACAGAAATCACCAGATTCAATTACTCCATTTTGTAGCAATGGTCAATCATTTATCTATTGCTTGGATTACATATTTAATTCTGTGTGATCTTTCAATCACAGCAAAAAATTGCAACACTTGACATCTTATACCCACAGCTACAAGGTCCTAGCTCAAAATATTTGCTTAAGGCAAGACGTTTGTACTGAATTATATGGACATTATAGGCTGGAGCAAAAATATCCATCTCAAGTTCTGAAATGATTGACCTTAACTGCTTTTATTCACTTACATAACACTTTGTGGGTGTTTTACATGAAAATCAAGACAGAGGTGTAAGTAATTATTTTTCATGGAGGGTATGGAAGAACAGCATCTATTTTAAAGTATGTGCCTCCAATATCAAACATTATTCTGCATTTTTTAAATTTATTTCCAACCGCTCTCCATGACTGCAATTTCTCTCACAGGATATTGACCAAAAATTAGCATATGGGAAGTGTTTGACATGATGCTGAGAATGCAAGATGTCACAGTACTCCACACAAAATGCAGATAAACACATCATTATGAGGCTTGGCACAAACGCCAAAGATTCTTTCCACCCCATCCAAGCTGCTGATAATGAAGCATCTGTTAGTGCCTGACACTCTGCAAGGGGAGAAATGCTTTTCCCCCTTGCTTCTAGTGATGGCCTGACAGTGCTCACTCAGTTGCACAGACACTGGACGTCGATTGAACAAAGCTATGCGAGCTTAAATGCCTGACCAAATCAGCAATCAAACAAACCAGGGAAAACATTACCATCAGCACACTCTTCATAGTACCAGTCAAGCTCGTAATAGTCCTCCTTCACAAATCTCTGCATACTCAATGCCCTTCAAGAGAAGATTCAGCTACTTCACATGCTGAGGTCAAGAAAAACGCAGCCAGGACAGTCTTCCAGCCCCACACGGAAAGTGATTCAGGTGGTGATACAAGATGCAAAGTGAAAGACACATAGTCAAAAGATACACTAACGCAAGTAGAATAAAAAGGGAGATGCTCATACAGAATCTTAGGGAGGGAGGGGTGTGCAGAAAAAAAAATGCATCTGTCTGCCAGAAACTCAAATCACATGCTGTGCAGCAAATGGTTTTAATTGAAGAGCCTGGGTAGGCGTCTGAAAGGCATCCTATCATATAGCCTCAGTCTGCTGCATCCAGCCTACGTCAGAGACACACACCACTGCTAGGCAGTAACTGGAGAACAATCCATCTCTTTTGTAGCTGGTTGCCAGGGTGACATGCTCAAAGATGATGCAGGCCAATTCCCTACATCTTCCCAAGTCCTTTTTTTTTGCACATCTAGGGGCGAGTCAAGTACTAGAAAATTCGCTAGACATGTTAAAAGATAGATTTGTGAACCCTGAACCTTGCTGTTTAAATAAGGCATCAACATTGTGGATGGCTATAGAAAAGTGTGCAAGATAGATAGGTAATTCTCTCTCTTTTAAACAAAAATTGAAAAAAAACTCCAGATGCTGTAAATCAGAAATTGCTGGAAAAGCTCATCTAGGGACAGAAATCAGTGTTAATGTTTTGGGTCAAGTGACCCTTCCAGCAATTTATGTTTTTGTTTCTCTCTTTCTGTCTGACATGCAGATTTCAAGTCCTCATTGCTGACATCTATTGAGCAAAGTATTTTAAAGATTTCTTTTGCATTGCAGTTCAGTCCCAGACTCCTACCTGCAGTTGGCATTCCAGCCAGTTAGCCAGAACCACATCTTCGGTATCTCAAAATTGTCATGTACACAAGGATAGGCGCCCTTAGAGTATTCTCCCAAGGGAAGAAAGGGAATTGCATTCCTATTGTACTTCTCATGACATGGGATGTAAAGCATTTTGAAGCATACAATGAACATGTGAAGTGTGGTCACTGTTGTGATGTTGAAAATGCAGCAACTAATAGTGCTTAGCAAACTTGCACAAACAGAAATGTGGTGATGATCTGGTTTTGTGGCATTGATTGTGGGGAAAATATTGAACAAAAGGCACAGGATAAACCCTATGCTCTCCTCCAAATTGGTGCCATGGGTTAAGATCCACCCAAGCTGGCATTCAGGGTCTTGGTTTGACATCTCATCCAAAAGATGGCAGCTCTGCTGGTATATCTCTACACTGGAGGGGTCAGCAAGGATCTTTGAGCTAAGCCCTAGACTGGGAAATGAATATTTAATTGAATTCAAAGCCAGAAGGAAGAACCCAAATCTTTCAAATGTCATTCTGAATTTAGGTGGGTTGACAACCACATTAGGTACCATGTGTAAATCCGAGTGATAGACAGCTACTCCTTCAAGGGAGTCTACTTAAAGTTGGTCTGCACAAACATTCAAAACTTAGGCTATTAAAAAAAAAATCCATTCACATATAGGCCAGACCAGGTAAGGATTTCAGATTTCTTTCCCTTAAAAGGACGTTAGCTAACCAGATAGACTTTTATGAGAATCAACAATGGTTGTGTCGTCATTAAGCTAACTTTTTGTTCTAGAAATTAGTGAATTCAAATTTTACCATCTGCCATGGTGGGATTTGAACCCAGAACATTAGCCTGGTGGTTAGTCCAGTAACATTACCACCACATCCCAACCTCCACACAATTATGAGTATTTATATTGCAACCCAATCCATGGCATTAATATTTCTGTTCACATGTGACAGAAGGAAAATGTTAGAGGAAAGTAAACAAACAAACAAACGTCTTTAAAAGAGAACTAGATAACTAATAGAGAAGGTGCATCATCTCTTCTTTTCCAGTCAAACATGTTAGTGTTACGTTTATTGTATTGTTAAGGTTAAAGATAAAAGGGTGGAAAATATTAAGTATCTAGCTAATGCTTCGAAGATCTCTTCAGGGGCATGACCAATGTGGGGATTAAAAGGTCCAGGCAACAGGATATGGAGGGGATTCATTAATGTCCTTTAGGGAAGTAAACTACATGGTCTGACCGACAAAGTGATGGATTCTAGCCCAGCCAGTGATACCCACATCATGTGATACAATAAAAAGAACCAAATAAGTTTGTAGAACTTCAATCTAGAAGGTGGCAGGATATGAGACACATCTGTTGCAGTACCTCTACACTTTGGAAAGTTAGAGCTCAATCACTTGTCTTGGATCTCACACAGAAGCCCCAATATTTGCTATGGAAGGGCATCAACATACCACTGCAGGAGGCCTCATGGTAGGAACAGGTACAAGTAGGTTGGGGCCGGAGGAGCACTAAAAACTTTGACCCTAAGAACAGCCAGTTTCCTCTATTCAAAAACCCAAGTTAGAGGGCATTCCAGAGCAAGGCAATGCATATAATTCACAGTTAATAAATTCTGCAGAAAGAAACATCTGTCAACACAGCACCCTTTTTAGAAGCTGGCTATTGGGTTCAAACAGTGCATACTTCTAACTAGCAGTTCTACTTGATAATAGAGCAATTCCAGAGCACAATTCAAAGCTTCAAAACGAAACTAGGAAATCATGACTAACCCAGACTATTATGGAACCATAGCAATGCAAACTTTATAATTTAAGATACAAGTATCCACATTATTCGGGGTTTTTTTTAAAAAACCTACTTTACCTAGTGATTGCTCACAGAGACAATGGTGACCCTTGATATTTTGAGCTACAAGCAGCAATGTTGAGGCCAAAAGCAAATCAGCTTATGATTCCTATCATCAATTGCATCAATCGTGCCTGAATAGTCATTTTCCAAAATTCAAACCTAGGACAATTCAGAGGAATTCAACCTCCTCTAAGCCTAATTCACAACAGCCCTATGAAATGCATCACTATTATGGAACTACTTCCTTGTTCTTCAAAAGTTCTCTGCTCACATTCACACTTATCCACCTTTCCTCTCTTCAATCCAAGCCACAATGTCTGACCTCAGTTCAAGTTGCTGGTAGTCTTACACTTCTTCAATCATCCGTCCTTCCTCTCTTCACCTTTACTTCAAGCTGGTTACTTGTCCTGCTGTTCCAAAGGATACTCTTATCCCAGTTGATGATGTGGCAAGGAAGAGGAGGAAAGCAGACATCTCATCCACCCCTGATGCCTGGGCCAATACTTTTTGATATATTCTCCACAATCCAGTTTGTGCTGGTACTGAGGACAACGGAAAGAAAAGCCTTGGTCTAGTCCACCTATGACCAGAATGGATACTGTTATCCAATGACGTCCACACTTAGAGTGAACTTTAACAGATTTTGCTGAACATAACTATTTACTACAATGGTACGAGAGGACATCTTATCTGGATTGTTACAGACCTAAGCTCCAGTCACGTTCGACCTGATGTTACTATAACCTAACATACTACACACATGTTCAGTAGATATTCATAGACTAAATGTATAATTCCCTTAACTTCAGGACAATCAGCAATCTGGGATAGGAATAGAGCAAGAAAGAGAAGCAACTGCAAGGACAAGAGGAATTGGCTGGGCATAGACTTTTTTTTTGACTTGCCCTCACCTGTAAAAACCACATGGTACAAACAATTGCTACGGTCCAAAGAACATACAAGAATAACCTCAGGTGGCAAAGCTGGGTTTAGCACAATGTAGCAGGGCATTGATGTGCATGTCCAAACCCTGCTTCAGCTAGGACCTGCTTTGTTAAATCACAATGCTACAGATTCCAGTGGAAACAACAGTCTTGATTCCTCCTGGGAGTAGATGCTGCGGGGCCAATCTAAACATGCTCCAGACAACTTTTCCTTTAAAATTCTTAACTTGGTTATTGCTGCCCACGGGAAGGACTGAAGAAAGTTGCAGCACCACAGACAGATAAATCTGACAGTGGGTCAGATTTCACCAAAGAATGTACATCGCTGACCCACAGATTATGTACTTAACCCTAAAATGGAACTTGAGAGCTCAAATACTTGACTCAAGTGCATGATCAGCAAAGTCAAACTGATCCAAACACTTGCCAAATAAACTCCATCCCTACTTCAGTATTTGCCTAAGCATTACCAGTACCTATCAGCTAATTGCTAGAGCTGTTCCTGTTTATTGCTGTGTGTTGTGGTCTGCCCTTTTTGTTACTCATTAACTACAAAATAAATTTTCTGTTCAATCTAAGCCTATAATATAAATGGTGCCTAATTGGGGGTTATAATAGTGAGCGTCAACTTAATTCTTTCTTGTTGCTGTAATATTTAGGTAATATAATTTATTACATACACAAACTAGAGTTGCATGGGTGAGAGGATATTGGCATCATTTCTCTGACTGAGCTTTAAGAGCCTATTTGGTTTGCAATGGTACAATATCACCCATTGGTGAGTCTTAACAAGATGTAGGTTATTGCATTGATAGCAATTAAGGACAAATTAGATTAGCTGGCTTGACATTGTCAATAAGAAAATTGGGAGACAAAAAACACATCTGTCCCTTTGAAATCTAGAGCTATTGCCCTGAATTCCTCACCCAAGCTTGTATTAAGTTCCACCTGGTCTCAAACTTTAACCCTTGAAGAATCATTACCTCGTACAATAGGATCTACTGAAATTCAAAGAGTAGGGTGAAATTTCATCAAAAGTTTTCAATATCTTAAAAAGACAGTTTCGTCCCATATACTCTCTGGTGGTTGGTGAATCTGAACACAATCTAAAAATCAGAGTCAGGTTTTTAAGAGACAAAATACAAAACGCTTCTAAACAAATTAGATTCGATTCCACCCTTGGATGACTGTCTGTGTGGAGTTTGCACATTCTCCACGTGTCTGCTTGGGTTTCCTCCCACAGTCCAAAGATGTGCAGGTTAGGTGGATTGGCCATGCTAAATTGCCCGTGGTGTTCAGGGATGTGTAGATT
>NC_063333.1:141322333-141350309 GCF_021869965.1 Rhincodon typus
GGGGGGGGGGATGCTCTGTGGGATGGTATGGACTTGCTGGGCCGAAGGGCCTGTTTCCACACTGTAGGGATCCTGTGATTCTTTGAAAAGGTGGAACAGGTTTGAGCTTTCTTCCCAAATGGCAATGGATACTAGATTAATTATTAATTTTAAAATAGACTGATGGATTTTTGAAGGTATTAAAGAAATAAATGAGGGAAAGACAAGTATATGGAGTTAGGTAACAGATCAACCATGATCTCATTGAATGGCAAAACATGCAATTGGCTAAATTAGCTTTCTCTTGTATCTACTTTAGTAGAGCACCCAATTGGTTCCCCCTCATTCTCTACGTGGGTGTCTAACTAAGTTGGCATGTAGAAGAGGTGTACTGTGTTCTTGTGACATGAAGATCACATCCAACAAGCCTAAGCATCATGTGATAACTGTTCTAGACATCTCAGCATTTATTGAAGACTGTGGAGTTATGATGTTCAACAAAATTTTGTACTTGTGCTATTTTATAGAAATAAATGTTTAACAACAGGCAGGTACCAATCTTAATGTTTCACTGGTGTTCACAAAAAGATTATTGACAACTACTTAGTCATAAAAAGTCTGTTAGAAATAAGGTGTGGCCATAATAGAAGTGCAGGGAGGCATGCATTGTGAAGGGAAAAACCACTCCTGGCACTGCCTTGCTTCACAAGTGTCTTTATCTTCACATTCCTTTCTGGCAAGGCAGCCAAGCATTAGATCATGACATTCATTCAACAACTTGAGGTGTGGCAATTTCTAAGGAAACAGAAGTCATGCTTAATTTATTCTATGTCAAGCCATGAGTTAATTTCAGGACGTTCAAGATCTACTAGGAATTTAGGAAAATCACCAATGTAGGCTCATGATACCAAATGATGATGATACTGGTCAAGTTGCATTCCTGAATGACTTCTGGGTTGATCGATTTTATGGGTTTACTTTTGCAGTTGGTTATTGGCTGGACAGTCACTGAAAGTATTCACATGAGGCTACTGTGGTTCTTTTAAACACAAGAACACATCTTATTACGATAGTTTTGTGGGATTTTTTGTGCAAGACAATTTGAAAGATTGGTAAAGTCTCAATGGTCCTACCTGACCATAGGGCTGTTCTCTCATTAGAGCATTGACTGATGGTAATTTAACCTAAGGGTCACCATGGGAAGGCGGGACTTTCATGGTAACCTGAGCCAGCATGGGAGTCAAACCCACACTGTTGGCGTCACTCTTCATTGCAAATCAGTTATCTCGCCAACTGAGCTAACCGATGATAGGAACCTGGAACAGTAGACTGACAAGAACTGCATAACTTGCCCTTATACACTATCAGAATACACACTTGGTCAGGGTTGATTGTTTGTGCAATCATTTGAGAAATGCACCAAACATTGAAATACTTAGAGTAGCATGAGCAGGAACTTCAGCTTTTCAAAGGATAATCATACGTATTTAACAGCATAATATACTGTAGTGTAGTGCAGAACACAAAACTCTGGACCTTGCTATATTCCATTATGCATTTGTACCTGATGCTACTTAAACTAATTAGAAATTGCTGACAAAACTGGTAAGACTGCAAGAATGCATATCTTGTGTGTGGAGCCTGATATCTCGTGCAAAATTGATTTACCTTCTCTGGAGTTTAGAAGATGAGGTAATCTCGATGAAACATAAGCATTTTAGAAGGTGACAGGCTGTATAGTGAGTCGTTTGTTCCCTGGCTGGACAGCCTACAAGTTTGGGTTACTGCCTCAGTTAAAATAATGGGATTGAACGTTTAGGACCGTGACAAGTTTAGAGCCACTGGAATTCTCTAGCAGTTGAATCAGGCAAGTCCAAAAGATGTAGAGGAACAGAAGTAGGCTATTCAGCCCATTGAATCTGCACTGCCATTCAGATCATGGCTGATTTGAGAAACCTCAATTCCACTTTCCTGCCCTTTACCCTATAACCCTCGATTCTCTTGCTGATTAGAGATCAATCTCAGCCTTGAGTATACACAAATGATCTATCCTGGACAACCCTCTACAGAAAAGAATTTCACAGATTTACTATCCTCTGAAATAAGAAATTCTTCCTCATTTCTGTTTTAAACGTGCAACCCCTTATCCTGAGATTATGCCTTCTGGTCCTAGACTCTCCCACAAGGGAAAAATCCTTTCCGACCTGTTAATCCTCCAAGAATCATCACCTCTCTTTCTATTCCAAAAAGTATCTTCCAACCTACTCATCCTCTCCCCATAAGATAGCCCCTCCATACCAGGTGTCAGCCTAATGCACCTCCTTTGGATTGCCTCCAACTTCAGTTTTCCTTCGATAGAAAGGCCCAAAACTACTCATGGCATTTGTGGTCTGACCAGTGCCTTGAATATTTTTAGCAAAACCTCCGTACTTTTACACTCCCTTCCCTTTGAAATAAAAGGCTAACATTCCATTTGCCTCTCCATTAGCTGCTGAAACTTGGGTGCTACCTTTGTAATTTATGGACGAGGATCCCAAAATCCTTCTGTTCCGTAGCTTTCTGCAGTCTTTTTCCATTTAAATAATATTCAGCTCCTCTATTCACCCTGCTAAAGTGCATATCCTCACGTTTCCCGAGGTTAAAATATTCAAGACTGAGATTAATAGATTTTTGAACATCTAAAGCATTAAGATGGGAAAGTAAAAGTATAGGTGGATCAGCTATCAATTTATTGAAATGGAGATGATGTGGTCTACTCCTCCTACTTCACGTTCATTTTCATAAATGAATTTGCAAGTGAGAGAATGAGACAGTGAGGCATTGTACAGTATATTGGGCAGGAGTAGAAATATTGACCCTAATTAACAGATGTGTGTCTTGGGAGCATACAGCCCGAGGATCCAATTTAATGTGCTTTATACATTTGATAATTTGGGTATATCTTCGGCTGTAGCTTCAGTAGGTGCAATTTTCTTGTGAAATCTGATTTCTGCCCCTTGATAGTCATACAATAACTAGGGCACCTATCTCATAAATATCACTTAAACATTATGGTGCACATTGCAAATTGATGGAAAAACCCACTTAACGTGCAAAAGGCTTGAAAAAAAAAAACAAGCTTTCAGGTGAACTACAATCCACTGAAAGTTTAAACGATTGAGAGATCCAACCATTGAATTAAATACAACCAGGACACTACTCAACTATTCCTCCCATTTTACCACACCCATCCTAAACTTGGCTTTGTGCTGCTCATTTTAAGCTCCTGAGAAACATGGCCTCAGCTGCTGAATAGCCATACGGAATTCAGCAAAGGACAAATGCCCAGTTTAGCTTAATCTGATTGAGTGGAAATGTTAGTTGGTGTGTGCAGCTGCACTGTTATCCGTGTCAAAGAGCTTGCAAAACAGTGAACCAAGCTGTTTAGCGAGAAAACACATAGTAGTAGGCTGGGGTTGATTTATTAGAATAAAGGCTTAATTTTGAAAAAGGGCATGTTCAAGATCAGTCAGCCATCAAACTCAGAGCCAAACATTACACAGACAAAGCCATATGCATGAACAAATGCAAAGCACCAGTGCTTCAACTTGCTTAACATGTTGCCGATTCGTCCATTTATAAATTTCTTTCAAGGTGCAAACACTGATATCATGATTCTTGTAGTGGGGTGCTGTGTTAGTGTCCCCAGTCCAAGGTCTAAGTTCACGTCCCATCTGACCCAGAAGTGGGTGTCACAACACGTCCAGAGAGCATCAGAGGAGCCGGAAGGCTGATGTTTCGGGTCTAGACCCTTTTTTTCTGAAGAAGGGTCTAGGCCCGAAATGTCAGCCTTCCTGCTCCTCTGATGCTGCTTGGCCTGCTGTGTTCATCTAGCTTTACATCTTGTTATCTCAGATTCTCCAGCATCTGCAGTTCCTACTATTTGTGTCACAACATGTCCAAACAGTTTGATTAAAATAACTAAGTGTGGATATTTGAGTCAACATTACAGAGGTAACATTAAACAAATTTTCAAGACACGTTTTTGGGTAGGTAATGTCTTCATGGTGGAGACATTTATAACTATAAACACACATTCTCAAACTTCTGGCACACAGTAAAATACACAGTTTAAGTTAAAATCATCTGATACATCCGAAAGATATTTGGTGTAATATGATCTTAGTTTTCCAATTTATCTGGAATAAACTAAGAACTTGACAACCGTATCACTGTAAAATATTTTTGAATAGATCTTGGTAACCCATCAAGTCGTAAGGATTATTTTCCTCCAATAGGTTAGAAGTGAAATTGTTGAAAAGACTCCCACGTACTACCAGCAGACAACAAAACACCCCATTCCCAATTGCAACAATTTGCTTTTAACTAAACAAGCAAAGTAATCACTCTCCTTCATTAAAATTAATGATTAAAAGCAACAAGCACAATTACTTGTGAGAATTTAAAAAGTTGAAGACAGTGTTTCCAGGGTACAACACTTCTAAAGATTTACCAAAATAATTATCTATAAATGTAGAAAAAACAACTTGGGTACGATTGCAATGAACAATATACCAGTACATTGTTTTACAGCATGCCTCCAGATCCATTCACACTGAAATTTTATAATCCCAGTTGGTTTGTGACAAATTCCTCATAATCCCTCAGGGTCATGCAGCCAGTAAAACTGTAACAGTTCTGTCAGGAAATCCCTTTCAAAAAAAAAAAGGGTACAAAGCTTTTGCACGTAAATTTTTAATTGTTGAATGTTCCCAACCCATTCAAAGGAAGTAAAAATGCTGGAATGTTCAATAAACAAAATGGTCACACCATAAATAAACCATATATAACTTTAAACAAACATTGGGAAGACAGGTTTGTACTTTCAGGTACTTTTTTAGCATTAAGCCTTCTGCTTGAAAACAATTAACATTTGATTACCTGATAAAGTGATCCTACTGGACCATATGGTATGTTTCTGGCTTCCAACATTTTATGATTTTCTGACATTTACTATTGTAACTTGTTTATGCAAAATATTTGTCATGAGGTAACTGGCAAATAAAAATATCTCAAAGAGCTAAACGAAGTCCCTTAAGGTTCATAAGGGGTAGAGTCACCACATTCCTCCCGGACCATAGGGCTGCTCTCTCATCAGAGATGATGTGGAGGTGCTGGTGTTGGACTGGGGTAGACAAAGTCTGAAGTTACAGGACACCAGGTTATAGTCTATCAGGTTTATATGAAATCACAAGATTTCAGAGCGCTGCACCTACGTCAGGTGAAGTGAAACACTCAAAAGCTTGTGATTTCAAATAAACCTGTTGGACCATAACCTGGTGCCGTGTGACTTCTGACTCTCATTAGAAAAAAGACAGCTAGTGGTGGTTTAACCTCAAGATCACCATGCCTCAGGCAAGGGATGACATTGAGAGGGACAGTCCTTCATGGTAAACTCAGCTGGTGCAGGAATTGAACCCACACCATTGGCATCACTCTGCATCACAAATCAGCCGTCTAGCCAACGGAGCTAACTGACACCTCCTTAAAAAGTACATAGCACGTCATTAAAAAATCTGTTCGTAAAGTGTCCTTGCGCGGGAACATGAAGTAGTTCTACATTGTAGGACAACAGGGCATGGTCTCAAAATAGAGGGGGTGTCAATTTAATAGTGAGTGAAGAATTTCTTCTCAGAGAGTGGAGACTCTTTGGAACTTCTCGCCACAGACAGCTGTTGGGTCCTTGTGTATTTTTAAAGCTGAGATAGACAGATTCTTGATCGGTAGGAGAATCAAAGGTTATAGGGAAAGGACAGGAAAGTGGATGTAAGGAATGTCAGATCAGCCGTGATCCTGTTGAATGGGGTAGCAGGTTTGAGCGGCTGAATGATCTACTCCTGTGCGTATTTATTATGATCTTATCATAACGACTGTTAAAATTCAGGCTTTCGGTAATATTCTTTTCTCCCAGGTGAAAAAGTTGGAAAGAGCTTTCACCTACTCTCACACATTCCCACAATCCAAAGATGTGCATGTTAAGTAGATTAGTAGTGGTAAATGTGAGGTTATGGGAATGAGATCAGGGCTAGGTCTGGGTGGGATGATCTTCAGAGGGTCAGCGTGGACTTGATAGGCCAAATTGCCACTTTCACCACTGTAGGGATTCTATAAATACAAAAAACCAAATGGAAGCCTATGGTCGCCAACACCCTTTTATAGTGTGGTACCTCCAGAGAGTGTGTGCGCAGCATAGCAATTGTTACTGAAATATTAATTCAGAGACTTACACTAACGATCCAGAAACAGAAATGTCAATCCTAGCAGGGCAACTAGGGATTTTAAAAGTAAGTAAGTAATTAAACAAAATGTAAAATAAAAAGCTGATATCAATAATAGTACCCATAAAACCACTGGACTTCTGTCAAACCCATCCTGGTTAATTTATCACCTTTAGGCAAGAAATCTGCCATCTTACTTGGTCTGGTCTATAATGATTATAGCACTGTGGTTGACTTTTAAATGGCCCCTAAAGTGACCTGGCAAACCATTCAGTTGTATTCAAGGAACTTCATCACCTTTTCCAAAGGTAACGAGCAATGAATAATAAAGGCCTGCCTTGTCAAAGTCGACATCCTGTCAATAAATAAAGCAAAAACCAAACTTGCAATGAGCTTCTTATCTACAGTGACGCCATTATGTCACTGTGTTTTGTTTAACAGAAAACAGTTTAAAATCAATGGATAACAAATTGTAAATTTTCATTAATTAATTATTAAACTCATGCCATTTGCAGAAATACACAAACATGAGTGCACATATTTAATTTGGAATTGAATATCAACTGGCTGGTGCGTGTATTATATAAGACTAGCATGTTTAGTACATATCAAGTCCTTTGCCAGGAAAAGTTTACTCAAATGCAAGCAGTAAAAAGCTCAATCAATTTGGTTGATTTTCACTAAATTACACTTCGCAAGTTTGCATTTTAATAACTGGAGATGTATATCACACCCATGCATTCACAAGTCCTCTGACAGAACTTCCATCATTCTTGCTACATGCTGCTTCCTCCAAGCAGGAGGATAATTCACCACAATGATCTCAAACTCCCATCTTATCCTCTTCAATCCCTTCCTTGAATCCATGACTATCTGAGTGCCAAACTGCGTCATCAGACACCAAGTTATGTAATGGGCAATGAATGCCAGCCTAGCCAGCAACGCTCTTGTAGTGACTGGAATGAAGGCCAGGTGGATCCCTGACAATGGATTCCTTGATTGGGGCTGTTAACCTGAGCCAATCAGGGAGCCCTGGCTGACAGATATAAACAGAAGATTCAGAGAGTCTCCTCGTTCTAAGGACAGGCTTTGAGCTGGCTGGTCAGAGTCCATGCACCGTGCACATGTAAATAAAAGGATGACTAGGTGACAGGATAGCGGCCTCTGTGCAGTTATTTCAGCTCTCATCCTGTGAAATGAATAAAAAAGAAAGTGCTGAAGAAGTCACCGTTAACTTGGCTCACAGTGGCTCAGTGGTTAGCACTGCTGCCTCACAGCACCAGGGACGCGGGTTCAATTCCACCCTCGGGCGACTGTCAGTGTGGAGTTTGCACGTTCCCCCTGCATCTGCGTGGGTTTCCTCCGTGTGCTCCGGTTTCCTCCCACAGTCCAAAGATGTACAGGTTAGGTGGATTGGCCATGCTAAATTGCCCGTGGTGTCCATGGATGTTTAGGTTAGATGGGTTAGACTTGGGGAAATGCAGGGGTATGGGGAAATGAGTCGGGGTGGGATGCTCTTCAGAGGGGTGGTGTGGACTTGTTGGGCCGAATGGCCTGTTTCCACATTGTAGGGATTCTATGAACTTGCTTCCTCAGAAACGTAGAAAAGAGGATGAGTAGGAGTAGTCCATTCAAGCCTGCTCCACCATTCAGTATGATCGTAACTGATCATCCTACTGAGTACCCTGTTCCCACTTTCATCCCATTCCCTTTGCTCCCTTTTAGCCTTAACGATCTGTAACTCCTTCTTGAAAACAATTAGTTTGCCTCAACTGCTTTCTGTGACAGAGAATTCTACAGGCTCCCCACTATCTGGGTGAAGATATTTCTCCACCTCCTCATTTTCGGTTTTTATTTCAAGTTTCCAACATCTGCAATATTTTTAATTTGTTGATCTGCAATATTTTGATCCAGTTGAACATACAGATTGCATCCTGCCAAAAGTTGATATTTGTGCTTCCAATTCCATTTCCTTCACTCACTGTGATTGGAATCATGGAAAATAAAATTGAAAAGGCATAGAAAGGGGCCAATTGACCCATTATGCACACAGTCTCTTCATGATATATCCAGGTAGTCCCAATCCTCTGTCCTTACTGCACAGCCAGATAATGATTTACGCATCAAAGATTTGAAAGTTATTACACTTCTCAGTCTGCTTCCACCATCTTTTCAGATAATGTATTTCACATCGTAAATTCATAAAGTACTTCTCATCTGCAATCTGGTCCTTTGGCATGTGGAGAGTTCACAGACAGTGCATAGGAGTAATCAGCTATCTCAAAACCCATTAAACTGGAGCAGCAGAAGTCATCTCCAACCCTGAGGGACTCTCAGAGGAGGAGCATCCATCTTGTGGAAAAGAAAAACAACCATGCAATCATATCTGCCAATTCCATACTCTCACTGACTGTCTCTTTAATCCCAAGAGCATCAAATTTTACAACAAGCCTATTTTGCTGATCCACCAACACATCAATCCCATGGCCAACACCCTTTTCCATTACCAGAACTCAGCCAAATTGTTCAAACACATTCTAACTTCAATTGGTCTTTTAACCCATAGATTTCAAAGACATCAGATTTTCCCTTGAATTATTGTCTCAGTTTCCTTATCCTCAGCATTGAGCTTATTGGCCCATGGTGGTCAGGATTCCTTCTCTCCTTCTTAAAGAAATGTTAGAGCTTTATTCCATATCCATGGAGGATTCAAAGATGGAGTTGGCATTTTTTATTTTGCAGTTTGTCTTTCAAATAAATGTGTCCACATTCTGTGTTCTTCAGCATCGCAGATCTTCAGGCAATTCTATTCACTCCACATGTTATCAAGAAACAGTTGGAGTCACCAAATACTGCAAAAGTTATGGGGCGTGACAACATTCCGGCAGTAGGACTGAAGATTTCTGCTCCGGGACTTGCTGCGCCCCTAGTCAAGCTCTTACAGTACAGTCACAACATTAGCATTATCAGACAATGTGAAAATTGCCTAGGCATGTCCTGTACACAAAAAGCTGGACAAATCCAAGCCAGCCAATCACCACCCCAGTCTACACTTGATCATCAGTAAATTGATGGAAGGTGGTGTCAATGGTGCTATTAAGCAGCACCTACTCAGCAATAACCTGCTCACTGATGCCCACTTTGGGTTTCACCAGGGCCACTCAGCTTCTGACCTTATGTTAGTCTTGGTTTAAACATGGACAAAACAGCTGAATTCCAGGGAGGTGAGAGTTACTGCCTTTGACATCAAGTCCATGTAGCATCAAGGAGCTCTAGCAAAACTGGAACTAACGGGAATGAAGGGAAATTTTGTTTTTGTTCACTTGCAGGGTGTGGGCATCGCTGGCTGGGCCAGCGCTCATCCCTAGTTGCCCTTGAGAAGGTGGTGACAAGTTGCCACCTTGAACCACTGCAGTCATGTGCAATAGATTGACCCACAAAGGCCTCGGGGGTGAATTCCATGACCAGAGAAGAACGGCAATATATTTCCAAGTCAGGACGGTAAGTGACTTGGAGGGGAACTTGCAGTTGGTCGTGTTCCCACGTATCTGCTGCCGCTGTCCTTCTAGATGGAAGTGGGCGTGGGTTTGGAAGGTGCTGTCTAAGGATCTTTGGTGAATTTCTGCAGTGCATCTTGTAGATAGTACACACTGCTGCTACTGAGTGTTGGTGGTGGAGGAAGTTAATGTTTGTGGATGTGGGGCTAATCAAGCGGGCTGCTTTGTCCTGGATGGTGTCAAGCTTTGAGTGCTTTGGAGCTGCACTCATCCAGGCAAGTGGGGAGTATTCCATCACACACCTGATTTGTGCCTTGTAGATGGTGGGTACACTTTGGGGATTCAGGAGGTGAGTTAATTGCCACAGTATTCCTAGCCTCTGACCTGCTCACGTAGCCACTGTGTTTTATGTAGTGAGTCTGGTTGAGTTTCTGGTCAATGGTAACTCCCAGAATATGAATAGTGAGTGATTCAGTGATGACAGTGAACGTCAGGGGACAGTGATTCGATTGTCTCTCATTGGACATGGTCATTGCCTGGCGCGAACGTTACTCGCCACTTGTCAGCCCAAGCCTGGATATTGTTCCTCAAGTCATACAGCATGGAAACAGACCTTTCAGTCCAACTAGTCCCTGTCGACCACGTTCCCAAACTAAACACTTGTGCGCGCATTCGGCCCGTACGTCTCCAAAGCGTGTCTATTAATGTACTTATCCAAATGTCTTTTTAAAATGTTGTAACTGTACCTGCATCACTATTTCCTCTGGCAGTTCATCCCATACATGAACCACCATGTTTAAAAAAAAGTTGTCCGAGAACCTTTTTTTAAAAACTCTCCTCTCACCTGATAAATATGCTCCCTAGTTTTGAACTCCTCCACCCTAGGGAATAGACTATGGCTATTTACTTTATCTAAATCCCATGTGTTTTTTATAATCCTCTATAAAGGACACCCCTCAACCTCCTACACTCCAGTGAAAAAGTCCCAGCCTATTTTTATAACTCAAACCCTCCGTTCCCAGCAACATTCTGGTAAATCTTTTCTTAACCTTCTCCAATTTAATAATATCCTTCCTATAGAAGGGCGACCAGAACTGCACACAGTAGTCCAGAAGAGGCTTCACCAACCTCTTGTACAATCCGAGCAATTGAAGGCAAGCATGCCAAATGCCTTCTTAACCAGCCTGTCTACATGTGACACAAATTTCAAAAGAATTATGCATCTAAACCCCATGATCTCTGTTCTACAACACTACTCAGGGACCTACCATGAATTGTATAAATCCTGACCTTGTTCGTTTTACCAAAATGCAATACCTCATTTATCCAAATTAAACTGCATCTGTCCTCCTCAGCCCACTGACCCAATTGATCAAGATGTCTTTGTAAACTTAGACGACCTTCTTCATTATACCACCAATTTTGGTGTCATCCACAAACTTACTAACAATGTGAGAAACTGGAGCCAGTACCGATCCCTGTGGAACACCACTGGTCCAGGCCTCCAGTCCAAAAATCAACTCTCCACCACCACCCTGTCTCCTAACGTCAAGCCAATTTTGTATTCAATTGGCAAGCTCTCCCTGAATTCCATGTGCACATCTTGCTGCATTTGAACATAGACTGCTTCAGTATCTGAGGATTCAAGAATGGTGCTGAACATTGTGCAATCATCAGTAAAAGTCCCAACTTCTGACCTTATCGTGGAGGGAAGGTGACGCAGCTGAAGATGGTCGAGCCTAGGACACTACCCTGAGGAACTCCTGCAGAGATGTTATGGAGTCGAGATGACTGACCTCCAACAACCACAATCATTTTCCTATGTACCAGGTTTGACTTCAACCAGTGGAGAATTTGCTGCCTGATACCCCTCGATTCCAGTTTTGCTAGCACTCCTTGATGCCACACTAGGTCGAACGCTATCTTTTTGTAGAGGGCTGTCCCTCTCACCTCACGTCTGGAATTCAGCTGTTTTTCCCATGTTCGAACCAAGGTTATACGGAAGTCAGGAGCTGATTAGCCCTGGTGGAACCCAAACTGGTTGCAGTTATACCTGGCACATAGGGAGATGGTTGGAGTTGTTGGAGGTCAGTCATCTCAGTTCCAAGGCTTCTCTGCAGGAAAATGAATGCTTAAACAGTTTATTTTTCCTCCATTGATGTCAAGCATAGATGAACATGCAGCTCAATAACATCCTTCATAATTCCTACTGAATTCATAGCTATGGTATCCAATGAGAAATAAATGGTCGACTGCCTACTGAACTTGTAAATGCACATTCAAGTATCACAGTTGTTACCAGGTCACCTTATTTGAAATTGTTTACTCACCTTTGACCACACAAAGTTTAACAATGTTATTGAGATTGTACTTACGCATGTATTTCAGCGTCTCTTCTATTTGTTCATGGGTGAGATCGAGATTAACATCTGGAGAAATGAGAGGGGTGTGAAGCCAGTCGTCGTGGTCATAACCGTAAATTGTATCAGCTCTTAGCTTGTAATGAGGCAGTTGCTCTTCCAGTAGACTGATGATTTCAACTTCTGGAAGGTCAGTACTGTTGCACACATCTGGCAGGGAGCAAATCAAGGCAATTGCATTAGAACCACAGATCAATTCTTCACTATGCTGTTGCAAAATAACTGCAACAATTTGCATTTATTTCATTGTAAATTCTGTGAAATGTCCCAAGGCAGTTCAAAGGAGTGTTGCCATGTCGGAGAGGGAGGGGGAAGGAAACAGACAGAGAGTGCGCAAGGGTAAGGAAGGGAAGGGAAGGCAGGAAAGCAAGAAAGCAGAGATAGAGAGTGAGCATGAAGGGGAGGTGGTGAGGGCTGAAGGGACAGAGGAAGGGGGAGGGAGGAAGAGAGCGCAAAGAGGAGAGACGAGGAAGAGAGGGTGTGGAGGGGAGGGATGGAGTAAGAGCACGCATTCACATGCGAGGTGGGTGGGGGTGGCAGGGGCGAAGACAGCCAGATGAAAGAGAAAGAGAGAGAGAAAGAGAGAAAGAGAGAAAGAGAGAAGGAGAGAAGGAGAGAAGGAGAGAAGGAGAGAAAAAGGAGAGAAGGAGAGAAAGAGAGAAGCACTTAGGGAGACTATTTCAAGAATTCAGGCCCAGGCAGCTCAAGGTTTGTCCTCCGAAAGTGGAGCAATTTAAAATGGAGGATATGCAAAAGGCCAGAATTGGAGGAGTGCAAAGATCTGAGGGTTATAGTACTGGAGGAGGCTACAGACAGAAAATTGCAAATGGGTGAAGTTTACCTATGTCTTTCAGTTAGCAATGATACATACTAAGTGCGACAGCTAATTCCAAAGAGGCAATTGTGGACCAAATTACCGGAATGATCCAAACAACAGACCTAGAAGTAAAACTGTAATCCGAGCACCAGAGTACTCATCTCTGGTCATCGTCTTAGTTAGAAAAGCAGAAATGCCTTTAATTCAGAACATTTAAGTTCAAACAAATTCCAAAAGGGTAAATTTTCTGATTCAAATTCAAAGTGATTTGTTTTGCATGGTCAAATTCAGTCAGATCAGATGCAAGACAAAGAAGAGAGGTCAAAGATAATCACTGAAGTGGTGAATATGTTTAATCTGCATAAATACCCATTATGCAAAAGCTCAGTGTCAGGCACCCCGTTCAAATTTGTATTAATACTACTTTGATTTGGAAACATAGAAATGGGAAGAGGCCATTTAGCCCACCAAACATGGCCCATCATTCCACTGGACTGTGTCTTCAGTATTAACGTAGCAAAAGATAGTTTGTCTAAGATTTTTGTCCTGTTCTCAACAGGACAATTAGCAAGAAATACCTACTCTTTGCAGATAGAAAGAATATATCTAAGCACCATACACACTGTGACCAGAGTCAACTAGTCCGATTTAAAATTGAAACAAGGTTTTTATTTATCAATAACCGTAATTGGTGGATTCTCCATGGCAATGCATCTAAGACTTATTAACCAATCAGCACTCTCTTCATGCTGTATAAATATTAGTTTTCACTTTTATTGGTATTCTTGCCAAGCATCCTGACAAGTGTAAGATGAAAAGCTTCGACAAAATGCGTCTTTCCTCTATAAATATTCAAGCTCTACCAAACAGCTAAAAGATTATACCTCATCTGTGAACATACTGTCTTGGCCTGTGTCCATTCAGCTTTCAATAAAAATAATCTACCAATCATGGATTTAAAAATCAACAATCAATTCAGCATCAACACCCATTTTGTGGCAGAGTTACAAACCTGTACCATTCTTTCCAAGTTAAAGTGTAGCTAATTTCATGACCAATGGATGTGTTTCAGATCTTTTGACTATATCCTCAAATCTTCAATTCCTGAACCAATGGAAGATAATCTGCCTTATGCTTTCTTGAACCTTTTAGGTCTTCCAGATTCCAGGAAATACAGCCCTGATTTGTGAAATCTTATCCCGAGTCTGGGTTGAGACATGGAAGGTTCAGCAATATTTAATTGCTGAGCCAGCCAACATGATCTCTTTCAGAAATTCAATTGCCCAGACCTTTGGGTTTCTAGATACAGTCAGGTTTGCTCATCAGACCCAACACACTGACTTTGTGGGACTTTTGAGGGAAAGCTGGAGCTGCTACCAAGCACCTGGCAGAACCTTCCAGAGTCAGGTCTAAACTGCATTTGCTTATTTTAAAACAGCACTGAACTATTGCACATTTTTGTGACATGGTTTAAAGATTCCAAACATGGGACACAATTTATATTTAAAAGCGAAATGATATTTCTTTGCCTTTTAATTGCAGTGAGTGTGGTGGAGCTTTTCCTTTGCCAGTCACTTTGCCAGCATTGGCACAATTCCACCTTGTGGCCAGACATAAAACTGCAGACCTAACTATTGACAGGGTAGGAGTTTTGCTGGTGGACTAGCATTTAAAATCATAGAATCTCTACAGTGTGGAAGCAGGCCATTTGGCCCATTGAGTCCACAACAGCCCATCTGAAGAGCATCCCACCCAGACTCACTAACCCCTCCTACTATATCCCCATAACCCTGTATTTTCCATGTCTAATCCCCCCAGCCTGCACATCCCTGGACACTATGAACAATTTAGCATGACCAGTCCACATTACCTGCACATCTTTGGACCATGGGAGGAAACCCACGCAGACACAGGGAGAACATGCAAACTCCACACAGACAGTCGCCGGAGGGTGGAATCAAATCTGGGTCCCTGGTGCTGTGAGGTAGCACTACTAACCACTGAGCCACCGTGCCACCCATTTATTGCCTATCTCTAATTGCCCAGAGGCAGGTAGGAGTCAACCAGATAGCTGTAGATCTGGAGTCACATGTTGACCAGATGATGCAAGGACAGCATTTTCCTTCCCTGAAAGGCTATTAGGTCACAGTGGTGTGTGCACTTTGCAGAAGACAGGTCGTCAGCTCACTGTCTGCTGAAGCATCACTCTGAGCCATTCTTTGACAGTAACTCACCACTGCATCTTTCAGTTGGGAGCAGAGGAAAGAGACAAGTCTCCCAAGTTTCTACCACAGCCAGAATAGGAGTCCCACCATTGTTATTATTCTGAACCACATGCCAATTTAGCCAACTGAGATAACTAGTGCAAAAAAACCGGAAGAACTGCAGGTACTATAAATCAGAAACAAAAACAAAAAACAAAAAAGCATCTGTGAAGGAAAAACAAAAAAAAAAGAAACAGTTAACGTTTCGGGTCTAGTGACCCTTCCTCAGAACTGGAAGGGTCGCCGGACCCAAAGCATTAACTTTTCCTCCACACTTCCTGCCAGACCTGCCAAGATAACTAGCACCCCTGATCTCCACCGAAAGTCACACCAGGCACCCAAAACAAATTGGTTGAGAATTTCTTTCCCATCATCATTCTCTGACTGCAGACGGTGAGCAATTCTTTTGAGATCGTCAAGTCTCACTATTTAATTGACCACCGCAGCAGTCTGTAAGAAAAACCACAAAACCCTCTTAATATTTCATTCTGACTCTGTCTCCCTCCTTCCTGGCCAAGTTGCTTGGAATCACAGATTTGTTACAGTACAGGAGGCTGCGGTTTTGCCTATTATTCTATTATCCAGTGCCAGTTTCCTGCCTTTTCCCCCATATCTCCGCATACCATTTCTGTCCAAATAATTAGCCAATGCCCTTGAATGCCTTAACTGAACCTTTTTCCACCACACTTCCAGCAGTACATTCCTGTTCCTGACTATGCACTGTGTGAAAAGGTTCTTCCTCACATCACCCTTGCTTTGTTGGCTCAGCACTTTATATCTACGTCCTCTCATTCTTGTTTCTTTACATTTTCTTTAAACATTAGAACACAGAAGCACAAGTAGGCCATTCAGCCCATTGATACTGCTCTGCTATCCAGTTAAATCATCTGCATCCAAATCACTTTCCTGCACTCTATACCCATATTCCTTGGCATCATTACATAGGAGGATAGAAAAATCCATTGGGCACTATGCATATTTGGACCAAATGGTGTTATAAAAATTACTGACACCCCAATGTTGATTGAACGTCTAGTGCAACAACCCCTACAAAAATCATAACAGCATAACACAGGAGCAGAATTAGGCCATTTTGGCCCATCAGTTCTGCTCCATCATTCGATCACGGCTGATATGTTTCTCAACCCCCATTTTCCTGCATTCGCCCCATAACCCTTAACCCCCTTACCAATCAAGAACTTATCTATCTTCTGCCTTAAATACACTCAACGACTTGGCCTTCACAGCCCTACGCGGCAATGAGTTCCACAGATTCACCACCCTCTGGCTGAAGAAATTCCTCCTCAGCTCAGTTCTAAAGGGGTATGCCTTCACTCTGAGGCTGCACTCTCAGGTCCTAGTCCCTCCAACTCGTGGAAACATCTTCTCCATGTCCACTTTATCCAGGCCTCAGTATTCTCTAAGTTTCAATGAGATACACCCTCATCCTTCTAAACTTCATTGAGTCCTCAACTGCTCCTCACATGACATGCCCTTCATCCCAAGGATCATTCTTGTGATGATCAAAGCAATAAACATGCAGCAAGACATCTCACACCAATTCCAAATCCACTCAAGTCGGTTGCTCCTTGATAACAGGATGTCATCCACTTAGGGTCACTGGTTTCTGCGATTGGTCTTCAGATGACTTCACAGCTTGATTCCCAACCCAAAGATCTTTTGGTATGTGGGGCTGGACATCCCATGAGTTGGTGGGATCCAGAAAACAGGAATACCTTCCTTTAACTTTCTTTCCCTGCCACATCGTTGTATGATGCAAATTGATGGACATACTATCGCCATTTTGAATAATCCATAGCAAGCCCCTCCCAGCAATTAATGTTAATGAGGCGATGCTTCAAGGAGAGTTTCAGAGCATCTTTGTAGAGCTGTCATGGTCGTCCCCGGAACAAGGCCACTTGAGAAGTCAGCAACCAGAGGCTGGTGGGGCAGATGTTTTCTTTTCCCCCCTCAAATATCAATTAGAAAAGATGCCCAACTGTTTTGCCTGTGCAAAAAAAAAAGGCATTTGCATCCGTCTTTTTAGTAACTCATTTGGCAAATCTTGAATCTTGGCTGTGAGACTCCACACAGAACGAGAGTTATGAAAGCACTGAATAAATAATTCAGCTTCAGAACTTCTACTGCAGGCAACGCAACAATGGATTCCACAGCACCACTGGTTGAACCCCAGCAATGACCGACAACGATTAAAATGGGAAAGAAATCGGAAAATGCATGATTAATTCCCTAAAATTAAGAAAAAAAACTGAATTAACTTTGGGGGATAATTCTTCTGATTGCAAGCCACACAATCGAGGCTGATGCTGCTCACAAATAAGTGCACTGAAACAAAGAATTAAAAGAAGAGAGAGAAAATTAGACAAAGAACATGGAACAAAATCAATCCTTTCTGCGACCAAATATGCTTAAAGTGCAGATTTTCCACCAGAATTTATCGAACTCAATTTCCCTGCTGCTGAGGACCCACGCAACTAAACACACGTATTGAGTTCAAACTAACAAAGTCTCAAATAGTGGAACAGACTTCTTCCCAACGATTGTACTGCAGAAAATAGGTTACTCACTCATGACTTTCCCTCTAAGTTTGGTCTCAACAATTCAACAGTTACATTTTAAAAGACATTACTTCCAAATATCCTAATGAGAGATGGAATAGACGACACACTAAGACAGAGCATCTAACAGATTCTAACCAGTGTTCGGGATGCCAACAGTGGTTATCATGTGAGATATTAATTCCCTGACAAAGCATGGATTAAGTCATGACAATGACCAGGCAAACTGCTGATGTGTTTTTTTTTTACCCTCCACTTTTCAAATTGTATGCAGCAACCTTAATCCAGGACTCCTTCGAACAAATGATTCATTACTGATAATGGAAAGCTCCATAGATAAATGGCACTCATACATGATTAAAAAAGTAGGGCACTCACACATGTTTTACCCCCTCCCATACAGCGTGCAGCTCTTAGGGGCTGAGATTATCTGTGTATTGGGAAAGCTGAAGCAATTCAGCTTAAAATGGAGCTCTGCAACACCCAGGTTTTCAGAGCTACGAGTCCCTCTTGGTATCAAATTCTGCTGCCACATTGCATGGACACAGTGCTTATGCTGGCCACACAGCCAGCAAGAGCCATCCTTTTCCCAAGTCAAAAGCATTAGGCCACCAACATGTGCAGGGAAAATGCCCGATACTTGCTTCAGCTTTCTCTTATAACATGGGCCTGTGCAGAGATAGTCAGCTAACACGCTGGCTGCCTGCAGTAAAACGAACGCTGAATCATAGAATCCCTACAGTGTGGAAACAGGCCCCTCGGCCCAACGAGTCCACACCGACCCTCAGAGCATCCCATCCCCCTATAACTCACCTACTCTACACCTCTCTGAACACTATGGGCAATTTAGCATGGCCAATCCACCTAGCCTGCACATCTTTGGACTGTGGGAGGAAACTGGAGCACCCGGGGGAAACCCATGCAGACACGGGGAGAATGTGCAAAGTCCACACAGGCAGTCGCCCAAGGGTAGAATCGAACCCAGGTCCCTGGCGCTGAAGTGGCGTGGAATGGTTGAAAGGTGTGTACTCATCTCAGATCATTGCCAATCTTGGTCTGGAAACCTCTGACTCCACTCTGGACTCCGGGCCCAGAGGTCTCTCTGGCTAGACTCAGCATCCCCCCTCCCACCATTTCAGAACTCCACCCCAAACAATACTGCAGAGACTTCAATATTCTTTTCGAACCCTTGATTGCAGAGGTGAAACTAGTCTTTTTTCCAATATTTGCCAAGTTACCTAAACAATGGTGCACAAGTCTGTGCTGAGCACTAGGGACCTTTCATCAACATGAGGTCATCAAAGGAATCCAGGTGGATCCTCTGGAGAACTATGAAGGGATGCATTTTGGTGAGAAGAACGACAGAGAAATGAAATAAGTGGGGTGCAGGAACAAAGAGAACTGAGTGTTTATGTGCAGAGATCACAGGTGTTAGGACAGGTGGGGAGAATAGATTATAAAGCAGAGTGTCTTCTGGGCTTCACTAATCAGGAAGGAGAGTACAACAGCAAGAACCTTTACAAGATGCTTGTAGGATCTCAGCCCAAATATGTACTGCAGTTCTGGATTCCACATTATAGGAAAAACATTAACAGAGAGTGCTAAAGGGATTACAAGAATTATTCCAGGGATGAGAAACTTCACTTATGAGGGTAGATTGAAGAACATGGGACTGTTCTCCATGGAGAGAAGCTGGCTAAGGGGAGATCTGATAGACATTTTTAAAATCATGAGGTCTGGATAAGTAGGTAGGAAGAAAATGCTCCCGCCCAATAAAAAGGATCAAAAACATTCAGCCAACCGAAATTGAGGTTATTCAATAGCTCTGCTGCCTGTACATTAAACTTGCTGCAAATCCTGTCCCCCAGTCACTCAGTCTTTGCTGACCTATAATTGTTCCTAGGCAAACAATATTTCATTTTGAATGTTTTCACAAAGGATTTAGATATTGTTCTGAGGGCTAAAGTGTTCAAAGGGTATGGAGAGAAAGCGAAAACAGGGAATGGAGTTGGATGATCAGATTATTGAACAGTTCAGCACTCAAAAGAGCAGAATGGCCAACACTTGCTCTTACTTTCTATGCTGCCAGGCCTGTGTTAAAAAATTACCATGAAACATCCTGTATAACCAGTGCAAACTCAGAAATGAATCAAAAGATGATAACAAAGTAGTCAGTGTTGTACTCAAATCAACATCCAATGACAGTCCAGTCTAGTGTGAATGTCAAATGAGGACACATTAAACTCAGCCACATGAGGATCCAATTACCTGTTGGCACTCACTAAGCACAAAGAATAGCTGCCCAGACAAGGTACTGTTCAAATGCTCAATGGGCATGACCTGTGTTACAGCACACTAACGCCCTGCTTGGTTTTGGTAAAAAGAAGGGAAAAAATTGAGCAAAGTGGGGGGCAAAAAAAGATGTGAAACGGAGTAAAAGGAGGGACAAGAAGAGCAAGAATGAACAGAAGAAAGGGAGGGGGAGTGGCGCCAAAAAAAAAGGAGCTAAATAAGCAAGAGAATGGGAGGCAAAAGGGGAGTTACAAAAGAGAGGACATTAGAGAGAGGAAGGCGGAGAGGGAACAGAGAAAGAGAAAATGAAAAGCAGAAAATGGCAAAGTGGATAGGAAACGGGGGGTGCAAGTGGTAGCAAAGGCAGGGAGCCGGTGAAAATAGGTATGATTTCAGTTGAGGTGCAGGAGAGTTGATTATGGGAGAGGAGGCACAGCAGGAGAATGTGGGGCTGAACAGGCTTTTCACTGCATTCAAGCGAATGCATAGTCAAGATGCCATTGAGTAATGCATGATCCGATGTGGTGTACAGCAAGGGGAACCTGAAGATGAAGAATGGGTTGAATTGCATCAAAATGGTCTATGGGTCAAGACAGGTGGCACCAAAACGTGCGAGAGGTTTTGAAACATTCATAAACCTGCTGGGATTGGACAGGTTCGAGCAAAATTGTTCTTCCTTGGGAGAAGTAGGACAATGTAGAGGATAAGGTAATGGTCAATGTTTGCAAGGCAGCTTAGAGGCAAGGCTGGGGAGATCCCTCTAAAAGGTTCATTTGTAGACAAGGATGAGGGTTCATAAACAACAAACGTGCAATCAAAACCATTGAGGAATATTTGAATTTTGAATTACTCGCACTTTCACATGGATCAGACAAATTATGACAACTTTGCATTCAAAAGGTGGGAGGAAACAGGATCAGCAAAAAAAAAAACTTGCCCTTCTAAAATTGAACATGTACAGATATAATTTAATCACACGGCCTTGCAGCAAGGAATGACTGTTCGGATTTGAAGATTGGCCAAACTCAATGCATTTAAAAAGTCATCCAAAATATTTACCTGCCAGCACAGGAGGGTTGACTGACATAAGTGCAAGGAAGGCAGCAAACGCAAGACTTGGCAAAACTAAAAAAAGGTGAACAATAAGTAAAATGGTCCTGACTTTTCTCAGACTGCAGTCAACACCATATTCAAGCTGACCTTTCTTCAGCTTCTTTCTGTAAACGTGCAGCATTGCCCAACTTTATTAACTGGAATAGTTAACTAGCTGGTGTGCAGCTCACCAGCAACACACAGTGAAAGCCTTTACATTGCTCAACTGGACAACCTGTGTGCTTTTTTTCTTAAAAAAAAGAAAGAAAAATATTGATGTGTAACAATGTACTTTGGATGTTTTCATTAGAGGCATGCAGGTTTTATAAAGTTATATAAATCATAACTGTATTCACGTGGCTAGGGGTAGTTTGGAGCATGAGTTGTTGGGGGGGGGGGGGTGGTGGCAGCGGGGGAGGAGATGGAAAGAGTGGGAAATGACAAAGTTCATAAGGCCAGTCAAGAGACCACACTGGTTCATGATAGCATGGATTTGCTAACCAGGACAGGCGTAAACAGAACTGAAAGATTGAGTTGTCAAAATGGTATTTCCTATTTATAAACCACAATTATGGACCTGAATTGATCAATTTTCAATTATTCAGCTTGTCTGCAGTTTTCATCAACAACAAGTATTATTGATACATTTCCAGCTTTTGCCAAACTATGTGTCAACTACTTAAACAGGACCAGTGTTGGCAGAGGCAGAGGCAGAGACTAGTGCAGGTTATGTGCTTTTCCCATTTGGTTTGTTCTTATCTCCCTCCAAGCACTTTAGTCTTCAACTTAATCTATACCATTTTTGATCTGTTTTTATTTTGATTGTCCCTGCTCGATCACTCCAACTTTTGCAACTGTGCTTCTGTTGCCCGTGCCTGCATCTCATTCTTTTATTCTTTCTTCAGCCTTAAGCAATTCGTCCAGAGAATGGACAAGTCAACAAGCCAAAAGAACGCAAAAACTATCCTGCACAGAGCCGCAAACAGTCTTCCTTGGTAGCAAACCTACTCAGGAAACATTTCGCCCTGCAACCTGAGCAACTTGCAGAAATCTACTGAAATTGATTTTAGGAGAAAAGGAAACTGCATTTGCCCAAAATCCCCATATGTTTGACAACACAGGACAGAAGGCAGCTAATTCGGCCCACTGTATCGGTCGGAGAAATTCAACTAGTATCACTGCCCAACCTTTTTCCTGTGCCCCCTGTACATGCTTCTTTTTCACAAGAGCCTCATGCCCTCTTAAATGCTTCAATTAAATCTGCCTCTATCAACCTCTCGAGTAGCACATTCCAAATCCTACCCACCTGCCACATGGAAAACATTTTCCTTCATTCGTCATTGCCAATTGTCTTGCCTGTGTCCCCTAGTTCTCAACCTTTTCACTGGTGGGAACGGTTCTTCTGTTAGCTACACTGCCCAGGCCCCTCATGAATTTGAACAGGTCTTATAATACCTGCTTCCCAAAAGAAAACAGTCCAAACTCCTGTAACTAGTGGTATGCCACAGGGATCAGTGCTGGGGCCACTATTTTTACAATATGTAAAAATGATTTTTGTGTTATAACCAAGGCTGCAGATGACACTAAAATAGATGGGAAGGAAAGTTGCATGGATGACACAGACCGCAGAAGGATGCAAGTAAATTTGCCACATCCCAGTGGACTGATCTCTTGTTAGAAAGAGATGACTGCTGGAGAGTTTAACCTGAGGGTTACCATACCACAGGCAAAGGGAGAGGTTGAGAAGATGAGACTTTCTTGGTGATCTCAGCCAGTTTGGAAATTGAATCCATGCTAGTGGTGTTATTCTGCAAGGCAAACTGATTGTCCAGCAAACTGAGCTGACCAAACCCCTTAAAGGATATAGTCAGATTAAGTGAGGAGTGCCAGTGCTCCCAGACACTACAATCCATAGATATGCCCTGTCCTGCTGCCAAGGCTATGGGCCCTAACAACATTCCTGCAATAGAATTGAATATGCGTGCTCCAGAATTAGCTATACTCTTAGCTAAGCTGTTGTAGTACAGATACAATATGAGAATCTACATGGAAAAGTGCCCAGAAAAATCCTGTTCTCCTCAGATACTGAACCAGTCCATGTGCGTACGCAGTGAGACCTGGATAACACCGGTTTGGGCTGACTAGTAGCAAGCAAAAATTGTATCACACGAGTGCCAGGGAATAACTTCAACAACAGAGAATTTAACATTCTACCCTTGCCATTCAATGTCAGTACTGAATTATCCAACTTTCAACATGCTAGAGGTTACCACTAACCAGAAACCAATCTGGACAAGACATTTAGAATACTGTGGGTGTAACAGCATGCCAAAGGCTTGCACTCCTACAGCAAGTAACTCACCAAGAACCTGTAACCATCTACAAGACAAAGTCAGGAGTGTGATGGAATACTCTCCTCTTGCCTGGAACAAGTGAAGTACAAACATGCAAGCAGCATCCCATTCGATCCACGTCTTATCCAACACCTTCAACATTGACTCCCTCCACCTCTGGTGCACAGTAGCAGCAATATCAACCATCTTTAACACACTGTGACAATGTAACTTCAGGACTTTAACTTCAAGGACTGAAAGAGTCAGCAATAACACGTTCTGGAATAAGCGGCCTTTCAAGATGAAAGGGGCAAGGAGAAGCTGTTATAGAGGAATTAAAAGCAACATGTAAATTCTCCATCCCTAAAGGAGTTAATTGTGGGAAAAGCTACGTTTTGAACGGACAGATTACCCCAAATTTAACAAGGAACAGGGGAGCTATTTTTGATAAGGTAGCAAGCCACAGACATGAGGTCTCCAAAAGTATAATCATTATTGGGGATGAATCAATAATATCACAAAAGAAATGCGAAAGGAAGAAAATTGTACAAGAAACCAGCATCAGAACTTCGAAGAATGCCACAGTGCAAGGATCAAACCCTGGACACTTCCAAAGACAGACACTGTTGGTGGAATGTGGACAAGTGCCACCATTATTCGGGTAATAGCCAGGTTGGGTTGAGGGACTTAACTTGCTGGTCTTACTTTGGTTGCTACATATAATAAAGTTTAAAATCATTGTTTTAGTACTTGATTGCCTTGAGTTTCTTACTAAGTAGCTGAATTAAAAGGTAACTTGTGGTGATTTACCCACAACACACTGCTACAACTCACCAAGACTCCATCGATAGCATCACCTATGCCTGCACTCTCTGCAATCTAAAGGGGCAAAGGCAGCAGATACAGAAAACCCACCACTTTCAAGCTTCCCTCCAAGCTAGTCACCATCTCTTCAATGTCACTGAGTCAAAATGCAGAACTCCCTCCCTAACAGCACTGTGGATGTACCTATCTACCTGACTCCAAAGGTGAGAGGACTGACTACCTATTGAACCATGGCTGATACCTAATCAGCATTTTTCCTACTGAACACGCACGTAGGAATACAAGAACTAGGAGCAAGAGTCAGCAATTCAGCCCCTTGAGCTCACTCCACTATTTAATACTATCCATGGTCGATAATCAGAAACAAAAACAAATTGCTGGAAAAGCTCAGCAAATCTGGCAGCATCTGAGAAGAGAAAGCAGAGTTAACGTTTCAGGTCCAGTCACCCTTTCTCAGAAAAATGGAGTTGAGGCCAAGATGATATCAATCATGGAGTTTTGGCCATGAGTTCTGCCTCTCCATAACCCTTCAACCTACCACTTATTAAAAATCTGTCTGTCTATCTCCTACTCAAATTTACTCAATGTCCACCCACTCTGGGACAGTGAATTCCACTGATTCATGACCCTTTGAGAGAAATAAGTCCTCAATCCTTAAATCTGCTATTCCATGTCATCAAACTCATAGATCATAGATCAGAATCCCTACAGTGTGGAAACAGGCCATTCAGCCCAAACCACCCCTACGAAGATCATCCCACCCAGACCCGTTCCCCTACTCCTGTATTGCCCATGTTTAACCCACCTAATCTAAAGTGTGACCTTTTGTTCTAGATTGCTCCAACAGAAAACATCTGCTCTACATCTACAATTTTAATCCTCTTTAGCATCTTATATACCTCAGTTAGGTCTCCTTGATGTCTTCTAAACGCCAGAGTTTAGGCCCAAACTGCTCAATCTTTCGTTACAAGACTAATCCCTCATCTCTGAAAACTATCTAGGGAGCATCCTAACTTCCTCAAACGCAACTACATCTCGCGCACACAGAAAAAATTGTAAATAGTATATTCACCCCTAAAAATTTTTCTACTGGTGCATAATATTTCTAATGTATCCCAGGATGCTGTGGGAAGTAAGGGAGGAAATTACAAGACCCCTTGCAGAAATATTTCCATCATCTATAACTACACAAGGTGTCTGATGACTGGAGGGTGGCAAATGTTGTACCTTTGTTTAAGAAATGTTGGAAGGAGAAATCAGAACTATAGAGTTGTGAGTCTGACTTTGGTTGTGGGTAAATTGTTGGAGGTAATTATAGAATTTATAGACATTTAGAGAGGCAGAAATTGATTAGGGATAGTGGGACTAGTTTAGTTTGGGATTATGTTTGTCATGGACTGGTTGGACCGAAGGGTCGTTTTCTGTGCTGTATGAATCTAAGACTTCACTTTGGCCATACGTATATAGAGATTTGAAAAGAAATGAAGGTACGTTCACAGGTTTTCACCACTGGATGGTGCTCTAAGCTGACAATATTGAACCAACACTGGACAATGATGTTCTGCACTGTAGTAACACCTGCTTTACTTTAGATGGTGCTCGGTCAATACTGTATGAGTACTAACAACACGGTGTGGTAGTAGAAGTTCTCGCACTGTTACCAAAGGTACAGCAAGCCAGGCACTCCCAAACTCTTCCTCCAAACTTAAAAGCATTCTCCTGTAAATTAATGAGAGCTGTGGGGACAGATTCCTTATCTATATTTAAGACTGAGATAAATAGATTCTTGATCAGCTGGGGAAATCAATGTTTATGGGGAAAAAGGGCAGGAAAGTGGACATGAGGAATGTCAGATCCACCATGACCCCGTTGAACGATGGAGCAGGCTCAAGGAGCCAAACGGCCCATTCCTGTTCCTGTTTCTCATTGTCTTATTGTTGTACAATTCTTGCATTCAAAATTAATTGAAACAAAAACGGTGCTACCTTCAAGTGTCAAATTGTAAACTGCTTGCACTGCTGATCTCAATAGCTTGAGTTTTTGACGCATTTCTCTGCACTGCACTTTACTTCTCTTCTAATTCTTGCCCATTACCTCGAGACTCCACTATTTCAACCCACTTGTGGCTGGCCCACATGTTGCTCTGCAACCTTGGGGGTCATTCAAAACCCTGTTGCCTTGTTACAGGTTTAGACACAAGTTCTTTGTACACATCATCATTGTCTGTGCTACCCAACAATGTGTCCCCCGCCGCCCCCAGTCAACATTAATCTTGCTATGTTTCACCTCCCTCCAGCCCCGCAACCCTCAGATCTCTGTGCTCCTCCAATTATGCTCTTCTGATTATCACCAATTTTAACTGCAGCACAATTGGTGTTTGTGCCTTCAGCTGCCAAGATCCGAAGCTCTGGAACCCCCTTAAGTTTCCAACCTGACTTTCAGTTGTGTTGCATCTCAAGGTCAGTTTGTCTTCAAGCAACATTCTTGTGACATCTTCATTGTTATATAGCATGTGACCAGAAAATAAAGATCTCATATTCCATCTTACCTCAATCTGCATGACACAACTGGAAGCATGCTCTTCTGAAATATGCTAATAGGTTAATATTATCCCAGGCACTATGTACGTGAGGAATGTAATGTTCATATGTAATAGTTAATTGTAATAAATGCCTGAACACAGCAGGCCAAGCAGCATCATAGGAGCAGAAAGGCTGACGTTTCGGGCCTAGACCCTTCATCAGAACTGGGGGAGGGGAAGGGGGTTCTGAAATAAATAGGGAGAGAGGGGGAGGTGGATAGAAGATGGATAGAGGAGAAGATAGGTGGAGAGGAAACAGACAGGTCGAAGAGGCGGGGCTGGAGCCAGTAAAAGGGGAGTGTAGGTGGGGATAGGTCCGCAACCTCCCCCCCTCAGTGGTCGAGAACACCCTCAACCGCGTCTCCCACAACTCATCCCTCACACCCCCTCCCCGCAATAACAACTAAAAAAGAATCCCCCTCATCCTCATGTACCACCCCACCAACCTCCGGATCCAACGCATAATCCTCCAACACTTCCGTCATCTGCAATCCGACCCCACCACCAAAGACATCTTTCCCTCCCCACCCTGATCTGCTTTCCGGAGGGACCACTCTCTCCGTGGCTCCCTTGTCCGCTCCACACTCCCCTCCAGCTCCACCACACCCGGCACTTTTCCCTGCAACCGCAGGAAGTGCTACACCTGCCCCCATACCTCCTCCCTCACCCCCATCCCAGGCTCCAAGACGACTTTCCACATCAAGCAGATGTTCACCTGCACATCTGCTAATGAGGTATACTGTATCCGCTGTACCCGTTGTGGCCTCCTTTACATTGGGGAAACCAAGCGGAGGCTCGGGGACCGCTTTGCAGAACACCTACGCTCGGTTCGCAATAAACAACTGCACCTCCCAGTCGCGAACCATTTCAACTCCCCCTCCCATTCCTCAGACGACATGTCCATCCTGGGCCTCCTGCAGTGCCACAACGATGCCACCCGAAGGTTGCACGAACAGCAACTCATATTCCGCTTGGGAACCCTGCAGCCCAATGGTATCAATGTGGATTTCACAAGCTTCAAAATCTCCCCTCCCCCTACC
>NC_063333.1:141350409-141383009 GCF_021869965.1 Rhincodon typus
GCCTCCCTAACCTGTTCTTCCTCCCATCTCAAGCCGCACCCCCATCTCCTACCTACTAACCTCATCCCGCCCCCTTGACCTGTCCATCCTCCCTGGACTGACCTATCCCCTCCCTAACTCCCCACCTACACTCACCTTTACTGTCTCCATCCCTGCCTCTTTGACCTGTCTGTTTCCTCTCCACCTATCTTCTCCTCTATCCATCTGCTATCCACCTCCCCTTCTCTCCCTGTTTATTTCAGAACCCCCTTCCCCTTCCCCTTCCCCTTCCCCTTCCCCTTCCCCATTTCTGATGAAGGGTCTAGGCTGACGTTTCGGGCCTTTCTGCTCGGCCTGCTGTCTTCATCCAGCTTTGCACCTTGTTGTCTCAGATTCTCCAGCATCTGCAGTTCCTACTATCTCTGTAATAAATGCCTGTTGGATTCTTCAACCACACTATGCCTAGTACGTTACGGAAGATACGGTGAACATTGTCACATCAGGTAAACACGTCAGAGACAAATTTACACAATTTCCTCCCTTAAGGTGTTCCCTACAACTTTGTCCAAGTTTTTGTCACTTGCCCCAGTGTTTCCTTGTGTGACTCAATGTCAAGCTTTGTTTCAGAATAGTCCTGTGAAGCACATTATTCCATTAAAACAGCTAGATAAATACAAGCTGTTGTTGTGAATGTTCTCTTATTCCGCCCCCCCCACCCCCCACTCTGTTTTCTTGCTTTTGCAAGCATAGGGCCGACAGGTCAACAGGTCTTGGAGTGCGAGTCAAGACGGGGTTTGCAGAATTTTGGGTGACCTCAAGTTTACCGAATGGGACTGAATATGAAAGAGCATCCAGAATACTTTGGAATGATTAAGCCTCAAGGTAACAAAGGCACAAAAGAGAGTTTCCATCACTGGAACTGAGAGGGGGTGAAGTTACACGGGTGCAAAAAGGCTGTCTTAGCAATGGCATGATTATGTGATCAGTAGTTCAGCGAAGGGGCTAAATATGACACAGGGTTGCAAATTACTTTTGTCTCTGACAGTTGCAGCAGAAACAGCAGCTTCGCAATACTTAATTGGTTACTTATTCACAATGTACGTTACTTACCAGTAATGGTGCAGGCATCTCTATGTGCATCACTGGTGGAAGCATCTTCTGGGCAAACTGCCTCACTCACGTAGTGCACCTCATTGGAGCCTGTGCTGCAGGCTAGAAATGGGCAATTAAGTGTCTCTGAGGCAGACAGAGTGTCAGCCGAGGTCGTTTCACTGACAGCTGTGGCGTCCAGCTTGACAGGTTTCACAGGATCAAGGAAATTGCCATTGATAGGACACGTGCTGGCACCTTGATCAGACAGACCGAAAACCAATCCTGGTTCTGCGACCCTCTTAGTACCCTCAACGCACCTAAAAGACAAATAGTACACAACAGTTATGCTCTGAACTGAACAATGAATTCACACAAATCAGAATTTCTTTTAATAACTAAACATGAATCAAGAACTATATAGCCATGGTCATGCAATTTGGTACTTCAATATTGCCCTAAAACTTAAATCAGGAACGAAAAACTTAGTATTTATGGAAACTGGTCAAAACACGTGAGATCTTTACAGTAAAATATTAGATTTCCTGCTTTATGAGAAACTCTGCCCTTTAATTATCTAAAACAAAAGCAGAAAATGCTGGAAACACTCAACAGGTGGCTCAGTGGTTAGCACTACTGCCTGACAGGTCCAGGGACCCGGGTTCAATTCCACCCTCAGGCGACTGTCTGTGTGGAGTTTACACATTCTCCCAGTGTCTGTGTGGGTTTCCTCCGGGTGCTCTGGTTTCCTTCCACAGTCCAAAGATGTGCAGGCTATGTGGAATGGCCATCCTAAAGTGCCCATGGTGTTCAGGGATGTGTAGTTTAGGGGGATGGGTCTGGGTGGGATACTTTGGAGGGTCAGTGTGGACTTGTTGGGCCGAAGGGCCCATTTCCACACTGTAGGGATTCTATAGTTCTATAGGTCAGGTATATATGAGTGACAGAGAGCAAGCATGTGAGGCAGATTTAACATTTCCGGTCAATGACCTTTCATCAGAACCAAAAGAACTAAGAGGGTAGAGTTTCTGCTTTTGGAACAAATTAGTGATTTTGGTGCAAATCATTCCCAAAATTTCACTTTTTTTTTGGAAAAAAAAAAGTGTTTATCCCCAGTTTATCCCCACTTATTTGTGCATTGCAGACTGTGAGCTCTCCCATAAAACTTTGCAATTGTCCAGTTTTTTTTGAAAAAAACTTTTAGAAAATATTTCTCAATGTATTTAATAATATCGCCTCAGGAAAATTTGACTAATGCAACTGAAAATCATTTTAAATCATGAAATAAAACATTTTTAAAATTAGCATCAACCGTAATCTGCGAGTAACATCACTGAAATGCCTTAACAATACAACAAACTATTTTTCAGCTTTTTTGGGATACAATTGGTGAATTCGTTACTGATATTTAAGAGGAATCAATCAAATCCTTAAAAATTCAGGAGAAGGGGGATGGCTAGCACGGCTAGCTAAATGGCAACTCAGAATAACACCAGTATGGGTTCAATTCCAGTTTCACTTAAGGTAGACTTTGGTATGTATTGTAAAATCCACCCGTCAACATGGTATAATATTGCGGCCGTGTTCACCCGAACCACATGACACGTCCTTTGTAGATTCACTGCTACCAATTCTTCTCACTTGTGCTAATCCTCCTTGGGATAGCACAGTGGTTAGCACTGCTGCCTCACAGCACCTGGGACCTGGGTTTGATTCCAACTTTGGACAACTGCCTGTATAGGCACACATTCTCTCCATGTCTGCGTGGGTTTCCTCTGGGTGCTCCCGTTTCCTCCCACAGTTCAAAGATGTGCAAGTTAGGTGGATTGGCCATGCTAAATTGCCCCATAAAGTCCAGGGATGTGTAGGGTAGGTGGACCAGTCATGGGAAATGCAGGATTACAGGGATGGGGTAAGGGGATGGGATGCTCTTCAGAGGATTGGTGTGGACTTGATAAGCCAGATGGCCTGCTTCCATGCTGTAGGGATTCTATGATTCTCACTATTAGTCTAATATAGAGAACAACGCTGTATATTCTTCAGCGGAAATGAGGCTTAATCTTGGTAAACAGAAAAGGATTATTATACATCACGTAAACATAGTCAAAGTGCTATCCGAGATACATGACAATCTCCATCAGGTTCAACTTAAGGGCAAGTATAGAGTGGTGATAGTTACATTGATCTTAGTATTTGAAACTCGTACTGCAGCACAAACACAGCATTTAAATAACACTGGTTAGTTCCTTCCAGAAGCAATCCTTTACATAGTGATAGACAGAGCTTATCTTGTCGTGTTGGTTCACCATTTCAGGTATTAAATGCCTAAAAAAACACAGCTGACGTGGGACCTCTTTCCTTGCTTTTGCCCTGGAGAGAAAGGCAGACCTGCACTGACAAAAACTACCAAGAGAAATGGGACAGAATGAAACATCAGCAGACACTGGATTGAGACCTTGGTTAATGAAGGAAGGAATTAGTGTCTGTGTGTCAGGCCAATCCAGCCTAATTTTGGGAACAACCTTCCGAGAGCTGCAAATAAGCGTAAACTAGCAACGGTGATTCATTCATTCCAGGGTCATGGCTGGCTCTAGTGCAAAAAATTATAAAAGAACTAGCCTAAATAGATTACAACTAGTGGAGTCAACACCAAATGCAATGAGTATTTAAAATTCCATGGTCTGTGGTACCAGTTACATTGATCTTAGGGGAATTCTGCTGAAGAACCAGAGCAACCCGGTAGCACCTCTAGACTGATGACTGTTATACATCAGGCAAACACAAGTCATTTTGCACAAGCAACCTACCCCAGTAAAATAAATATGAGAATAATCCATTTTTACTGACACCGTTAAAGAAGAAATACTGGTCAGAACAAAAATATTGCATTTATATAGCAACTTTAACCTAGTAAAACAACCCAAGGAATTGCACAGAAATGTCACAAAAGAAAATCCAATGTTTAGCCCATATGAAGACTATAGCCAAAATATTTTGATCTGAGACATAGGGCCACCATTTGCTGTTCACCTTGCATACAACTCCCTATGAACTTGACACATGCTCATTAACAATGATTTCCTCTCATCTGTCAGCAATTCCAGGGTGGCACCCTCTATAGCATATTGCTATTGCATTGAGAACAGGGAAAATTAATTGGTAAGTGTTGTCAAAGTATCTTCACCGAGAGACACAGAGTCCAAACTAACATACGAAGCAGGACAAGTAATTTTTCAATTACAAACATAAAACAAAGCAAAGATCATGAAATACAAATGCTATTGACTGCAAGTTTGTGCATGCACAGACTTAACAAAAAAACAAACTTGAAGGAATGAGTCTTTACAATTGAACAGTCACTTACTCCTAAATGCATCAAACTTAACTCTTCCAGTCAGCATAAAATTGCAAATATAGTGGGAAGGTAAAGCTAGATCAGTCATAATAATACTTTCAGCTCCATTCCCATGAGTAGGGGCTGTAATAGAACAAACTGCAGAGAAATAGTCTGGTTCTTACACCAGTTTCTGAATTTCCATGTTAAGTTGCGTGTGCATGTCAGGTTGCTGTGAGGTTTACCCAGCATTCGTATCATCGACATTGTTGTATGAGACTGGAACGCGCTGCCAAAGGTGGTGGTAGCGGCAGATTAGATAGCAACATTTAAGGGACTATTAGATTAGCACATGAATATGCAAGGGCGCATTCCTGTGCTGTAGGGTTCTATGTTCTATTATTATTAAAGCAAATGTAGGTCAAAAGAGCAGGATCACCAATAAGCCATTGAAGGTAGCAGGACAGGTTGCAAGAGGGGTTAATAAAGCGTACGGTACCCTTTATCAATAATAAGAGTACAAGAGTAAGGAGATTATGTTGAAACAGCTTGAACTGTGCTACAGTATTATACACAATCTAAATGCCACAATTTAGGAATAAGTGAAGGCACGGGAGAGGGCACAGATGAGACTCAGCTCGATAGGTCCACAGATGTGTTATGAAGATACATTGAAGAAACTAGGACAGTTTTTCTTTGAGAAAAGGCAGCTGAGTGAAAATTTGACATGGACGTTCAAAATCACAAAGGGTCTGGACAGAATGGGGAGGGAGAAACAAAAAAAGGGGCACAGCATTAAAGCGATTGGTAAAAGCAGTAATAAAAAAGTGACACAAGGAAAATATTTTTCAAAATTAAGTGGTTAGGGTCTAGAATAAACTGCCTGAGAGTGTAGAAGAGACATCCATACACATTGTTCTATGAACAAGGAAGAATGAGCAGAGTTACAGGGAAAAGGCAGAGGAACGGTACAAAGTGAATTGCTCATTTGGAGACCATGTGTAGACATGGTAGTTCAAATGGTCTTCTTCTGCGCTGTCACAATTCTGTGACACTGAGTAAAGGCTTGAGGAACAGAGATAAAAATGAGAGAAAAAAAAATAAAAAAGAGGGGCAGAGAGGTAAATGTGTTTACTTGCAGGAGGGGCAGGGAGTGCCAGAGGTTAGGGCTTTAGCAACTAAAAGCACAGCTGCCAATAGTGGAACAAACAAAAATCACAGAATGCGCAGCAAGTCAAAAGTTGCTGGAGTTCATGTGGGTTCTTTTAGGCTTAAAAAGTTAGAGATTGGGAGGGGGAAGGCTATGGAGCAATTTAATAAGAAGGATGGGAATTTGAAAATCAACTTCCTGTTGCGCAAGGTTGCAAAGTAGGTCAGAGTTGGTGGAATTCCAAATGTTACCACATATCCTTAACTGAGCTCAGGTAACATATTTGTTCATCATCAAATCCAAGTCACAGTATCCCAAATAACATAGCACTTTCTCGGCAATGACCTCTGTTGTGAAAACCTTTTAAAAAGGCTGCTATTGGAGCTTCTGTTTCAATCTAACTTAATTCTCTTAAATAGCTGATACTGTGAAGGATAATTACAGAATCATTTATGACTATGTGGTAATTACTTCCCAGATGATTGTTCAGTTTTGATCAAAGATTCCATGTAATCATAGAGGATGGTGTCATTAGACAGAAATGTAACTAAAAAAAAGGTCAAGAAATGATATTCTCAGGTGTTGTATCTGGTGTGTCTGTCAAGCAGATGAAAAGCCAGAAATAGAAATAAATTATGTCGCCATGCCAAAATCTCAGTTACATGAAAGTTTAATAGCAAATGTTTTCTGTATGAAAGGAAGATCCTTGTGGCTGCTGGAAGTCAATTATCTAGGACATTACTCTAGGACTTCAGTGTCCTAGGCCCTACAGTCTTCAGCTTACTTCAAATGACCCTTCCTTAAAGGCAAGGTCAAAAGCGGGGATGGTCCATGATTTCTCAGATACTGAAGCAATCCATGCCCATAGACATTCAGGCCTGGACTAACCGGTGCTGAGCAATGACCACCTCCAAAAGGGGAGCTGAACATCTCAACTTGACCTTCAACAGCATTACAACCACCAAGGCCCACCCCCACTATCAACATCCTGGAGATTACCATTGACTAGAAACTGAACTGGAGGAGCCATCAGAACTTTGTTGCCTTTAAGAACAGGTCAGAGGCTAATGCAATAAGTAACTCACCTCCTGGCTCCCCAGAGCTGATCCACTGCCTATGAGACATAAAAGTCAGATGTGAGATAGAATCCTGTCCACTTGCCTGGTTTGGTGCAGCCTCAACAGCACTCAAGAAACTCGACAACATACAGGACAAAGCAACCTGCTTGATTGGCACCACATCCACCAATCACTCCCTCAATCAATATTAAAATCACAGAAGGACATGTTCGTTTCTACCTCTTGAATATCAAGATTCTTTGATGATTGGTACCAAGCTCCCTCGTCATGGAAGACAGCATGATCAACCTTCTGACAATAAGCAGCAATCCCCAAAAGATTAGGTCTTCTTGAAACCACAAAATATCTACTTGAAGTGTTTTGAGGACCTTATTAAGTGAAGATCATCCATGTGGCAAATGAAAGCACCAAGCGGCTTTGCAAGTGAAGTTACAATCTGCATTTGACTAACATCATCCTGGCCAAATAGGATAAACCAGTGTGGTGGGCAATTTTGTCAGCACCACATACCAATGCTAACACGCCAAATCATGAGAAAATACTCATCTCCCAAATGAAATCCAAACATTTTAAATCGGCCACAGGTGATGGACAAATTCCTCAACAGACGTGGATATTTCAGGGAATTTCATTCGAACAAAACTCATCTATTTTGCTTCAAGGTGACAATCATTTTGGCCCAGTCTTCAAATGAATCATCTACCAGCTCCATTACGTTCAGCAGTACAATGATCTCAGTCCAAGAATGCTGGGTTAGGCATCCTTTGGAGGTGTGCCGTGTTCCACTATCTACAATCCTTAAAATGGTTCCAAAAGCTTGCTTACCTTGGACATTAAGCTGAGAATTTTAATTGCTGATTGTGCCTTGGGCTAACTGGAGACGTAATGACTGAGCATAAGCTTTTTATTTCCCCCTTTGTAGGTGGAGAAAAACTGAGACAGCAGTCACACTAACAGGAGCACCAATGTTAATTTTAAATCCTGTTGGTGTTAATAAGCAATTACCCATAGGTTCGCTGACCAGTTTATCTTTGCCAAGTATTTACAACCTATTGGGGAAGGTTCATATCCCCAGATATTTCTCTCACAACACAGATCTTGTTGCAAATGTTTTCTACAAAGCCTTCCAATTAATATTTACAACATACTGCCTCTCAAACCAAGACATTTTTATTTTGAATGCCCAAGTGACTGACTAAATGACATGCATGTCTTTGAAGCACTTTGGTTAAGATCTCATGCCTTTCCTTACTCAGTCATGGATGTGACAGTCACTGGCTGGACCAGCATTTATTGCCCATCCTCAATTGCCCAGAGAGCAGTTAGGAATCAACCATATTGCAACAGGTCTGGAGTCACATGTAGGTCAGACCATGTAAGGATGGCAGATTTCCTTTCCCAAAGGGCATTAGTTAATTACACGGAATTTTACTAAAATCAACATTGTTGCCTTTAGGCCAGCTTTACTTTCTATATTGCACATGTTTATTGAATTTAAAATTTCAACATCTACCACAATGGGACTCAAACCCATACCCTCAGCACATTAGTCTGGGTTTCTGGATTATTACCTAGTAAATTACCACTATGTCACTACCACCCTGATGTTTTGTTCTTGGCCTCATTACCTTTTCCTTTGGAACTATATCCATCCCAGTAAATATTTGCATAACACCACATTTGATTCCATAGATTGCATTGGAGGCCAATAGATAACAACTATCTTTCTCAAGCTTAATGCTAGATCCATTTGACGCATTTCCAAAGGTTTTGTATCTGAAAAACAAAACACTGTTCCACAAGGCATATAAAGGAAGCAATAAAACAAACCAGTTTGATTAAAACCAAAATGTCAGACAGTAATTCAAGTAGGTTTTGAATATTTTGGATTCTTTTGGTTCAAATGGTCAGGAGAAAAAAACTTCACTGTCCACTGTATGATGATGTATTTGACTCTGGTTCCTTTCAAATGTTTAAATCTTTCAAAAAGTTTATTTTAATCGCCGTGCCAGTTGCTTGTACACACAAGCATGCCTGGTCAATCAGTAACTAGGTGATATTATCAATAAGTAATAAGTCCTGAAAGTGCTGGTGTCCTATCTAACACGATAATACCAATGTCAGTCAATACTCCTTCCTTCTTCATCACAACCCTTACAATCTTCTGCAATGTGTTCAGTCATCTACCTTGGTTGAGTTTTCTTCAGAATTTATTACATGCACAGGCAATCTTGTGAACGTAAATAGAGTATTCTGCACAGATTTCACTATTGACATCATATCTGAAGAAAACAGAGTGGTTGATGTGTTAAGAGCCTGACGGCTGGCTTCCAGGATGCACAAACGATTCTTCTTCCAGAAGAAGCAGCAAAGACCAGGGAAGCAATTTAATGCAAACTAAAACAACTGAGTTCTGATGAACTTTCACTGGACCTAAAACATTAACTCTGATTTTTTGCTCCACAGATGCGGCCAGACCTGCTGAGCTTTTCCAGCAATTTCTGTTTTGTTGAAGAAATTTAATGCCCTTGCCCATTTGGTGGCAAAGTGGAGGCAGTCATTTAGATCAGGTAAGACAAGACGTGCCACCCTCCCACCTACACTCTGAATAAATCCATGCCAAGATGGCCGGTGGACAGCCATCCCAACATGCTGAAAAATGGAGGCCATAAAGTGAGCAATAAATGCTCACTAAAGGAGTCTCATCCCACCATTGGTATTAATCCAGTCACCGATGGGTAAGCCCCTCATTGAAAAGGCACTCAGGATCTGGTCCAGGGATCAAGCATCATGGACACACCATCAGCAACCACCACCACCTCAGTGGTGCTGTCTTACAACAGAAATGTCTGCTTCAGATTGCCTGGCAGCTCTTGGCTTCTGGGACTTCCACCTCCAAGGTCCTTAATCCTTAAGGAAGGTCTGCCAGTGTCTATTTAATGTGGCAGGGTTTCCCCAAAAGAGGTGACATGAGCTCTTACTAGTTGGTCAGCCAAAAGGACAAGATCCTGCCACTTCTATTAAATCCAGCCCATGAATATTTTAGACATTCCTACCAACTAGAAAAGAGACAATAAGTGGCACAGGAGTATGATGTGGGGGAGGAGAACATTTCAGTAATACAATAAGTCAAACTTACTCAGGCAGTCTAACTGGAGCTATATTAATTTTACACCTAGATTTGCTGCCAATCCCATTAGCATCAAACACTGAATTCACTGCGAATAATTGGGAACCTGCTTTTGGGAATAAACTGAAATCATGTAATTTATTCAATACACTCCATCTTTAATTGTGAAAATGAAAGTGACTCAAACCATCAAGCACTGTTAAATCTACAACTCATGCTAAAACCCTCAAAATTTATTCAAAGAAATAGAAAAGAAAGTTCATGCCTCAGCAAGGATCATTTTAATTTTAGGCTTAATTTTACAGTCATTTTGAAATGGCGCAATGCGAGAAGTTAGTGAATTGAGCAGGGCAGTGAAAGCTGTTATAGTGAACAAAGATGTAATCAGGCATGACCCTTGACATCAAGTGTAAAAGGATTTAGAAAATCCAGTTATAATCCTTTGCATGATCGACCTGCAACCAGGTTTGCCTAGTATCAAGGTGCTCAGATTGAGATAATAAGGAATTTGGGTAAAAAAGGGTGAAAAATTGGACCCAGGCACTTCAGGAGCCAAGTCGGACAACAATTCTACATGATAAAGCTTGGAATTCTCTTGTATAAATGACAATTTATGGAACTAAATTGGAGATCAACTGGTTGTTGTAAATGAACAATATTGAGTGGTATGAGGCAAAGGAGAATATAGGGATTTGGATAAGGGACCTTGTGGCATGGTGGTACTGTGCTCTCCTGTGCCAGGAGATCTGGGTTCAAGTCCCACCTGCTCCAGAGGTGCATCATAACATCTCTGAGCATGTTGATTAGGAGAGTATATGTAGGAATATAGAATCATAGAATCCCTACAGCGTGGAAGTAGGCCATTCAGCTCATCAAGGGCATACCAACTCGCCGAACAGCAACCCACCCAGCCCCAGACCCAGACCCAGACCCTGACCCTTCCCTAACCCTGTAACCCTGCATTTCCCATGGCCAATCCAGCGAACTTGCACGTTTTGGGACTGCGGGAGGAAACTGGAGCATCCAGAGGAAACCCATGGGGAGAATGTGCAGACTCCACACAGACAGACAGTCACCTGAGGGCAGAATCAAGCCCAGGTCCCTGGTGCTGTGAGGCAGCAGTGCTAACCACTGAGCCACCATGCCGCTCCATGGTGGTTTACAGGTCAGTCATGACTTCATTTAATTGGGGAGGGAAAGCAAGAATGACCAAACAGACTCTTGAGGGATTAAGTGGCCTGCTTTATTTCCTCAGTTATTTTTGCCAGGACATGTTGTCCAAGATACCAGCTAGTCAATGTATCTTGAACTGTTTTGTCATAAACTATGTAGTTTATGCCCTTGAACGTGCATGGCTGTGTCCGTGTATGGTCAGAGGGGTTAGAATATTTTAACTGAGTAAATTCCTATGACAATCTTCAGTCACCTAGCATTCTCACCACCAGTGACAGACCTGTGCACTTGTGTACTCTTAACACTATTCTCAAATGTTATCATCAAGTTAAACATCCAAACGAGCATGTTAGTAAAGTTAAGAATGAAACCACAGAATGATGTTATAGTCAAAACGTGCACAATTACCATCTTACTACTTATTTAAATCTTAAAATATCAGCCTACAGGATGGTTGCACAAAAGTGTCATATGTTTGTTGTTAGTATATTCAATCAAACCTGAGAAACAGCATTCTTCAAAAGAGCAAAGCATAAGACTGCATCCTCACCAAAAAGAAAAGGATAGCAACTCGCTGGTTTAATCAGCTATCTGCTTCCTGTTTCAAAACCCATGCAGGACAACAATGTGCATGCCAAGTAAGAAGTCAACTCACAGCATTAGGTGTAAAACCTTGTATCCTGCATGGGTCAAAAAGTCACCAGATGAGCTATATGACCTTGTGCCACTTGTTGCCTGCGTACAGCCCCTGTTAAGAGAAATAGGGTTTTGAGTTTGCATGTGGTTAGTAATCAATGAAGCAGCAGGTAGGGCTTCACTCATTACTGAAAGAAACAAAATACAACTGACACAGACATTCTTAAACTGCTTCCTGACCAAGGATTAACATTTCAGATTTTGTGCATATAGTATTTATAATGGTCAAGCTTTGCAATGTCTTACCAGGGAGGATAGAAGGGGAAATCTGAGCAACCATTCTTCATGAGTGTGCTGTAAATTGTCACCATATAAAGCACTGCAATATAATTTTATACTCCTCATATGATGGGGGTGCTGCAAGTTTGCTATTTGAACCACAAGACACTATATACAAATGCATCTGGCTGTCGACCAGTGCCCTAATGGCAAATGGGCCATCAAAACAAACAAGATGTCCCAAAGTGCATTCCAGCCTGTGAAATATTTTACGATGTTTGTCACTGTCACATGGAATATACTTCACAGAAAGACGTCGTTCAACCCACCCTATCAAGGGCAGTGTTTGTGATCCACTTGAGCCTTCTCACAACTGTTTCTCACCCATGCATAACCTTCTATTCCTTTGTCCACCATATCTAGCTTCCCCTTAAATGCACCTAGACTTTTCACAAATCTGGTTTGTCAACAGGATGTGGTCACCACTGGTTAGGCCAACATGAATTGCCTGTTCCTAACTGCCCAGAGGGTAACCAGTGTGGATCTGGAACCACATGTAGGCCAGACCAGGTAAAGACATCAAACTTCCTTCTCTAAAAGCACAAGTTAACTAGAGGGGTTTTTACAACAGTTGACAATGGTTACATGGGTATTATTGGGCTAGCTTTTTATTTCCGATTTGCCTAGAGTTCAAATTTCACCATCTGCCTTGGTGGGTTTCAAACCTATATCCCCAGCACATTAACCTGGAGCTGTGGATTACTAATCCCAGGTGACATTACCATCCCTGCAGAAGCAACATCCACATTTTCACTACTATTTGGGTGAAGAGGTTTCTTCTGAATTTTCATCAGAATTTCTTCAGGATGATCTTCCACGAGTGACCTCAGTTGTAACGCAAGGAAACTAAAATTGTCCACAATAGCTTCTCACTAACTGCCATGCGATAGTGGTCAAAGATCCCAGAATACTGGAAGAATAAATCGGTGCCCGCACCGTGGACTTTTTTTTTCTTCGCCCAAAAGGTCAGACAACAGGTCCACTTCACAACTCAGAGGAGGATATGGCATCCCTCAAGACTACAATGAGCTGTCCACCTGGATGATGTGGTCAAATCTCATTAATGTAGCTTTGATCCAAAACTTCCTAATTCAGAGTGTTACTGTGCCAAGGTGAAAGAAATATTCATTGCCCATCAAGCAAATAGAAAATTCTGCTCCTTTAAGTTCCACAGTAGCTTAGAATCATGGAGTCATACAACACAGAAACAGACCCTTTGGTTCAACCTCATCCATACTTACCTGGTATTCTAAACTGAATAGTCCCATTTAGAGACACATCCCTCTAAATCCTTCCTATTCATGTAATTGTAACCGCCTCCACCAGTACCTTTGGCAGCTCATTTCATACATGCACCACCCTCTGTGTGAAACAGTTGCTGTCAGGCCCCTTTTAAATCTTTCCCCTCTCACCTTAAACCTGTGCCCTCTAGTTTGGACTCCTCTTCCTGGGTCAAAAAGATCTTGGCTATTCAGGAGGCTACATTTGCTGACACTGAGAAGCACACACAGTATGCTCAAGGGAGACAGAGACAGGAGAAGCCTCCGATTCTCCCAGCCACCTCTGACCCACACCTGATCCTGAAGGTCTATTCTGCTGGTGGAGTACTGTTTCAGTGTCTCACCTGTTCTGTGCATATGTGCAATGCACACCTTGTGTGCAACGCAATGACGTAGAGGGTCTGGGGTTAGCCATTGAGGGTATGCTTGCACATTGCCAAATGAGATTAGAGGCACAGTTTCCCTGCTGTTCCAGTGTCAGCAAACACAGATTAAAAAATTAATGAAGTACGTGATAACAGCATGGGACTGATGAAAGGTCACTAGACCCAAAACATCAACTCTGCTTTCTCCTCACAGATGCTGCCAGACCTGCTGAGTTTCGCCAGCAATTTCAGTTTTTGTACCAGAATGGGACTGTTGGACCAATGGTCTCTGGGCTATGAGAACAAAGTAACATTCCACATAGGAGTTACAAATCAGCCATAGAACCAAAAAGTACAGCCTTAAGTACCACCATAAATTCTGCCTGCAAAATTGATGCAAGCAAAAAAAAAAATATAGCCACTGTCTAAACTGATCTGAATGGATCCCCTGTGCCCTGCCTCTTGCAAGTTTTCAGAGAGATACAGGGAAGTACTGACCCTTGGAAAATACTCAGCATGTGGAATTTCAAAACAAATGCACCTATTTAAGTTTACGTAAGCACAGTGGTTTTCAAGTGGACTGCTCTGGAGAACAGCTCTATAAATATGAATAAAGCTCTCCAGCCCCTATAGTTGTAGCCAGCAATCTATATCCCCGTTCCCCAATATAGACAAAGAATGGCACATCACAGCTGGACATTTCTTTCATTTATATCCATTCCCCTACTTTTTCTCCACACTCCTGCAATTTTTTTGAAAAGGTAAATATCCATTTCCAGTTTGCCTATAAAGGGAAAATAGTGTTCAATGTACTCAAGATCATCACAGCTCACTTAAAAAAAAATTCAGTTCTCCCTTGGCTATTTTGCCATTTATTTAACTTGCATTCACTGATTATTAATGCTTCGGTCACCAGAAGGAACTTCTCCGCATCTACTGTAACAAGGATATTCACAATTTTGAACACCTCAATAAATCTCCTTTCAACTTTCCTTACCATAAAGAGAACAATCCCAGCTTGCTAAATAAAAACCGAAAGAACTGCAGATGCTGTATATCAGAAACAGAAATTGGTGGTAAAGCTCAGCAGGTCTGGTAACACAGCTCTGCTCACCTTTGATGCCATATTGGTATCTCTTCTCTACAAGATGGTGACATCCTTTCCACAGTTGAATGCCAAGAATTGAACAAAAAATCATATACATGAAGGACAAGGATCTTATATGGGAATGATGGGTGTACTTATATATTGCTATATGCTTCACGTAAAATGAACAGTTTCATCTGATATGGGTCTCGTATTGGCATATTAATGTAGAAACATTGGAGCCGGTGTAGGCCACTCAGCCCCTCAAATCTGTACCAACTTCTAACTCACAGTTGATCATCCATCTGAACACCAGTTTTCCCACACGGACCCCACATCCCTCTATGTCATTTATCGAAAAATCTGAGTGTGTTGAAGACAGAGGTCCATGACTGAGCTTCCACAGCTCTCTGGGAAAGAATTCCTTTTCATGTCAATCCCAAACGGCTTGCCCCTTGCCTTGCGACAGTGGCCCCCACTTCTTGTCACTGTCCTCTGTCCCAGTAACAAGTAGTAAAACAAAAGTTGCAGATGCTGGAAGTCAGAAACAAAAACAGTGAACACAGTCCAGTCCATCACAAAATACAGCCTTCCTTCTATTGACTTCATCTATACTTTCCACTGTCTCAGGAAAGCAGCCAACATAAGAGACCTCTCCCACCCCAGTTACACTCTCCTCCACCAGGCAGAAGATACAAAAGTCTGAAAACAAGTACCAGATTCAAGAACAGCTTCTTCCCTACTGTTATCAGACTTACGAACGGACCTCCCAAGTTGGGTTGATCTTTCTCTACACCTTCTCTCTAGCTGAAACACTATATTCCACATTCTGTTCTATTACTCTAATATAGTTATGTAAAGGTATGAATTGTCTGGCTTGCACACAAAACAATACTTATGACTATCTCAGTACATGTGACAATAATAAATCAAATCAAATTGCTGGTAAAACTCAGCAGGTCTGGCAGCAACTGTGGAGAGAAAGCAGAGCTAACATTTTAAGTCCATTGTTCCTTCTACAGAACAAAGGGAAAATATCCTTTCTTCACCTAACCTTTTAACCCTTTAAGAGCTTTCTAACCTTCTGGAAGATCTCCCCTCGTTCTTCTAAACTCTAGATAAGCCCAGTCTCCTCAATTTCTCCTTACAGGTCAGTATCACCATCTCAAATTAGTCTGGTGAATCTCCACTACACACTTTATCCTTGGGGAAGATACCTTTGTTTAGGTACAGGAACAAAACCAGCACACAATACACCAAGTACGTAGTCTCATCAAGATTCTATACAACTGAAGAAAGCCGCCTTTTCTCCCACACTACAATAGAAGGCCACCATCCCATTTGTGATCCTAATTGCTTGCTGCAACTGCTCATTAGTTTTCAGTGACATATGGACAAGGACAGCCTAGTGCCTTTGAACATCAACACTTTCCAATCGCGCATAATTTAAGAAATACCCAACACCTCATATCATCTTCCGGTGCTGAAGTTACTAAATTTTGTGATCCCCTGCTGGAATATTTCTAGCAATATCTGTTTTCAATTACTCTTACAGGAGGATTGAAGTACAATTCACCAGTATACTCTTTTTCCATACCAAACAGCACTGCATTATCTAAAACATTTTGGACGGGGAGGGGACTCCACTGCATCTATTTTCATGCTATACAAAAAAATACAATTCCTAATTTTCAAAAAGTGTATTAGCCAGTTGTGACCTATTAATAAGAGCAGCTGAATTCACCAAGATTAATGGTCAGGAACAAAAAGAAAACTATTAAAGATGTACTTGGCAAAACAAACCTTCACGTCCTTCAAAAGGATATGGCATACAGCCATGCAACTAGCAATTATATGGCAGTTCAGAATAAAAGTCACAAGCGTTCTTCAACTTCCCACACAGCAAATGTCTCAAAATTCGCTCCAAAAAGAAAAAAAAGCACGCGTCTACTTGAGAAAAAAAAGCACAATTTCAGAAAGTAAAGCAATTGAAGAAAACAAAACATTGAAGCTAGAAAAAAAAAAGGAAATTAGACAGAATATTCCATTAAAATGTTATGACCACAAGTCATAGGAATTTGCTTCGTCATTCAATGAGATCATGGCTGATCTGATAACCCTCAATTCCACTTTCAAAGGCAATAGGCTGTCCTTGTCCATATGTCACTAAAGCTAATGAGCATTTGCAGCAAGCAATTAGGATCACAAATAGGATGGTGGCCTTCTATTCTTCTATTTCCTGCCTTTTTCAATCAGTAAGGAAAGTCAGGTTTGAGGAAATCTATCTGCCTTGAATATGCTTAACATGGCCTCAACAGCCCTCTGCAATAAAATGTCCACCTCTACTTCTCGATACTAAACGGGGCACCTCTTGGGTTGGTCCCATTATATCAAAATAAAATGACCACTATGTTTTGGTGCTAATCTTATAAAGCATCTTTTGGTGAAAAAATTCCTCATCTCAGTCCTAAAAGGTTTGCCTTTTCTCAAGGGATTGTGGCCCTGGTACTACAATAAGCACTAAAGAAGCCATTTGTAGATATGTTTCAATCACAGCCTGTTCAGACATGTTGTGACACCTCTGGAGCAGGTGGGACTGGAACCACGACCTTCTGGCTCAGAGTTGGGAAAATACTATCATTACTGCTATCTCCCAGTTGAGGTGATGAGATATAATTGCACCATATTAATCCCACTGCATTCAAAGGTGCATTCCTGCTGGGAAGTAAAGCTTTCCTTAATAGGCTGTTTAACTTGGTTAGATCTCTCAAGAAGGATCCAAATTTCACCACACCACTTTGAGGGGTGGAAAAGTGCATTATGTAGTAACTGGAAGAAAGCCTAAAGTGAAGTTTAGTGAAATGTCGAAGATGTTTCCCTCAACTCATGATGCTGTCTATCAACTCTGCTCATCCAGTGTCACATGACAAGAAAGACTATGGTTTTGAGTTCCACAATTTGATGAGAAACTACTTCTGCAACAGCCCTGATGTTGCAGATTAACGAGCTGCAGTTTATAAGAAAAGACATAATTGCTTCATACCTGCTACTGTAATGATCCAGATATACCAATAAACTTGGGGTCAGTAAGCAGTCAATTAAAACAAAAAATCCAATTTTATTGCCTTGGCCTTCAAAACAAAATCTGCTCATCTTTTTGTTTCGAAAATCATCTTCACAATAATGCTTGTCCTTATCCAAACATAGCCACAGTAGAAAATCAGAAGCACAACAAGACAAGTACATTACTCTCAGGAACAAAAACAAAGTTGCTGGAAAAGCTTAGCAGGTCTGGCACCATCTGTCAAGAAAAATCACAGTTAATGTTTCGTGTCCTTCCTCAGGACTGATGGTAGCTAGGAAAATGCCAGTTTATATGCAGAAAATAGGACTGGGGAGGGGGTAAGTAGTAAATGATAGGTGGGGATAGAGCCCCGAGGGAGCGAGAGAGCGATGATAACGATCTAGCTAGGACGGTGAATAGACGTTAATGGAGATTGTTCATGACCAATAATAGGTAGCGTGTAATGGCAGGCTGTGAGATAACAAGGGTGTCGGGAGGCTAGGACATGGGAGAATTCAGAACCTAAAATTTTTGAACTCTATATTGAGCCCGGAGGGCTGCAGGGTCCCCAAGCAGAAAATGAGGTTGTTCTTCCAGCTTGCGCTGAGCTTCGCTGAACACTGCAGCAAACCTGAGAGAGAGAGGTGTCAGCCAGGGAACAGGGTGGTGTGTTAAACTGTCAGGCAACTGGAAGCTCAGGTCTTTTTTGCAAGCAGAATGTAGATGTTCTGTGAAGCGGTCACCCAATCCATGCTTCCTTTCCCCATTGTGAGCAGCAAATGCAGTAGATTGTGGGAAATGCAGGTATCGAGCTACCTTACCTAGAAGGTATGTTTGGGCCGAATAGTGGGGAGGGAGGGAGGAGGTAAATAAGGTGTTACACCTTCGGCGGTTGCAGGGAAGGCACAGGGGCGCTGTGGCGGGGGGGATGCTGGGAGTGATGGAAGTGTGGACCAGGATTTCCCAGAGGGAACAGTCCCTGTGGAAGGCAGACAAGGGAGGGGAGGGGAAGGGAATGTGTATCTGGTGTGGTATTTTGCTGAAATGGCAGCTGATGATCTTCTGGATGTAGATACTGGTAGGAAATTGCTCTCCCAGTCTGTAAGCAGGTTTATACTGCAGTATAGCAATGCATCTTGCATTCAGGTAATTTCTCATCCACTCTAGCAAAAATGTGGAGAATTTAATGGACAGGTAGAAATTTGGATTCCAGTTCCCACGAACTCCTTTCACTGTTGAGACACACCAGACAACACATTTCTCATTCTATTCACCAAACCATCCCATTACATTGGCAGCCTATGGCTTTGACAAATGCCTCCAAAATTGATTCTAAAATAAACTTCCAAAACATGAGATTACAATGAAATTTCAAGGATACCAACATTTGGAACATAGTTACAAGATGTGTTAGATTACTTTGGAAAAGAAAAAGATTAGTATTTATATGGCACTTTCCATGACCTCAAAGCATTTCACAGACAATTAAGTACTTTTGAAACATGTTCACGGTTATAATTTAGGAAATGTGGCAAATAATTTTCTTTGTGATTTTGACTGAGTGATAAATACTGGTCAGGACACAGGGGGAAATTCTCATGTTCTTCTTCAGGGCAGCTTTTACATTCACTCGAACAGTGGGATAGGACCTTTGTTTAATGCCTCCCTGGGAGTGTAGCACTGGAGGGTCTGCTTGATTTTTCTGTTCAAGTCCTGGAGTGGAATGTATGCCCACTTCCAAAATGAAAATCAAAAAAGATACAAGGTCATCATTGTCAAGTTCAATGTCTGGCCATGTAATCGCTCCCCACACCCCCTCCACAAGCGGTCTGCAAACCGAATGGCACACTGATGCATTCGCTTCTGGTTTCTCCAGCTGCTGCCATGTATGGACCAGGGTAGCTGGAGACAGAGGGAATGCAGCTTGTGTTATGTTCAACTTGACCAGTTGCAGTATGAATCCTAACATTCCAGAGAAACGTGTGCACGTGCGTAAGAAGTGCCAATATGCAGTTGAAAGCAATAAGCATCACCTGCTACGACAATGAACGAGGAACTTAGGCAGAGTAAAGCAGCAGCTTGTAGGAGACAGACCAGAGGCTAGTATACTCCAGTCTCTGCAGAAAGGTACATCACACTCGTGTAATCTGTAAATTGTTACAGCAATGCAATAACTTTCAAATTGTTTACTCAACAATGCACTTCTAGATGGATCAGAAAGGTGGGTAACTTCATCCATGCTAGATCACTTCAGGGACGAATGGACAGATATGTACACAAGATTACACACTTCATTTATAAATCAACTCAAACATTAATGTTTCTGGGGGGGAAATTTCATGTTAATCCTTCAGCTATTCATCTGATAAATCAGTGACTACTAAACAGTGTTCTTGTAGATTTTAAGGTCTTTTTTTTGATATTTTCTGACAGTTCATAATTTGAGAGTCCAGTTAAAGTGTGTGCCGTGTGACCACTTGACACCATTTGAACAATGCAGTGGAGCTGGATAGTTTGATAATCCAGCTGATTACTTACAGTAATCAGGGGTCACACCCATAGATCTAAAACTCAAAAGGAAATCCGTGTAAGCAGTAAGGTATGTAAGGGGCAAGCAACCTAATTCTTCAGGGTTCAGACCAGTCACAAAAATTCAGACAGGGTACAACTGGCAATCAGAAGTTTAAATGTCCCACTTAAGTATTGGAGATGTGCTAACATGGCACCTCCTCAGAGTACCAAAGGCCACATACCAATGCAAACTGAGCCAAATCAGCATCTCTCCACACGTTGAAAGATTTTGGGACACAGGTGTTATATTTATTTCACATGCAGCAAGAACTGCAATGAGATCCCATACCAGTTTTCAAATTTGTACCATATTGGAACTAAGCCATAAGCAGAAAAAGAAATTGCATGTTGATGGTGTTGTAAAGAGTTAAGGTTATTGTAATTGCAAGAAAGTCAATACACAGCAGACAGCCATCACTGTCTTTTATTACATTGAAATTGTAGCTATAATGTCAGTCAAAAGGCCCTGGCAGCTTTGCAAACAAATTTGATGCAAGTGAAAGCACAGCTCAGCCTAATCAAGTCAATAAAAGATTCACACCCCAATCAGGGTACCAATTTACATTTTGCTGGTTTCAATCAAGATTATAGTAATCACTATGAATGTCACTTTACACAAAGGAAAGAACAATTCCCAATGGGCTCTTAGGAGCAGGACGAAACAAACAATAGCAAAGGCAGGTTTAAAACAATGGGCATCCTCAAACACAAAAGCACTGAGCTTCCAGTTGGGACAGAACACGACTTTTAAAACTTCATTTTCCAAGGGCAGCAATTTCACTTCACTATTCGAACACAGTAGTGCCAACACTATGGTTCCGATTAGAGGCAGGAACAGGAAACACGCTTCAAATGAGTCACTTCTGAGCAACTTTAAACATTCTTCCGGTATTCTGGACCCAGTAGTGGCAAAAATGAATCAAAAAGATGTTGCTAATTATTAAAGTCAGGATAACAGCACAAGTCTCTCTCCAGTTCTTAAAGATTGGTGAGGCAATGGAAATGTGTATGGGTTCAAGGTTTACAATTTATTTTAGTCGAGTAAATGCTGCAACATCAGTAAGAAATTTAACCTCAGCCTATGCACTGGATGCGATGGTAGTGACCTTACATCTGAATCAGATGGCCTGTGTTCAAGTCCCACTTGCTCCAGGAGGTATGCAATAGCATCTCTGAATAGGTTAATTAGAAAATATCTGCACTGGGCTTCAAAAAGGCTCTTGTACAAGTGATTGTGTCCCTACCTCTGAATCAGGATGCCCATTTTAAATCCCACTTGCTCCTGAAATGTGTAATCACATCTGAACAGGTCAACTAGAAAATCTGTACTGGGCTCCACCTCATTCTTATTATTCATCTGAAGTTCCCACTTATCCTCTTAGAATTTCATTGCCCTTAGGCCCTCCCTTAACTGCTCCCACTATACAAACTCTCCTACTGTAATTCAAGACACCCCACACTCGTTGTCCTTGCAAATTCACAGAGCCCCTGAACACCTGTTTGGATTACTCAAGTCAAGCCTACAATTGGCTTAAATCATCCACCTGCTAGACCGTATCAGGCACTAATGTACTTGGCTCTTCACTGCCAAAACTATTCATCACACCAGAATCATTCTGGAATGCACTTGCTTTGTTTCTCTGTTATAAATCATTTCCAACAATCAATTATTCTCCCCTTGCCCCCTCCACCAGCTACAACCTCATGAATCTCGGTCATTAAAATGAAGACCATTCATTCAGGCTATTTCCATTAGCCAAGCCAATTTTGTTTTTTCAAAATCCTGCCTTACATCTTTCAACTCAAATAGCCCTTCTTTCAAAAGCTGGCTGCCCAAATTGCCCTTGAGCTTGCTATCACAGAAAATGGTTGTTTTTTCCTTATTAGTTGGTATAAATCACTCAAAACAGGTGTTAATTCTTCTGCTCCTTCAGAATCTTTCAGGGACATTAGTGCAATTGTAATCACACTGAATGAGTCAGAAGTCCAGGCTAAACAGGAGTTCAAATACCACCGCAGCAGCTCACGGAATTTGAATTTAGTTCATTAAATCTGGAATATAAAAAAGTTAGTTTCATAGTCTCAGTGGTGGTGATCATCAATTGCTGTGAAAACCAAATCTAGTTCACTAATAATCTTTAGAGAAGGCAATCTGCCATTTGTACCTGGTTTGGCCTACACGTAACTACAGACCCATAATAATGACAGTTAACGGCCCAGCAGGCCATTCAGATGGAGAGTGATTATGGATAGACCAGCAACACCACTATTACACAAAGAAAATTCATTACCCCCCAAAAAAACCAATGTTAAATGGTCGAAATATAGCTGTCATCATTTATTTCCACTGATGAAAAGTCTTGTTCAAATTGAAAACTTTGAATAACCAATAAATTGCATGGAATTTTTTAATTCTATCAGGGCAGATACACAATGCTTATAGAAATAATAAAATCCCAATTTTTCACTGCACTTAAAAAGTAAACACTTTGCTCGTCAAGATTAAAAGAATAATAGATTTTAGAGAGCGACTTATAACATCTCAAACCTATGGCAGTCACACTCCTTTCTAAACTTCTGCTGCTCTTCTATCCACCTCCACCATCAAACATCCCCCAAAGAGTCTGGTTTGCAGCTTTTTTTTGTTTTAGTCCATTCCACTCTGTTCTGGAAATACACTTGACTGATTCCACCTTTGGGTCAATTTCTAACATTGAGTCAAGTTCTCTTGCTTTCAAGTTTCACCTGTTCTCCAGAGTGACTACACTTTGCAGTTCACCTCCAAAGACCAGAGCAAGCTCCAGGACAATAAAATTTCCCATTTCAATTCATTACAATTACTTGTAATTCAGCCGTTGATTTACACTGGCTGATTCCCTCTCCAGTTTACTCATTTCTTTTCAAAGGGCTGTCTAAAGCTTATACTGTCATGCTATACTTTGATAGGGACAAACACGCAGTGTGCAATTAATGTACTTTTTCTTTTAAAACAAAGGGAGGCTATACACAATCTCATTCCAGAAATTGGCTCTTAAAAGTCATAACAAGTTTGCAATACAACATTCTCTCACCAATACTGCATAATGTAGTTCTTGGGAATAAAAGAAATTCACTTTGAAGGTTCCCCAGGAGATCAGATAATAGTTACAATCATTGAGGCTTTCCTTTTGCAACTTGTTGACTATTATCTCATGATTACTCAAGTCCAATTATTCCCTCTAAACCTCAGAGTAATTTTACCGATTTTCCACTGCTGTATCATTGACTGCAAGCTCAACTGAGCAGCAACTTATCTTGAGATAGTACTTTTCACTTCAGAGTGCCATAAGAGTACTGGAGCCATGAATTAATGGGGCACAGTGACACAGACTATACAACCAATGTACGGGAGCAAGAAGAATCTACAGAGGAGTGGGGAACTCCTGAAAGAAGCCTGTAGGAAGATGAAAAGTGTGCAGTAAAGTAAATAAAGGGAAGAAAGTGAAGGAGAAGAAGGGAAGTGAAGAAAATGGAGAAAAGAAAAACACTTTTCAATGGCTTGTTTAAAAAAATAAGCAATTTAAGGTTGGGGTGCCATTGATCATAAAAAGGTTTAGGCAGTAAAGGTTTTGGAGTGGGTAGAAGGGAGATGTATCCAATGAGGGTCTGATGAGGACTGAAACTGCACCAAAACAGGTGGCTCACATTTATTTGTTGCTTTACACCTGCATGCCACACAATCTGCTCATCTCGATTACCCACACTACATTTGGCTCCAATAAAAATGGAATTCTTTCGACATTTGTTTTCCTTCCACATTATGTCAGCTTCAGCGTTCACTCATGATGGTGTTTGCGTTGTCAGGTTACATTGGGGGAAAACCACGAGCCACCCAATTTGTCATGCGTGTCAGACCAGTTACAGAAACCGAGGCCACTCACTTCTTAATTTATGTCTGAATGGCTAGAAATGGCAAGAGCTCATTAACTGTAGAGAAGTTAGCAAATTCAAACCATTAAGTGATCAAAGTTAGAAGAAGCCTCCCTGCACCACCACCCACCCCCCCACAAAGGGGATCATTAAGGACACAAAAATATATCTCATAATAGGAAGATCTCTCAGCCCTCAAGACTAAGGCTGCACACTTTTGCCCAACTTTGCTGCTCGACAACAGGGCAAAAATTATCTCCATCTGTGCAGGTGAACAGGAAAGTTAGGAAGAGCTAACAGGTGGGTTCTATATGAAAGGTATTTTTAATGCCAGAAAACGTTCCCAATTTTGGATTTTTATCCCATAAACATCTCTGGAAGGTTCTATGGATACAGAAAGGAGATAGAGTCCAGATTAGCTACAATGGTATCTACTGTCATATCACTCATATCACTCACATCCATGTACTGAAGCCTTCACAGGCAAAGACAATACAATGGGTAGGAGGAAAAATGACACAGGATATTTGCATTTCTAATGCTATGCACATACTACAGAAAATAAAATGGATAACCTAGATTTATGTAGCATTATTAATATAATGGAACATCCCAAAAGAACTTCACAAAATTACTGTAGAACCAAAAGTATGATGCTGGGCCGCATGGTAGGTAACCAACAGCTCAAAGGAAAACATATTTTAGATTGTCTTAAAAAGGAGGAAAGTGAAGAGCAAGAGGTTTATAGAGAGGGAAATTCCAGAGCTTGGGGCCCAGGCAGCAACCAAAATCAGGACTGCACAAGAGACAAAATTAGAGGAGCACAGATATTTCAGAGGTCTGTGGGATATTACAGAGAAATGGAAGGATGTTGGGGACTTCAAAATCAAGACATTACTTGACGAGCAGCCAGTGTAGGCCAGTGAGCATAGAAATGAGCGTGGAATGAGACTTGGAGCAAGTTAAAGCCACAAGCAGAACTTTGATGACCTCAGGTTCATAAAGGTAGAGAGTGTGGGAAATAAGGAGTACACAAATAGTCAACTCTGGCGGTAGCCAAGCACAACTAAGGGTTTCAGGTGGATGAGACAAAGTCTGGATGTTAGATGTGGAAACAGATAATTTTACTAACATGGACACCAGTCTGAAATCTTACCTTTGGCTCAAACGTGAACTAAAAGGTGGAGACAGGCTCCCCTTGAGATGAGAAGAAAAATTTTGTCAAACTCAAGAATTTGTTAGTGTTGATTCACAAAAAAAATGCTAGGAATTCATTACTGGAAATCCATTAAAGTTTTGTTTTAAATTATCCTAGAAATGATCTAAAATCGCCTTAAACATCAAGGATGGTGTCTCACGATCTTTCTTATTTCTTCATGCAAATTAAGTCAAATTAAATTTTCATTGTGTCCTTCACAACCTCTCCCCTTTTCTCTTGACTGGCACAGCAGCAGAGCTGCCAATCAGAATAACCAGCACAAACCAACACAACATCCAGTATTGCACAGAAAATATGCTCCATAACAAACTGCAGGAGTCCTTTTGTGTCTCAACACTTAAAATAGCCATGCCCCTGGCTCAACAAATGTGCTATTCTAATTTTCGCCGGTCTGGACAAGACAACATTTCCATGACCTTCACAGTCATGTGTGAAGAACGGCAAAGTGTTACTTACAGTGCCCCCTTTGGTGTTTTTCCTTTGCAGCATTTTATAGGAGTCTATTAATAAACCATTTTGCATTCTAAATGTCATGAGACTGCAGGCTACAGCACAGCATCCCAAATATATCATACATTGGTGTTGATGGGCTCCTATCGTTCAGAACTGCAGTATGTACAGCTCCTCAGATCATCTGTTAGACAGCCCGTACTCTTTTTAATTGAATCATTGAATGATCTTTTAAAACATAGTGGCTGCTATTCTAAAATGTTTTAGACAGAGGAAAATTAACGATTTACACTGCTGCTTCCAATTGCAAAGCTTTAATTACTGCTTTTCAATGATCTTGCCAAGGGCTATAAATTTAAATTACCGATTTACCCTCCAAATTCTACTACTGCAAGCATATAAGAAAAAGAATTCAGGTCAACAATCTGATATCAAAATACTTGCAGCTTGGTCTACTTTTTTTAAAAAAAAGCTCCATTTTAAAAGGAAAGGTAACTTCATGAAATCAGAACAGGGGTTTCTGATGTTATGTAGATGACAGTGTTTACAGTACTTCCAAGTTCAGTGGTTTTGTTCGCTGGAAACCACTGCCAAAAAAACCTGAACAGCAAACAAGCACAAAATGTTAAATCCAGGGTAATACGCACATTCCAAAAAATTTTCCTCCGTCCCCCACTCAGCTGCAATGACCGCATGGGTATTGACAGTTAAATACAGTACAGATTCGTCTGTAAATGATAACATCTCATTCCAAACAGTTTACATTTGAACACAGGCATTTGATTACTTGGCAGTTTGCAGGATTTCAAAATGACAATTTCCTCAAATTTCCACAGACGAGTAAAGACCATGTCTTGATCACAATGCAATAAAACTAGCCACAAAAATACAGCTGCAAGATTTAGTTAAGCTGTTGCTTGGCAACCAGTATTCAATTATCATGGTGGCAACATAACATGACCAGCCATAGATTTAACAGGAGACAAACACAAGTCTCCACTATTGATTTTCTGGGTCAGGATGAAATCAAGAAACACCAAGTTCTCATCCAATTGCACAGTTTGTACTTCAAATGGTATAGTGCACCTCCAGGTCATTTACAAAAATAGTTTTAAATCACCCTTATTCAATGCCATATAATGCAGGACTTGGCCAATTCATCACTAAGCTGTTTCAAGTGATCCTGTATATAAAAACAAAAATTCAAATTCAATATAAAAAACTGGAACCAACAACATGCTTAACCTTCAATCACTGCAGAAGATAATTGAACTTTCATGTCTTTTGAATCAAGATTTTCTGCATGTGGCCAGTAATCTGTTTTATTTTGGTATTCATGACTGTCCCATGGTAGAAAATCAAACTTACATTTCTGTAGTGCCTTTTACATCCTTACATTCCATTTCATTGCTACAAAGAAGGGAAATCAAGCAGCTAATTATTTTGTTAAAAGGGAAAAGTCTCAAACAGCGACACAAAGGAAGAGAGTGACGGCAAAATCAATACTGTGCAATCACTAAAATAAAACAGAGAACTAAGCACATTCAAAACAGAAATTCCTGAGTATCTCAGCAGGTTTGGCGGCATCTGTGAAGATGAAGCAGAGCTAACGTTTCGGGTCTAATGACCTTTCTGCATAACTGTGTGATCACTGTTAGCCAAGACGCTTAGAAGTCAGCTCTACAACACCCCAAACAAGTAGATGTGATGATGTCTAAATACTAAATGCAGGAATGTTACTGCTTGAAAAAAATCAAGCATACACACTCACCAAGAGAAACTGAGCACAAAAAAAAATGAAGACTGATACTCTGTTACACTGTTGGAGGTGTTGGCTTCCAGCAGCAATTCCAAAGCAAGATCCCATCAGCCTTCTCAGGTAGGCAGAAGGTTCCTTTGCAATTCTTTGAAAAGCAGGAGAGCTTTCCCATGAAGTTCAGGCCAATATGTACCTCTCAAGCAACAGTGGAAAACAGTACCTGGTGTTATCACATTCCTTTCTGTGGAAGCTTTATGTAAATTGGCTGCCATGCTTCCCACCCTACCAGCAACTCAAGGGTTTTAAAATGAATTCCATTAGCAGTCAAAGCACTATCTGGCCTCCTCAGGTCATAAAAGGCATGACAGAAATGCAAGATTTTATTTATACAGCTCCATGGTGATCTGGTGAGTTTACAGAGCAGCTGAGCTTCAGAAAGCAGCAAGAACTAATGCCAATCCATATCATTATACAGTGGATGTTCACAATGGAAGAAGCCCGAACTAAGCTCTGCTGTCTACATCATGCTGACTCTCAACACCCACTATCAAACCTTATATATCGATTAACCAATTAACTATAATTTTATGTACTGATGCTTGACACCAATGGAATCATGAATCACATCCATACAGGGAAACAACTCACAGTGAGGAAACAGACTAGCAATAAAAAGTTTGCCCATAGTCACCAACGCGCCTGCCTGTCCATTCATAATGAAATAGGATCATCTGATCCAGAGCCCCCTCAGTCAAGGGAGTGAAGAAAATTGCAAGTCACCAGGGAAGTGGATCTGAGCAAATAGTTAGAATTATAGACAAGTTCTTGGGTACTGATGGACTTCATCCTCAGATCTTGAAAGAAATGGTTAGTTGATGTGTTAGCCTTAGTTTTCCAAAATCCCCAAATTCTAGAAAAGTTGGAAAACAACTGCAGGATTGGACAGAGTCAGCATGGATTTATTAAAGGGAAATCATGCTGGACAAATCTTCTGCACTTCAAGAACGTAACAAGTAGAGTTGATGAGGGGCAGCCAATGGATGTGGTTTATTTGGACTTTCAAAAAGCCATTGACAAAGTCCCACATGAGAGATTAGTGTGTAAAATTAAAGCGCACGGGTTGGGAGGCAGTGTATTGAGCTGAATAAAAAACTAGATGAGAAACAGGAAATACTAGGATTAAATGGGCCTTTTACTGAATGATCGGCAGTGACTAGTCAGGTACAGTGGGGATCAGTGTTAGTGTTATTCAGCTGTTCACAAAATGTACTACTTGTAATACTTCCAAATTTGCAGATGACAAAACTGGGTGGGACATTTAACTGACGAGGATACAGAGGTACTTCACTATGATTTTGGACAAGCCCAGTGTGTGGGCAAATACATGACAGATACTATACAAGCAGATAAATGACAGGCTATCCATTTTGGTAGTGAAAACAGAAAAAGGTAGATTTTTTTCTGAATAGCTATATATTAAGAAAGAAGAATGTGAAATGAGACCCAAGTGTCCTTGTACACTAGTCGCTGAAGGCAAGCATACAGACGTAGCAGGTGGTAAAGGCAGATATGTGGACTTCATAGCGAGAGGTTTCAAGTACAACAGAGATGTCTTGCTGCAATTATACAGGGCCTTGGTAAGACTGCACTCGGAAATTGTGTGCAATTTTGTTCTCCTTATCTAAGAAGGATGTTCTTGCACTTGCAGGATCAAAGGACATGGGGGAAAAAAAGTGAAAACAAGCTGATGAGTTGAATGATCAGCTATCAGTAATAAAAGGCACAGCAGGCTCAAAAGGGCCAAATAACATACTCCTTTTTTCTAGGTTATGTACCTTTAGATTGGAAAAATAGCAGAATGTAACTTGCTTATGCAAAGAGAGGGAAACAAAGCAGGAAACTACGGGTTAACATCTGTCATGAAAAAAGGTCGCAAAGTCTCTTTAAAGACATAATGGCACAAGACTTACAAATATTTATGGTAATCAGGTAAAATCAACAGTTTTATGAAAGGGCAACCATGTTTAACCAATTCATTATGGAGTTCCAAGGAAATAACTTGTGGTGGATAAAGGGTAACCAAGGTGGTCTTCGTGGATAATGAAAGCTCTCATGGTGTGAAAGCATAAAATATTAGATTTGCTAGCTAACTGGAAGCAGAAAGCAAGCATAAAATCGGTCTTTCCTGGCTGGAGACTGGTATGCCACGATGATCAGTGTTGAGGCTTCAGCTGTTTATAATTTATTCAAATTACCTTGATGAAGACGCCAAAGTTATGGTTGCAAAATGTGCTGACAACACAAAGACAGGCAAGAAAGTATGTTTGAAGACTATTTAGGAATCTACAATGGGAGAGATAGAGATAATTTGGGTACGCAAGTTTATATTCCATTTTGCTAATGTAGGAAAATGTAAAAGACCACATCTCCAGTATCATGTACTGTATGTGTCACCCTAAGGATGGATGTAAATGCATGGTATGAAATTCAGAGAGGGTTTAATCAGACTAATACTTGGAATGGGTACTTCATCCTGAGGAAAAGTTGCACAGGCTAGGCTTGTATCTGCTGGAGTTTAGAAGAGCAAGAGGTGACTTGATTTAAACAAAGTCCTGAGGGGTCTGGACAGGGCAGATGGGGAATGGATTATTCTTCTTCTTAGGATAGAATCCAGAATGAAGAGTCACTGTTTAAAAATGAGGGCTTGTCTAAGACTGAGAAAATGAGAAATTTCCCTGAGTGTTTTGAACTCTTCTTCCACCATATTTTGAAGAGAATATTTTTGGATATTTTTAAAGGCAGAAGTAGATAGATTCTTGATGAGGATGGGCGGGGAGGTGGGGAGGTGGACGCTGAAAGATCATCAGGGGTAGGTGGGAATGTGGAATAAATCAGATCAGTCATGATCTTATTGATTGGTGGAGAAAGCTTAAAAAGCACCAAAATGGCCTATTCCTTATCTGTACATTTGAATGCACACTACACAAACACTAGCCATTTAAAACTACAGCTCAGCCTCACCTTCTCAAGGGCAATTAACTATGGCAATAAATGTTAGTCTCAAAGCCTTGCATCGCAACATCAAAAACTGCATTATAGAAGTAGAGATTGTTGGATTTCTGACCCAAGCTGTTGAGGTACTGATCTCTATTGTAGAATAATAACGGAAATGTCCAGGCACTTAATCTCTCTGTTAGCAGAGAGATATATTTAACCGGTCTGAATTCCAGAGCTGCCCATTGTAACGGGTGTAAACAGCACAATCTTTATCAATGTAGTTTCCTTCCTTCAGAATCAGAGAGTCATACAGCACGGAAACACACCCTTCCAGCCCATGTTGAACATAATCACAAACTAAACTAGTTCCACCTGCCTGCTCCTGGCCCATATCCCTCCAAACCTTTCCTATTCATGTATCTATCCAAATGTCTTTTAAAACTTTATTCAAAATGTTAAAAATACCCTCAATCTATGAGCAAGAAAGGCACTTCACTCTGGTGACACAAACACTGTTGGAATGTCAGTTCATTGTGAAGTTTGGAGTTTTGGCACCAGCATTTTAATCCATGTCATATGTTGACACTGGCAAGATAATTTCCTAGCTATCTTGAATACTTAGAGTCTGAAAACATGAGGTCCTGTTTTACTGTCCGTGTCTTACATCAGAGCAAGTCCTGTTCACCTAACACTCCTGTGTGCACGGACTTGCATTGGCCTCTGCTCAAGCATGGTCTCGATGTTAAAATGCTTATCCTCTCAACTCCTTACATAGGCTGATCACTGCCTGTCTCAGAAATCTCTTTTCCAATCTTACAATTCTCCAACATATCCCGACTCCACTAATTCTGGCCTCTTCAGCATCCTTGCTGCTAACTGATTGAAAACACATCCATCATTCATCAATTACCTCAACTCCAACCTCACTCTCTCCCTTTAAGATACTCCTTAAAAAAAAATCTAGCTCTTAAACCAAGCCTTCAACCTTGAGACCTAATATCTCCTCCCTTCGTGGGTCTGTATCATACTTTTATTTATAACATTTCTGCCCAGAAGGTAAAGCTAGTAAAACTTGTGAATGATGCATACTGGTCCCATCTGATCATGGGATACCTCAAAATGACCCTCCAATATGACCAATACATTCATTTCCTGGTATTACTGGATTTTCCCCTGGGAAGCACCTTGGAAGATTTTATTAGTCAAAAGGTGCTATCCAATGTAAACCACTGTTGTGGTTGAGAGAAACTGGTTAAATGGCACTTAATAAATTTGTACCTACTGGATGAGTTTCAGTAGTCAAACAGGAGTTTTCAGAGACAGAATTTATTGAAATCTTCCAATTAGATATTACAGACCACACTTCTGCTGGGGTTGAAAACCCTTCAGGGAACATTTAAAGCACAGCTGCTTTTAAAAGCTAGCTGTAGTTACCACTTACTGGCACACATACTGATCAAACTTCATTCTTAGCCACTGTTTTGGTGAAGGACAAACTTGGTCTGGAGATAAAGACTCAAACTCCTCAGGAAACCCATCATTCACATTTCATTCAATCTGTTTGAACTGACTTTAGCTGGGTATTTTACATTGGCTGCAAAAATGACAACATCATTGACCTAGGAGGTCCCTGAAGTAAAGCCATTTCCCAACACGTTTCATGCATTCAGCTCAGTTATAAGACCCTTTCATTCAATCTTCTCATTTACAGTACCAAATTGCAATGTGAAAGTTACTAAAGGCCTAGCTGCCAAAATTCCTTCACGCACTTTAGTGATACTTGACAATCTTTCCTCCAAGACAGGGTAAAGACGTACAACTTCAAAAAGTGTTGGAAGAAATTGCTTTTCCATTTGAAGAACCCGACTAATTTTCAGCTATTTTTAAAAGCCAACATTTACTACCCAGACTTAATAACACTTGAAAACAGTACATCCTGGTAGGAGACAACAAGGTGCAGGGCTGGATGAACACAGCAGGCCAAGCAGCA
>NC_063333.1:141388009-141401837 GCF_021869965.1 Rhincodon typus
AGTGGAGGAGTGAAGTTAAAAAGCAATGCAGTTGGTCACAATCAGAAAACTTTGAAAATAAATTTGTACTTGTATAGCATTTTGTGACCACCAGATACCGCAAAGTATTTTGTAGCCAATTATACTCCTTATTAGAATGCAGGAAGTGCAATAGCCAATTTGAACACTCCAAGCTCCCACAAATAGCATTGACTAAATAATATGCTGATGTGATGTCCATTCAGGGATTAACTTTGGTCAGTGCACCAGGCCAATTCTTGTGCTCTTCTTTGAAAGTCCACCTTGAGATCTTTCACATTCAAGAGGGCAAACAAGACCTCAAATTATTTGCTTAATCTGAAAGACATCTGCTTGGACAGCATAGCACACCCTCAGTTCTGCACTGGAGTGTCAACTTTGAATTTTGTACTTAAGCCCTGGAGTGGAATTTGACCTAGCAGCAAAAGAGAAACCACTGAACAATGTATAGACTGAGCAGCACATCTTTAGAAAGAACTAAATTGTAAAATGTTTTTAAAACAATGACAGATTACAATAATCTGCAAAGTCAGAGTTCATAATCATCCATATCCCACCCACCTTCAGAGAGTCTTAGATTCATACAGCACGGAAACCGACCCTTCGGTCCAACCAGTCCATGACAAACATAATCCCAAACTAAACTAGTCCCACTATCCCTAATCAATTTCTGCCTCTCTAAATGTCTATAAATTCTATAATTACCTCCAACAATTTACCCACAACCAAAGTCAGACTCACAACTCTATAGTTCTGATTTCTCCTTCCAACATTTCTTAAACAAAGGTACAACATTTGCCACCCTCCAGTCATCAGACACCTTGTGTAGTTATAGATGATGGAAATATTTCTGCAAGGGGTCTTGTAATTTCCTCCGTTACTTTCCACGGCATCCTGGGATACATTAGATCAGGTACAAGAGATTTATCCACCTTTATATTCTCTAAGACTTCCCAAACTTCCTCTTCCGTAATGTGAACTGTTTTTAAAACATCAATGTTTATTTCTCTGCATTTTCTAGACTCCACTTCTTTCTAGACAGTGAAATCTGACGCTAAATATCTTCAATCTCCTGGGGTTCAACACAAAGATGACCTCCTTGTTCTTTAAGAGGCCCAATCCTCTCTCTAGTTACCCTCTTGCTCTAAATGAATTTGTAGAAATCTCTTTGGATTATCCTTAACCTTCTCTACCAATGCTATCTCATATGCCCTCTTTGCCTCCCTGATTTCTCTCTTAATGCCCCTACGCTCTTTATATTCATTAAGAGATTCAATTGAACCAAATTGCCTATATCCAAAAAAAATTCCCCTTTATTCTTGGCTAGAACCTCAATGTCTTTATTCATCCAACGTTCCTTAATCTTACCAGTCTTACCCTTCAGTCTAACAGGAACAAAACGCCTCTGAATTCTCGTCACACTCTTGAACACCTCCCACTTGTCAGACATCCTTTTACCTGTGAACAGCCAACTCCAATCAACTTTTCAAAGTTCTTGTCTCATACTGTTAAGATACGCCTTACTCCAATTAAAAACTAACTTCTATGGAAAGCTTATCCTTTTCCACAACAATTTTGAAACTAATAGAATTATGATCACTAGACCTAGTGTGTTCCTCCACTTTTACTTCAGTCACCTGCCCTGCCTTATTGCCTAAAAGATCTAGTTTTGTTCCTTTTCAGCAGCAGCATCTACATATTGATAAAGAAAATTTTCTTCAGCACATTGACAAATTCTTCGCCACCCAAACTTCTAACACTATGGTAATCCCAAGCAAAATTTGGAAATTAAAACCCCCCACTATTACAACCTTACAATGCTTACATAGGAGATCTCCCTATATACCTGTTTCTCAATTTCTCGCTTACTGTTCGGGGGTCTATGGTACAATCCCGTCAAAGTGATCTTTCCCTTCTTATTTGTAATTTCTACCCATATATTTTAAACTGGACGATTTTTCAGAAATATCTGAGTTACAGTAGTAATGCTATCCTTAATCAAAAACGCTACCCCCTTCCTTTCTTGTCTCCTTTTCTATCATTCCTATTGCATCTAAAACCAGTAACATTGAGCTGCCAGTCTTGTCCACCTCTCAGCCAAGTTTCTGTAATAGCTATGACGTCCCAACCGTACGTTCTTAAACATGCTCAGTTTAATCAGCCTTACCTGTAAGGTCCTTTGCATTGAAATAGATGCAATTTAGTTCTTCAGAGTTACTACATAGTCATACTGTGTCTTGTCTTTCTTTTTTAATTGACATGGTTTCCTCACATTCAGAGCCTCCCCCCTCAATCCTTCCATTTACACTGCTACTTAGAGAAGGCAAGTGGAGGAACTTTATCAGTATAAAGTCTCCCTTAATAGAATGAGCAAATCTCCCTGCTAAGATATTGGTCCCTTTCATCTCCATGGAGTTTAATCCACTCATTTGCATGTGACTCAGGCTATAAACTACATTAGTGCTTTTGATCAATAGACAGAGAAGGTAAAGTATTCCTTGCAAGAAAAAAAAAGGGGAACCGCTTGAATGCATCAGGACAGAAGTGCATTGTGTCAGGTTGACTTTAACTTTCAAGTTTAGCTCTTACTTTGCATTTCATGTTTCAGGAGTATCAAGGTTCACAAGTTTAGACCTAAATTTAAAAACTGCACACATACCAAAAGGCTGGTAAAAAAGTTATTGAGTTAACTATGCCAATATTAGATAACAGTGTGGAGCTGGAGGAACACAGCAGGCCAGGCAGCATCAGAGGAGCAGGAAAGCTGATGTTTCGGGTCGGGACCCTTCAGAAATCTCTGTCACTATAATACAGAGATTTCTGAAGGGTCCCGACCCGAAACATCAGCTTTCCTGCTCCTCTGATGCTGCCTGGCCTGCTGTGTTCTTCTAGCTCCACACTGTGTAATCTCGGAGTCCAGCAATTGGCAGTTCTTGCGATCTCTATGCCAATATTAGGCTGTGAATCGCAAGATAACAATATTAGCCTAGTGTCCATTCCCTTCTATTAAACCCTCCTGCCAAGTTAAGTAGGCAAGGATACTGGAAATCTGAAAGAGCAGGAAATGTACAGCAAGTTACCTTAAAAAGGAGATTGCCATCCTCCTCGATAACCAGCTGTGTGTGTGTCTGACAGTGTTGTATTGTCATCTGCTGAATTACTAAATATCAGCTACAGCCCAACAGAAATTCCCACATCATCTATCCTCCATGGTTAATACCATTGGGAAAATATCAGCATGCAAGCTCTTAAGTCCACAAGCTCTTTGAAGTATTAGTAGTAACTTAAGACTGTGCTCTCTCGGACATAACAGCACACATTTATCCCACCCATTTGCTCGCGAAGCTACTTTACCTCATACTAATCACAACCATGCGTTGACCATGTAACAAAAAAGTAATTTCATTTGCTTTCCCAGCTCAGAATTGAAATTATGGTTGAGATCACAGAGTTATAAAATTAATTTTCTAATTTGATGACTCCTTTGCAATGTCTGGATTATTTCAGAAATGATGGATGGGCCATACGTTATTTGCTAAACAAAGTATTTGTGCAATCTGATTCACAATTGCAGAGAATCTCAATTGTTAACAGGTCAGTCATCATTGTTCTCATCACATCTAAAAAGTAAATCCAAAATAGGTGGGATTTGCAAAGACATAAAGCAAATTTACATTTGTGCACACTTAAAATCTCAAATAATCTGAATATTAGTAGCTTTTGAGTTCCTGAGTGGTAATAATTGGGAGAGGAAAAGGAAATTTAAGCAAATCCAACAATTTCAACCCAATTAGTAGTCCTCGCTTTCCCCTCAAATTCACAGTTAATCCAAATTACTCCTTGAAATTACAGAAAGAAAAAAATTGAAAAGTTACAGATAGTAAGAACTGCCAACGCTAGAGTCAGAGATAACAGTGTTGAGCTGGAGGAACACATCAGGCCAGGCAGAGGAGTAGGAAAGTTGGTGTTTCGGGTCGGGACCCTTCTTCAGAAGTATGGGAGGGGGAAAGGAGCTCTGAAATAAAGAGAGGAGAGGTGGGGCTGGGGAAGGTCGGTGGCATCACGATAGGCAAGTGCAGGTAGGGAGTGGATAGGTGGGAGAGAAGATGGGATGAAGGCAGGGGTGGGGAGATTTTGAAACTGATAAAGTCTGCATTTAGGCCATTGAGCTGTAGGCTCCCAAAGCAGAATATGAGGTGCTGCTCCTCCAGTTTCCAGATGGCGTCATTGTGACACTGGAGGAGGCTCAGGATGGACATCAGGAAGTGGGAGGGGAGTTGAAATGGAACAAACGACAACACCTTCTGGTCACGAACCCATTTCAAGTCACCCAGAGAGTGAGAGGGGAAGATGTCCATCCTGGGTCTCCTCCCCTCTCCCAGTTATTACCACTTAAGTGTGCACAAATGTAAATTTGCTTTATTGCTTTGCAAATCCCACCTATTTTGGACTTACTTTTTTTTTGATGAGAACAATGATGACTGAACTGTTAACAACCGTCACAATGACACCACCTGGAAACTGGAGGAGCAGCACCTCATATTCTGCCTCGGGAGCCTACAACCCAATGGCCTAAATGCGGATTTTACCAGTTTCAAAATCTCCCCACCCATGGCCTCATCCCGTGACCAACCCTCCCTCTCGTCTCCGCCTCCTTGACCTGACACAACCTGTCCATCTTCTCTCCCACGTATCCACTCCCTACCTGCACTCACCTATCACCATGCCACCGACCTTCCCCAGCCCCACCCTTCCTCTCTTTATTTCAGAGCTCCCTTACCCCTCCCCCATTTCTGAAGAAGGGTCCCGACCCGAAACGTCAACTTTCCTGCTCCTTTGATGCTGCCTTGAAAAGTTACAGCAGCCTTTTGCATTGACCCTTGTGTGACCATTATCCACTGTAACAAAAACAGAATTTGATGGAAAAGCTCAGCTGGTCCGGCAGCACCCGTGGAGAGAAATCAGTTTGTGCGTCGGGTGATTCTTCCTCGAAACCAGTTCTGAGAAATGGTCACTGGACCAGAATTGTTAATTCCGATTTCTCTCCACAGATGCTGCCAGGTCTGCTGACTTTTCTTTTGACTATCTTGGTTTCTGATTTACAGCATCCAGAGTTCTTTTGATTTTTATTATCCACTGTAATACTGGACCCAAATCATAGAAGTTGATGACCTGTGATTGTTGCAATGCACTTCTCCTACAAATCTGAAGCAAAAAAGTAACATGAAAATTGTCTTGAGTGCACAGTTAAAAAGGAACTCCATGCTTTATAAAGTAGAATCAAATATCTAGGCCATTGAAGTCACCACATCAATCATCTTGGTGACACCACCCTTAAGGTGACATTGGAGAGGGTGCTCATCCCTCAATTAATAGATGAAGGAATTACGACGTAACCACAGTATACGCGAGGAGCTGCACTCAGGGGCCTTGTTCTATTAACAGCTCTAACACCTAAACAGCACTATCAGTGAAGTTTGCCAAGATTCCCCTTCGAGGCTCCCGATCCTAGTGACTCAAAGTCACTGTTTTAATCAAAAGAATCTCCACGGTCTTGAGAATTTTACAATTCTAGAAACACAGTACACTTTGGTGGAATCCCTTAAAACCCAATAGCAAATGGTTTCCAGGTACAAGCATGGCATAGAATATAGTAATATACAATTTGGACAATTTGCAGCTTGCTTTCAAGGTTTCCTTACGACCAAGAGTCTAATTTTCTTTCCGAACCTCTCCCTTATTGAGTTTAACATGTATTTTCCCCTTGCGTCACACTGAATCATTCACTGCTGTTGTCTGACTGCTGTCACAGCATTTTCCAAAATCTCTGCCAGGACTGCATATAGCAGCTTACCATCAAGGAGCTGCAAGATATTAAAGTCTTCAGTGCAAAGTTTAAGTAACCCTCTGATTTATTTTCAGAAATGTATGCACTTTGAAAACTCCAAGGAAAGAAAAGTAACAGTGAAATAGTGAGAAGTCAAACTGGATGAAGTCAAAGTTTGGCTTACATCAGAGCTGTCACAAGCAGATTAGCATAGAGCAGGAGTGACAAAAAATGTGACATGCACCACACAAGGTTACATTAGGACAAGTGATCTAAAGTTTGGTCCATGAAGTTTTAACATTCATTTAGAAGGAGCAAAGAGGGGTAGCATTTTGATTCTTTCATGGGACCTGGACATTGTTGGCAGTCAATTTGTGCTGCTCATCGCTGTTGAACAGAGTAGCTTGCTAAGCCATTTCGGATGGCAGGTAAGTGTCAACATGTTACTGTGGAACTGATGTCATATCTAAATCTGTTGTCCTTACCCAGTCTGATCAACTATATCTAAAAAGAACATAGTGAACCAGATGGGCTTTTCGATGGTGGTTCCATAATCACTATCACAGAGACCAGCCTTTGTACCAACTAAGCTACCCACTAAGGTTCCCTTTCAATACCAGATTTATGAAATTTAACAAAAATTCCACCAGCTGCCGTGGTGGCATTTGAACTCAAGTCTCCAAAGCACTAGCTGGGCTTTTAAATTACTAGTCCAATGACATTCCACTATCTCCCCGAATTCTAGAGCTCAGGGTCAAGCTGAAGGCACAACAGCCAATGGTGAAGCAATTTGGAAAGAAGTCAGACTTGTTCCAGAGGCCAGAATTGGAGGAGCACAAGTGATCTGGGAGGGTTCTTAAGAGATGCAGAAGGTTATACAGATAGAGACTGAAGAGTATTAATACATTATTTATGTATTTTTTTAAAAAAATGTTTCTGTGTTCAAATCCGAAATTCTTTTAGTTCTAAAAGAGATCACAAAAGTATAAAATAAATTCCCAACTGCCTATAATTCCCTAAATTGATTTGACATTTTGATTTGATTTTTTATTGTCAAATGTACCTAGATACAGTGAGAAGTTTTGTTTTATGTATGGTATGATCTGCCTGTACTGCACAAAGTACATGAGAGTAATAGAACACAGCAAAGAATACAATGTTATGGCTGCAGTGAAGGTATATAAAGAGCAAGATCAACATTCAAATTTTAAATTTGAGAGGTCCATTCAGAAGTCTAAGAACAGCAGGGAAGAAACTGTTCTTGAATCTGTGATTTCATGGATTATTTCCATCACAATGGATGGGCAACATGAACTGCTGGTAAAAGGACTTTACAATTTTGCATACTACACAGGAATCAAGAAACACAGGTCATTCATCATTGGCCAAGGCATTGTGGGATAGGAGGTCAACTGGGAGTTGATGTAGAAGTTCAGACAATGGTGCAGCAAGCTCAAGAGGGTGAATGGTCAATACCTGTTCCTGTTACTTGCGCGTTCCCATTCTTCTCTCTTGGGATATCAATGGCTTTGTAAGTTTTGATATGTTAACCCATTTGGGGAGCAGGAATTCAGCAAGCAGCCAATGCTAAGCAAACACCAAGAATGCACTATAGGATGTGCCACCACAATACTCTGCTTTCAATACACATGCAGGTCAGTATCCAAATCATATTTATCAGAAACTGGGGAAGCCAACTGACCCTGATTAGTCAGCAAAATTCTACATTTTGACATCTCAGCTTTTACAAAGATTTGCCCAATGAGCAGGTTTACTGTTTGTATACAATATATGCACGAGATTAAGACCATAAGAGAATAGGGTGATCTGGTACATCAGTCCCCTCCGCTAATCAAAAAACTCAATGCCTTAATTCCACTTTCCTGCCTGTCCCCACTCACCCCTTGACCCTCTCCTAGATCAACAGTCCGCTTAACTTAGTCTCAAATCTATACACTTGTTTTAGTTCATTTATGGAATGAGAGAGTCACTGGCAAGGCCAGCATTTATTGCTCAGCCCCAAATGCCCTGGAGATGGTGATGGCAAGTTGTCTTCTTGAGCCACTGCAGTCCTTGGAATGTAGGGATACCCACAGGGCTGTTAGGAAAAGAACTTCAGAATTTTAACAGACCAGTGAAGGAATAGTAATATAGTTCCAAGGCAAGGTGGCTTGTAGGGAACTTGCATGTGGTAGTTTCTGTGCATTTGCTGCCCTATTCTTCTTGGTGGCAGAGGTCATGGATTTGGGAGATGCAGTCAAAGGCATCCTTGAGGGCTGCTGCAGTGCATCTTGCAGATGGTACACACTGCTGCCATTGTGCATGAGTGGTGAACAGAATAAATTCTGAAAATGGTCGATGAGGTGCAAAAACCCAGGTGCTTCATTTGTTCTCTAGTGAACAAAATTCCACAGATTAACAACCCTTAAGGAAAACAAATTCCACTTCTTCACTCTCTTAAATGCACAACCTCTTCATTTTACATTTAACTGCCAAATCAAAAGAAAATTTCTAGACTGACAACTATTTTTGGTCCAGATGGCTTGACAGACAACAGCCCTTCACCTCTGCAATCAAAGATCAAATCCAGATCAGACTCTGATCAAATGCATGTTCTAGCTCGTTTACCTGCTACAAAAGGTTCTTTGTGAATTACCTTTGCTAATCTCTCCAAAATCTAGCTCTTAAATGAGAATTGGCCTGCAAAGATGCAAGTGTCTGAAAATTCAGCACTAACTGGCAACCTCACTGTCAGGAAACCACAGGATGGTCGATGTGGGGTAAATAGGTAAGAAATAAAACACTGCTGTAGTTCAATTCTTCTGCCAAATCCTGAACTAAGGCAAGCTGGAGAGATATTTAATCGCCCAAAAGGCTCAGTCATACATAATACCAAGGGAGCATTCACTGACACTGGGCCCTGAAATACTAAGGACTCCATTTTCTACGACTAATAACCCTTATTTTGACCATAGGATGCATTCAGTTTTTTTGAAACATCAGTGCTGGCCAAATAGCATAAAGCGGAATCATTTTAAAAAAGGACTTTCTGGCTGGCAAGCAGCCCAACTTATGTTTTGATCATGATGAACTGGGAAACACAGCAGCACTGTTCAAGAGTCTTTACATACTGCATTACCAAAAAGTGTCTTATGGCCTAATCAAGTTGTATACTCCAGTTGCGAGTTACACAAAAATTATTTTATTCTCAACAACTGCCTTAGTCATTTTTATACCAACTGGGACAATTCACACAGTTGATCTCAAAAAGCATATTCTCAAAGCCTCGTTTGCTAATGGGATCTGCAATCAGTCCTCTCTGTCATAAGTCATGCTGTAACATATGCATGTTGTCAGCTTATTCATTTTGCTTTCAGCGCTGCATTAATGGAGTGCTTTGTTTTCAGTGTAGCTCAGCCCTATGAAAAATGATAAAGGATCAAATGGAAGAGGAATGAAGTAATTTAAGAAACTAAGTTAACCATTTGAAGCCATTTTCCAACATGTTTCTCAACTTCCCATCCATTTTTTCCCCTCTTAAATGGGATGACATCAGTTAGCCATTTCCACATTGTCAGATGCTCATCATAAACTTGCAATTGATGTTTGTCCTTCTCATTCTGGAAGACACCTCAAAAAGCTGCGAAGAAGCATTGAGAAAAGGGAAGGGAGGGAAAGAAAGAAAACAGTAATAGGACTAAGAAAAAGCAAGATATTTAGAAAGAGCGAAATGCAAGCTTCAGCTGAAGAGTTGGTTTTGAGAAAGTTTCAGATGCAGAAGGGGCTGGCCAAACTACAAAAAACAGTCGTGGAGAAAATGAGCCAAGTGAAAGAATGAAAAGCCATCATTGGTACAGACAGACTCAAGGAGAAATTAACATGCATTTTCATATGCCCCCTGAGCAGGGCAACATGCAAAAGCACTTCACAGCAACCTTAACAAACAAATAATTCTGACCCAGGTCACATGAGATACTAGGAGAACATAGAAGAGTACAGCACAGGAACAGGCTCTTTGGTCTATAACATTGTGCTGAAAATGATGCCAAATTAAGCTAATCCCTTCTGTCTACCCTTGGTCCATATCCTTCTATTCCTTGCATATTCATGTGCTTATCTAAAAGTCCCTTAAACAGCCCTATCATATCTGCCTCGAACACCACCCCTGACATTGTGTGGCAGACTCCTACGACTGTTTTGAAAAAAACTCGCTCTTGCATCTCCTTTGAACTCCACCCCTCCACCTCCTCACTTTAAATGCACGTCCCCTAGTATTTAGACATTTCAGCTCTGGGATCAAAGATTCTGACTGTCAACCCTATATATGCAACTCCTACTTTTATACAGTCTCCCCTCAGCCTCCGCCACACCAGAGAAAAAAACCAGAGTTTTTCTAGCCTCTCCTTGTAGCTCATATCCTCTAATCTAGGCAGCATCCTGGTAAACTTCTTTTGCACCCTCCCCAAAGCCTCCACATCTTCTTGTAATGTAGGAACCAGAACTGAACACAATACTCTAAGTGTGACCTAACCAAAGTCTTATAAACTGCAACTGGACATCCTTGACTCTTGTACTCAAATCCCTGACCAATAAAGGTAAGCATGCCATATGCTTTCTTTACCACTCTATCTACTGGCGTGGCCACTTTCAGGAAGCTATGGACTTGACCCCAAGATCCCCCTCTGCATTTAATTTCTCCTGGAGTCTGTCTGTACCAATGATGGCTTTTCATTCTTCCACTTGGCTCATTCTCTCCAGGATTGTTTTTGTAGTTTGGCCAGCCCCTTCTGCATCAATGCCGTTCAGGGGCCTGCCATTAACTGTATACTTTTCCTTAACATTTGATCTCCCAAAGTGCAGCACCTCACACTTACCCAAATTAAACTTCATCTGCCATTTCTCCACCCATGTCTGCAACTGATCTATATCCTGCAGTATCCCTTGATAACTTTCTACACTATCCACAACTCCACCGATCTTTGTGTCACCTGCAAACTTACCAACCCACCCATCTATGTAATATGTAGAAGTGATGTGGGTGAAAACAGCAGAGGTCCCAGTATGGATCCCTGCAGAACACCATTAGTTACAGACCTCCAGCCAGAAAACACCCTTCCACCATTACCCTCTGCCTTCTATGGGCAAGCCAATTCAGAATCCAAGCAGCCAAGTCACTGTGGATCCCATGGAACTTAATATTCCGGACAAGCCTACCATGACAGACTCTGTCAAAAGCCTTGCTATAATCCATGTAGACAGCATTCATTGCATTAACCTCATTGATCACCTTCGTCACCTCACAAAATTCTTCTATCTCAAAATGCCCTAGCGTATTATCATGCTCGACACTAATCTCAATATCCTCCATGTCCTTCTCCTGGGTAAATACCGACACAAACTACTCATTTATGATCTCGCCCACATCCACTGCCTCCAAGCACAAGTTCCCTCCTTTATCCTTGAGTGATCCTATCTTCTCCCTAGTTATGCTCTTGTTTTTAATGTATGTATAGAGTCACACAATTTGCCATTTGATGCAAAAAGGAACACAGGCATCTCAATCCTTGCAAGAGTTTGACAGCTTGAGAGCAGGAATTGGTCATATATGGTTCAAGGGGCATTGACCTACAAACATGAGGCAAGGTGAGGAGACAGGCTGCCCTGAACGACCACAGTTAGCACAACGACCCAACACGCACATTTGGTATTCTTCTGCATCATACTCAAGCCATCTAGTCACCTCAACTAGCAGACCTCCACACTTAAAGAGGTAGGTTTTAAGTAGCATCTTGAAGGAAAAGATGGGTTGAGAGGCTTAGGAAGGAAGCTGAAGAGCTGAGAAGCATGGATTGGAATATGGATTAAGTCATTATTACAGCAAATGAGCTTAGTCAAGGGAAGAGACAGCCAATATGCTAAAGGAGTGCCTAAGAGAGAATACTACACAGTCATAGAAGTAGGCAGTCTGGGTGAGGTAGTGAATATGCCACCTGATACAGCAAAGTGAACAGGACAGCAAAGTTGCCAACAGGCTGGTTCAGCCTAACCCAGTGAAGGTGGAAGAGGATGATGTCAGAGGGGTGTGCAGGGTGCAAGGTACGATGCTTGCAGAGATCATTAACAATTGCCAATATAGGTATAACAGGTGACATCAACACATTGTTGCAAATTGCAGAAAGTTGTACAATTTCTAATTGGTACATATTCTGAGTTTAGTTTTAACAAGCAAAAGCATGGTTGCGTGTATTTGCACCCATTTTGGTTGTTTCAAAAATCTTTTGTTGTGTTCTTGATTGCACTTCAGCCCCACGTTCCTAATCTTTAGGCATCTGGTGTGAAGGGGTATGCGCAGATTGGAGGACCTCCTCGTAGGTCTACTCCTGGGCTTGGCCAGACTGGCTGTAAACAGATCCAGGTAGAAGGCTGTGGAGGGGGTCATCTTTGCCAACCACCTGTCCTTCTTCCACAGTTACGTTCTTGGAGGGGGTGTCCTTGGAGGAGGAGTGCACAGTGTCCATCAGTGCTCTCGATGCCTTTAGAAACTGGTGGGCACCACGTGGGATACAGTGCTTTATTTCCCCCTCCAACTCCATTTTGATTTAGTCCCTTCCTGCTTTCCCTACCCTCGCTCACCTTCGATGGTTTGCAATGCCCATAATAGGTTTTGCTTGTAAATACTCAATTAGCTACACAGGTGTTTTGAGTGGTGGTGGTCATTAGCTTAAAAAAAGCAAGCAAAAAAAGTGACTTGGGAGGAGGTTGCTCAGTTGCGTGATGATACTTCTGGGTAGGAGAAAAGAAAGAAAAGCAAGGAAAAACAAACCAAGAATGATAGGTTTAACAATGATATTTAACTTAATTGAAGTTAAATGCATTGGAGTGATAAGTTATGATAGTGTTCAACAATGCAATTCACAAATGGTTGATAAAATCCTGGAAAGAGTTGGAAATGAATTGGCAACATTTACGGGAAGTAAAATAATGAACTCAGGCAGTCCAAAAAAAAATCAGAAGAGAAGAAAGGCAACATGTGTTATATCAAACCTCTTGTGGCTACTGAGCAAAATTTAAGGTCATGGGATTGGGTCCCACCCGCTGTTTGGAAAATTGGTGGGAAACCAGAGTTGTATCCACAGTCCAGGCCTGACTGAATCAAGTGCCTCTCAGTCACTTAACTGGGTGTCAGGTCTTCCCCAGGATTTAGGGCCCATCAGCAAAAATCCCACCCAATCAGAACAACCACTGTTCTCTTTTGGTAGCAGTGCCAGTGGGAATATTGGCTACTGTTGGTAGTGTTGCAGAGGTGTCACCAGGGACAGAATATGCTTGTAATACCGTACTGATAACAGCACAGAGGATAATCAAGAAAGTATTCAAATAAGTTCAGATCCAAAATTTAAAATGCCAAAATAAAAATGTAATAACAACATTGTAGCAGATCTCACAAAATGTTGACTTCTAAGCAAGACGGAAATTTAATAGCCAGCAGAGCAACAAACTTATGTAGACAATAACAATGGCAATAGAAGCAATAACCAACATTGTAAAATTCTTGTGACCATAAATTTAGTAGAAAGCTTGAAAATGTTCCTAAATCAAAAATGTTACCAAACACAGGGCAGCATCATGGCTCAGTGGTTAGCACTGCGGCCTCACAGCACCAGGGACCTGGGTTCAATTCCACCTTCTGTATGGAGTTTGCACATTCTCCCAGTGTCTGTGTGGGTTCCTCCGGGTGCTCCGGTTTCCTCCCACAGTCCAAAAATGTTTAGGCTAGGTGGATTGGCCATGCTAAATTGCCCGTAGTGTTCAGGGTTATGTAGATTAGGTGAGTTGTAGGGGGATGGGTCTGGGTGGGATGCTGTCAGGGTCAGTGTGGACTTGTATAGAGAAGATGTATCTTAAGGTGTTTATTTACAGCAGAGTGGGACTACTGCAGTAAGCAGATAGGAAGACAAATGAGATGTATCTCAAATCATCTTA
>NC_063333.1:141406837-141434873 GCF_021869965.1 Rhincodon typus
GAGACAACAAGGTGCAGGGCTGGATGAACACAGCAGGCCAAGCAGCATCATAGGAGCAGAGAGGCTGACGTTTCGGGCCTAGACCCTTCATCAGAAAAGGGGGAGGGGAAGGGGGTTTTGAAATAAATAGGGAGAGAGTGGGAGGCGGATAGAAGAGGGATAGAGGAGAGGATAGGTGGAGAGGAAACAAACAGGTCGAAGAGGCGGGGATGGAGCCAGTAAAGGTGAGTGTAGGTAGGGAGTTAGGAAGGGGATAGGTCAGTCCAGGGAGGACGGACAGGTCAAGGGGGCGGGATGAGGTTGGTCGGTAGGAGATGGAGGTGCGGCTTGGGGTGGGAGGAGGGGATAGGTGGGAGGAAGAACAGGTTAGGGAGGCAGGGACGAGTTGGACTGGTTTTGGGATGCGGTGGGGGGAGGGGAGATTTTGAAACTTGTGAAATCCACATTGATACCATTGGGCTGCAGGGTTCCCAAGCGGAATATGAGTTGCTGTTCCTGCAACCTTCGGGTGGCATCGTTGTGGCACTGCAGGAGGCCCAGGATGGACATGTCGTCTGAGGAATGGGAGGGGGAGTTGAAATGGTTCGCGACTGGGAGGTGCAGTTGTTTGTTGCGAACCGAGCGTAGGTGTTCTGCAAAGCGGTCCCCGAGTCTCCGCTTGGTTTCCCCGATGTAGAGGAAGCCACACCGGGTACAGCGGATGCAGTATACCACATTGGCAGATGTGCAGGTGAACATCTGCTTGATGTGGAAAGTCTTCTTGGGGCCTGGGATGGGGGTGAGGGAGGAGGTATGGGGGCAGGTGTAGCACTTCCTGCGGTTGCAGGGAAAAGTGCCGGGTGTGGTGGAGCTGGAGGGGAGTGTGGAGCGGACAAGGGAGTCACGGAGAGAGTTGTCCCTCCAGAAAGCAGATAAGGGTGGGGAGGGAAAGATGTCTTTGGTGGTGGGGTCGGATTGCAGATGGCGGAAGTGTCGGAGGATGATGCGTTGGATCCGGAGGTTGGTGGGGTGGTACGTGAGGACGAGGGGGATTCTTTTTTGGTTTTTATTGCGTGGACGGGGTGTGAGGGATGAGGTGCGGGAGATGTGGGAGACACGGTTGAGGGCGTTCTCGACCACCGAGGAGGGGAAGTTACGGTCCTTGAAAAACGAGGACAACTGAGATGTACGGGAGTGGAATGCCTCATCCTGGGAGCAGATGCGGCGGAGGCGAAGGAATTGGGAATAGGGGATAGCATTTTTGCAGGAAGGTGGGTGGGAGGAGGAGTATTCTAGGTAGCTGTGGGAGTCGGTGGGCTTGAAATGAATATCGGTTTCGAGGTGGTTGTCCGATATGGAGACAGAGAGGTCCAGGAAGGGGAGAGAGGTGTTAGAGATGGTCCAGGTAAATTTAAGGTTGGGGTGGAAGGTGTTAGTGAAGTGTATGAACTGTTCGAGCTCCTCGTGGGAGCACGAGGCTCTTTCTAAAAGCCAGTGCTACGTAATGAGAATAATCGTACAGCAAAGCAAGTGGTTATGATTTATTGCAACTTGATTTATATCTGCCCGAGTTTTACCCTGTTTTCTCAGTCCATTTTTAAAAAGATTGATATGCACAAGCATAAGCCATGAATAATCAATTCAAATCAGTTTGTACCCTTCAGGTACACTATTATGCATAATGGTTAAACCTTGGGTGTGGTAGGCACACTCCCAAATGCATGACAATTAAAGTTGCTTAAAGATGAGCAAGCGTGTAACACAAAAGACAAGAGTCACAGAAAGTAACTGGGTAGTTACAAGGAAATTAAGATGCAAAAAAAAATTACTCATCAAATGGAAACCATTCCAACAGTTCCACATGTACAACATCCATGCAATGATCTTAAAGACTGGACTGGTGAGTAAAATGGCAAGGAAAAAGTAGATTTTAAAATATATTGAGAATAAGGGGGAGGCAAGGCATCACAACTCAATGGCTCATCCATTTGACCACTGCCTTAACAACTGTTCGAGGATTTTCAACAAGTTGTTCTGATTAAACTGCTGCTATCATTGCTGCTATTACATGAGTAACGTCATTTTAAATGTTATCCTGAAGGTTAGTATTACTACACATAAATACAATTATCTTATTAAACTTAGCAGTAAACTAAGACAATGCACATGGAATCAAAAATAAAATACATGTACTCATTGCATCTGCTGTACCTAGTTCTCAAAAATATATACTAATTTAAACAGTAAATATTTCATAGAAGGATAAGAAAGTGAGAGGACAAGAGGAAAAGGGAAGCACATTAGAACACGTGCGACAGAACATATTTCTTTAGGAGAATTCTTTTTTAATTGTGGATTATAGTGTTAGTGAAGTTATAAAAGACACTTATGCATTATAGAGATGAACATGTTCAATAGTAGGCAGCCAGTATTGAACAAACTGCATTTACACCCCCCAGAGACAAGATAATGAGATTGTCAGCTATTACACAATATAGTTCACACATGTAATTTAATTGTTATAATGGCCAACACTACTGCAGTCAAACTAGCGTGTTCTGGAAACGAGAACTCTGCAAGAAATAGGATCACAGATGATGAGCTTCGCAACCTTCATTTAGAAACCAGATAAACTTCAACTGAGGATTCCATTGCACTGATCCTATTTTTCAATAATCAACCAGGCTTAGCGATTTCACAAAGCCTTTGACCAACCTTTTAGTCAACTATCCCACTATCTCCTTGTGGATGTAGGTATCAAACTTTGTTAAAACTCAACTGAGGAATAATCAGACATTCTATTAAATTACAAGATGCTACGTAAATACCAGTTTTGTTGACTAGTTTGCCAACATTCAGTCTAGAAATACTCATGACGGTTGGCCATTTTGCAAAAGGATCTAAATTGTTAAGTTACCACAGGAGCATATGCTAATCCAAAAGTTGCCATGCTCAACAAAAGAAAAAAAAACTGCTAGACAAAAACACTAATTGATTAACACTAATCCAATGTTGGTCTGGAGTCCCCCTGTCCAAGAATAATCTCTGTGCGAGTAGTATTAGAGGCTAGAAGGGTATAATTAAACCAGGCAAACGGGGAGATAGGAAAAAAGTGCCAATTTTATGATTACACATTTTGCCCTTGTATTTTCAATATATATTCCTGTATTCATAATAGTAATAGCAACTGCAAACAAACCTATAATATCACATTTACATATTTCCAAAATTTTCCCTGTTACTGCTGAGGAGGCAGAGGGATTACAATTCAAATACATCTGTAATAAACACAGGCATGAGAATTTCTAATGGGAAAAAAAGTGACAAGATTGATTCATTTCAGCTCATGAACAAAGACATGGAAGTGCAGACGGTCAATCATACATGACATGCCCTTACATCGCTTCCAACAATAATTTCTATAAGCAATTCTGCTAATTTTGCAAGGTAAATTTAACATCAACTAACGAAGCTTTAAAGAGACTCACCATTCCAATCATTCCCTGTTTTGTGGCCTAAAACACAAATCTGAAACACTTCAACTTTGGGCAAAAAACACTGAGAAGCATCTTTCAGATGCTCCAAAGATCCTAGTATCAGACAGCATCACTGCAGGGCTTTATTCCAAAAGTATTTAAATGAGCAGGAACCCATCTCATTTTAATTAGCACTGAGTAGTCTGGTCAATTAAAAAATGGCGTTTCTTTTGCTCTCAAGGCTCAAAAGAATTAAACCACACAGTGTAATTAACACGAAACAAAATCTGTTGAACAGGTGTAATTTATGAACCAAGAATCAAAATGAAAAAAGTGTTTCTGATAAAAAGAGCAAAAACAATCCTGTTCTTAAACAAAATGCAAACTGGTAAAAATGTAATTAATATTCATCTTGGTAAGGCATCATTTGGGGGGGGCAAGGATTGCCTCTGATCCATTGAGGAGTCTCAGACAGATGAACTTCATTAAAGATAAGGAGGATAAGATTTAATCACAGGGATTATAGAAGATTTAGCTACACGATCAATGCTCTGAAGCTTGAATGAAAGTCATCACCAAAAAGCATAAAGTTTCATTACCTTTAAAGGTCTGGCATAAAAGACTCCTGGCATAAACTCATGGCAATGTATGAAATAAATCAATTTAAGCGATTTTTTTTAAAAAGTCTGTTCCCACCAAAATGAAGATTGACTGCAATAGCACACAAGACTTGATGAATTTTTGACACCTTACCACCGACGCACACTATACATTAGTTCTAATTGTTTTTTCTCCTTTTGGCTGCTTGCTCAGGCTGAGCAATGGGCAACTTTGACATTACACGTGATCTTAGTGTCCAGCTCGTTATCAGAGAGTCCACCTCAAATATTGCCAATCTCCATCATACCTTGCCCCATTGCCTGAAGCATTTATCTAGACATTACCTTACTGACCCTCCCCAGGCTTGGCTTCTTCCACACTATACCCACTGGCCTTCCCAACTCCACCATATAAAGATCACATTTACAGAGCTCTCCCTCATCCAGAGTAGGATTGAATAAATCTGTCCTGCCATTCAATAAGATCATGGCTGATCAAGCACTTTAATTACTTTTTAAAACACCCAATCCCCTTAACCCCGTACACCACTGGTAATCAGAAATCCATCAATCTCTACCTTAAACATACTCAAAAACTGAGCCTTTACAGGCTTCAGAGAGAATTCCAAAAGTTTCACAATCTTCCATTTAAAAAACCTCACATCAGACGTAAAAGTGGCATCGCCCTTATTTTTAAATTATGTCCCCAGGTTCTACAATCTCCAACCAAGAAGAATATCTTTCCTGCATCTACCTTGTCTATCCCTTTAAAAATTTTCTAAGTTAGAATGACATCATCTCCCATTCTTCATAACTCGAGAGTACTGAAGTCCAGTTTGCCCAATCTCTCTTCAAGGACTGTCTTGCCATCCAGGGAACAAGTTTGATGAACTGTTGTTGCAATCCATCTACAGCAATAATATCTCTCCTGATCAGAGACCAGAACAGCACACAATATTCCAGGTGCTGTCTAACCAAGCTCCTATGCCACCGTAACAAGATTTCACTACTCCTGTACTCAAATCTTCCTCCAGAGGCTAACATTTCATTAATCGTCCTAATAGCTTTCTGTACTTGTATTGACTTATCAACAAGAACAGACTAGGGCTCTTTGTACATCTACACTTTCCAAACTCTTACCATTCAAGAAATATTCTAAATATCTGTTCTCCTACCAAAGCAGATAACAAGATTGGTAGATGGAATTACATCTATAGACTTTTGTAATGGCTGGAAAAGATTTGAGTTGTTGAATTTCCTGTTCCTATCAGGATAGTAATTTAGGCTGATATGGTTTTTTCTTCTAGAAAAAGCAAAATGGAAGTCTAGGTTTTCTCCCAGGTGGCGCAGGACGAAAAAAAAAGCAATGATAACTTTAAATAAACCTTGTTTAGAGATTATGATGTGCATTAATGGATTCCCCATCAGAATGATAATATTATTCCAGCACAATAGGACATCATTTAGCTTATTGTGACTACTGTGGTTCTTTAAAGGGAGCAATTCACTTCTCTGCCCTCTTCCTGTAGCCCTGCACATTCCTTCTTTTCAAGAATACTAAATCCCTCTTGAAAGCCTTGTTTAAGCCAGACACACAACGCACGCACCAGTGGCCCTTCCTCAGAGCAAAGGAAGGGTCACCTATTTTCAATGTTTCTATAACTCTGTCACTCTTGTGCCTTTTCCCTGAAATCCGTTTTCAATCCTTCTATGCAAAGACAACATTACAAGGTTTGTGAAAATAAAAGGCATGGATTCACTATTTGGGCTCACAGTCGGCAGCTTCCAAACCCATGACAACTATTTCGAAAACAAAAAAACAACTACATAAGGCATGTTGTAACAACGACTTGCAAGCTCCTCTCCAAACTGCTCAGTATCTTTACTTGGAAGCATATTGCTATTCCTTCATGGTCAGAGTCAAAAATTATAGAACTCACTTCCTACCTGAACTGTGAGTGTCCTTACACCAAATCAACCATTGTGGTTCAAGAAGGCAGCTCAACACCATCTTGTCAAGGGCATCTGGGGATAATCAATAAATGCTGGCCCAGTCAGTGATGCCAACATCGCATGAATGATTAAAAAAAAAATACTTGGACACTTCTCTATGTAAGGAGGTAGAAATGGAAGACAAATATTGGGACTTTTTTCCATTTAAAAAAAATAACAGATCAGATAAGCGCTAAACATTATTTGAAAGACTGGATAGATAAACACATAAATGAAAACAAGATTGCCAGAAATACTCAAGTCAGGCAGCAAATACAGAGAGAAACAAAAAAAGTCATCAGAAGGATCATCATTAATGTGAAACACAGTCTGATCCTCTCACTACAGATGCTGCCTGCCGTGGAGTATTTCCAGCAATTTCTGCTTTTATTTCAGATTTTCAGCATCTTTAGTATTTTACTTTGTATGGACAGATGCATATTCTTTCTTGTGGTTGATTTCTGGCCCTAGCCAAGCTGTACCAGTACAAATGCAATGCTGGCATCTTCCCAGCAATGTGGGAAATTGCCCAGCTATATAAAGCACACAAAAAGCAGGACAAATCTAACCCGGCTAATTACCGCTCCATCAGTAAACACTTGATCAGCAATAAAATGATGGAAGGAGTCATTACATTGTTATCAAGTAGCACTTGTTCAGTGACACCCAGTTTCAGCTCTGCTTAGGCCACTCAGCTCCTGACCTCAGTACAGCCTTGGTTCAAACATGGCCGAAACAAAATATCTGAACTCCGAGGGGAGAGGACAGCAGGTGTCCTTAACATCAATGCTGCCTTTGACAGAGTGTGGTGCCAAGAAGCCCTAAAAAAAAAAATTTAAAAACTGGAATCATTGGGAATCTAGGGAAAGCTTTCCGCTGGTTGGAGTCATACTGGCACACAAGATGGTTGTGGTTGTGGTTGTTGTTGAGGTCAGTCATCTCTGCAGGAATTCCTAGGTCCAACCATCTCTAGCTGCTTCATCAATAACATTCCCTGTCAGAAATGGGGGATGACTGCACATTGTTCAGCACCATTAATGGCTCCTCAGGTGCTGAAGCAGTCCATGTTCAAAAGCAACGAGTTCTGGGCAATATTCAGGCTTGGACTAACATGCGGCAAGTAATGTCCACGTCACACAAGTGCCAGGCAATGACTATCTCCAACAAGACAGAATTTAACTGTTGCTCAACATTCAGTGGCATTACCAAAAGCAAATCTCCCAGTATCAACATCCTGGGGGTTACTATTCACCAGAAACTAGCCATACAAAACATTGGACACAACAGCAGGTCAGAGGCTATAAATCCTGCAAGGTGCAACTCACTTCTGGACTCCTGAAACCATCTACAAAGGCAGAAGTCAGGAATGTGATGGAATACTCCCCCACTTGCCTGGATATGTGCATCTCCAACAACACTCAAAGCTTGATACCATTCAGGACAAAGCAGCCTACATGACTTGCATCACACCCACGTTCACTCATTCCCACTCCCACTCCCATCATCTACAAGATGCACTGTAGATATTCACCAAAGCTCCTTAGACAACATCTTCCAAACTCATAACCACCACCATCTAGCAGTACAAGAGCAACAGACACATGGGAGAACCACCACCTGCAAGTTCCCCTCCAAGCTACTCACCATCCGGATTTAGAAATATATGGCATTCCTTCAATGTCATTGGGTCAAATTCCTGGAACTCCCTCACCAACAGCATCATCAAATCCAAGTACACCGCATGAACTGCAGTAACTCATGAAAGCACCTCTACACCATCTTCTCAAGCCAATGACACCCACATCACATGGCTGAACGAAAAAAAACAAAAATTGCAAGGATTTTGATATAAATTCCTCAGTAAGCACTTCATATCAGTCAGTCAATTCTCATAACTTATTTGTCCATGCTGGTTCACCATAGCAACTTAGCTTAACAATGGCTATTTTAAAAAAAAACAAATCATATTATATTCACATTAAGGAGTTTATTGCCTTCAATTTGAACAAACCTTCAGCACAACTTCAATAAAAAAATGTTTATGCTTCATTTGAAGACTATCCCTTGCACTAAAAGCATTCTACGTACATTCCTTCCAACAACTTTATTATGCAAGCTGAAAGTAGTAATAATCATTCCAGTTCATTATTCACAATCTGACAAAGCTAAAAGCTGTTACAGTTGTTTACCTAGACATACAAAGGCACTTGTTCAAACTAAAGCAATGCCACAGGCCAATTCAAAAACCAGGGTACTGAGGAAGCAAACCAAAAACACACTACACCATCATCCCATCCCATCACAAATTCAATGTTTTCTAGTTGATCAATGAACAGAAACAAGGCCTTTCTGAGATCTGAACAATCTCAAGGATGGTTAGAAAGAAATTACATTAAAAGTAGAGCCAGTCAGGGCTAGATAACCAATCTGTCATGATTTGGCTGAACACCATTGGCAAATGCCTCAGAAAGGGGGCAGGATCTTTGTCCATTACGAAAAGCATGAAAGTTAGGGAGAGAATGAATGGAAGTGAAAACATCCAATACATAAAATGTTGAAATACATGAGCTACAGGAGATTTGCTGAATCTACCGTTAAATATTTTGCTCCCCATTTCACTTCAATATTGTTACCATGAAGGCTAGAGAGGAATCAAAATCTCAAACAAAAATGAAGTCAAGCCCTCACTCAACAGATGTAACTTTTAAATATTTAAAGAAAAGGTAAAATTTGCTGCAATTGAGCAAACTTGAGGTACCCAAAATTTAACACATCATAACGATTTCTCAGGTTTCTGATCCCCATTGTTAAAATATTCACCAAGAACAAGAGATTGAAGACAAAAATGTGTACTGTTAATATTTAATTTTAATATTTCATTCTAAATTATGTCAATGTTCTTTTTTAAAAAACAGCAAGAACAAAAGTATGCACAACATCAAGAGAGAGCCAAGGTGTCCTAGTCTCTGCTTTCCATGCTTACAGACACTAATTCATACTGTGTACTGTTCCACAGGCACTCGCAGTCTGGTGATCACTCCTTTATACATAACCTGAACATTTGCTGGCCACTAATCAGGGCTGGAACGGTTTCCTGGATTTGTTTTGATCAGAGGGACTCAGAGAGAAATCTTCTATAATTTCATCATCTTCCACCCCCACTCAAAATGTCCCAAGTTTTTGATTGTTTTTGGTCACATTCAAGCAGATTAAAAGATGATTTAAGGGTGGGGTAGTGAGTACATGAATTGTGGTGTGGAAGAAGCTGGAAGGACTTCTCCTGACTGTCGGTCATTTATTCCATGTTCGTTTGACCAGTGGAGGCATCATATCCAAGTCATTAGGTCATGACCAATCATCAACAACTTGCATTTTATGGTGCCCTTAATATTCCAAAACACATGCTGAGGCACTCTCAGGAACATCGTCAGGTGAAAATTAACATCAAGTCAAAAGAAGGCAAGATTTAAAAATAAGACGTCTTTTATCTTGGCTAAAAAAAAATCAAAATGTTTAATACTAAAATTTTAATTAGAATTTTGTTGAATAACTCATTTTCCCCTGTTGGATTCCACGTGACAAATATTGTGGACGATCTAATGGATTTATCAGAATAGGAAAAGAAAGTAAAGGTAAACTAATGCCAAGCTTTGAATGACAGAAGAAATTTCAACCCTTGTGTTATAATGAGCCATGTGTTGGTTTCAATAATCATAGCCAAAAAACTGTAATGGAATAGGTACACAACCACACAAAGTCAAAGTCAATGGAGTGAAAGCAATCCACCCATAAATGTTCCTAACTGGCACAAGTGGGGTCTTATGGCACAGAGGGAAGTCGCTACTAGTGTCAGGCTTCAGGTTACCTCAGGAGGTGATCACAGAGGTATCACATAACATGGCTAAACAGACTGATATTGCAAAAGCTTTTGTGAGTGCTTGCGCAGCTTGTCATATAAACCACACGCTGCTGGCAAGGATGGAGTGCAATATGACCACCACTGCTTAGCTGTTCAATAACCTGAAATGGCAAGGTACTGGAGGTTTCAGGGAATCGAGCTCTTCGGAGCAAGCAGAAAGAACAAAGATGTGGCAAGGCCAACTGCCTGACGTTATAATGAATTTCAAACATACTACAAGTAAAATCCAATACATTTAGAGTCATTAAACAAAATAAAGAGGAATTATTCCGTGTTACTGCACAGATTCCAGACCCCACAGACATTGTACTTTTGAGACATTTACATGGCATCAGCCATGCGAGGTTCCATCATAATGGTGCCTGTCTCACCTTCAGTCAATGTAGTCTGTTCAGTCATTATGGAATGAACATTAACAATAAGCACAGAATCTAGATTATGGAAAGGATATTAAAGCAACATAAATAAAGAGAGTGTTGTTAGTAATCTTCAAGTTATCTGTCTCAAAGAATTCAGCCCTTGTGGTATGTTACTTGCGGTAACATTCAGAGCAGTGCTCTCACCATATCATACTGGTAGTGGCCTCAACTCTACTTTCCAGTTTCTCTCAATATCCTCCGAATCCCTTGTAAATCAAGGAACTGCAACTCAGCATTTAAAATATTCCACGGACTTGCCTTCACCACTCCCTGGAGCAGTGTTCCACAGACCAGGAACTAGCTAAGGGGAAAAGAAATATTCTCCCCATTAGTGCCTTTAGTGGGCAACCTTCTCCTTCCCCTCGCCAATTCTAGACTCTCCCAAAAGGGGAAACTTTCTCTCAACATCCACTCTCAGAATTCTATTTTCAAAAAGATCACCTCATAAGGTAACCCCTTCATTGAAGCAGTCAAGTGAAACTTGCAGCAAGATGACCAATGTCACTCTCTGGACATCTACTGCGCAAACAAGAAACAAAAACAGGTATAGTGGAGTTTAGGCCAAAGATCAGCTATGATCAAATTGAACACCTGGGGATGCTGGAGGGGTCACATTCTGCTCCTATTTGTTATATTTTTTAAAAACACTGGGAAGATTTTCTTCAGGGTGGGGTAGGAGAACTTAAAGGGACAATTCCCTGAAGCAAAAATAATTTTAAAATTAATACTAGTAAGTTTACAATATATTCCGAATCACATGTTGATACTCGTTAGTCAAACTGCTAAGAAGCATCTCATTGACTTTTAAGCTTAGTTGATCGGATTTGATGCTCCAACAGCGAATATAATGGTATGACTTCCTTCATACTGCACAATGGAAGTCTTTTTCTTCCATTAGCTATCACTTACCTAAAAACAGACAAGAGCAGATTTAGTTGCAGAGCCATCCATGATTATTTTCAAACTTTATTCCCAATTCAAAAATTATGCACCATTTTGTCCAGAAGAGGTTTTTCTCCCAAATCTTTTTAATTCTGCAGCAATAGTGTGCCATGCTGTTGCTAATGTATAAAATTGGATTTGCTCTCATGTGTCTCCATACAAAACATGAATGCAAAGGTGAGTGGACAAGATGGGATTCTGACTTTCAGAGATAAAGGTATTGGACACAATAGGAACAGTAGCCTCCAAATACAGTACAAGTTGAGGAATAAGAAAATACATGTGTACTAGTATAATCCAGATGGAAAATCATCAGACCACAGGGAGATTGTTTTCTCCCCCCAGTCATTAGCTATTTCCACTGAAACTTTTTTCCCCCAATTGTGCTACCTCCATTGTCTTCAGCAAAATTTCACTGTCGTTTCACAATGTCAAAGTCAACACTCAATTATGCAGTGGCAAGTTCATCATACCCATTAAGACTATGGTTATTTTGTGTTTCAATGCGCTGTATTAGCAAAATCCTGGACAGAAGCCCAAGGACAATTCGGTACACTCTATTGACTCTTTCCCCTTCCTCTCATTGGCACAGCTGCTTTGGGATACTGAGTGACCTCAGCACATTGACAAGTGTCCGCTCAGCCTAACATGCAGAGCAGACATCTGTCCATCTGAAATATCAGGGAAACTTCAACTTTGCTCTCAAGGGACAATCATTTTATTACCATGACAACAGTAATATTTCTTCATTTCAGCTGCCTCAGGTCTGCTTTGCCCAGATGTATAATGGCAGTGTGATTTTCACTTTGACATGTGATGCACAACAAACTAGCTTAGACTAGTAAAAAAATTTCTCTGCCTCCCCCTCCTAATTGTGAAAGATACCTGATTAAAATTCTATTTGGCCTAATGCAACACTAACAAGCAAATTCTGTTCCTAACAAATTGGTTAACTAGAACCAGATATTTTCACACAACTTTGTTTAGAACCAAACCTAAAACATTTGCTAAACGTCTGAGAAAAAAAAAGGTTTGAAATTAACAAAACTGGGGAGGAATGAAAAATAAAATTGTCCCCTGCTACTGAGTCTAGAGAAGTTGTGCCATTGGAGTGGAAAATAAGCATTTCACAAATTTAGGTGCACATTGCATGTTTACAAAAACTTGTGCAACACAAGTGCTTTTGATCATAAGGATAAATTAGGTATTAATCTAATAGCTAAGACTCAAAATGCTTTAACACAGGTTTCGCAGTTCCCATGCAGCTACACCTGTTAAAAAAAAATGAATAAATTGTTTGAAAACATGTTTAAGCTGCTGAACATATTATTCACCACTAATTAGACCAATGCTCCCACACCCAATTCACGATTCACATCCCCCTGACTTGAGGTCATGATGTCTTACCCCTCTATGGTGTGACTCAAGCTTTTGATACTAATGATACCACCATCCAACACGTCTCATCCTCCATTCTCCAGCTGAATGGACCTCTTTGCCTAATTCCACTCCTTGCCATCCCACTGTATTGCTCATTCCGGTTTCAATAATTTCCTCCAGCTCTACATTCTTCCAAAGTCTGGCCTCTTACTCTTCCTCAAAATTTCATCAATCCAATATTGGTAATTGAGAGTTCAGTTACCAAGACTTTAAGTTCCAAAATTCCTTTTTTAAACCTCTTTACCTTGCTTTCCTCCTTTCAGGTCACATCTTTGTTGTGTTATGTCACACAGGTGGTATGGAACATGCATTTAAAAGACATGTTCACAATATCATCACTATAATCAAGACACATGACTTAATGGTATAAATTTCTCACAGTTTCCATCTTACTGGGGACACTTACAGCATGATGCTGAGGGAATTGTGCTACAAGCTGTAAGCAATTTACTCAGTACCAACCCAAAAATAGGCAATGCCTGTGAGTGGAATATATATGTAGATATCAGGAGGTGTAACATTTATTGTAACTTTCAGTACAATTTTATTCACATCTAGGTCTTAAAGTTGCAGGAGTTAGCATAAATATTGCATCAGGTACAAATATTCTGAAGGTAAAAAGACCATAAATGCATTTACAAAGGATGGGGGCAGAACAGATCAACCTTAAAAATCTACCTCGTCAACAAAGCTTTTGATCATCTACCTTAATGTTGTTTCTTTTTTATTCAGTCACGGAATAAGGGTGTGTGCTGGCTAGGCAGCATTTATTGCCCATCCCTAGTTGCTCAGAGGGCAGTTAAGAGTCAACCATGTTGCTGTGGGTCTGGAGTCACATGTAGGTCAGACCAGGCAAGGATGGCAATTTCCTTCTCTAAAAGGACATTCGTGAACCAGATGGGTTTTTCCTGACAATCGGCAATGGATTCACGGTCAATTAGATTGTTAATTCCAGATATTTATTGAATTCAAATTCCACCAACTGCCATGGCAGGATTCGAACCCAGGTCCCAGAACATTATCTGGGTTTCTGGATTACAGTCCAGCGATAATACCACTAGGCCATCGTTTCCCTTTGTTATGTGATTTAATGTCAAATTTGTGTAATTGATGCTCTGTGCTTTGGGAGACATTTTCATTTCAAAGTAATTGTGAAAATGCAAGCAGTTGGAATTGTAGGCAAAGAATTTCTAGCAACGGCTATGTTCTATTGTCATACCTTTACTTCAGAATCTATCCTTCCTATGTTCCTGTATTTCAGCCACATGCTGCCCTTTGGCTGATTTAGCCAAAGAAACGATGAAAGGCTCGTCTTGTATACTGATGACACTCAGTTCCACCTCACCACTACGTCCCGACCCTTTGCTGTAATGCTGTCAGGCTGCTCGTCCAAAATTCAGTTCTGGGTCAGCCAAAATCTTCTGCAGTTGAACACTTGAAGTCTGAAGTCATTCTTGACACCTTTCAAAACTCAGCTCTAACCACTCATGTTACATCCTTCCACGCCAATGTGTCAGCATCTGACTTGACCATTACAACCCCATATCCTTTCCAACACAGAATGCCCACAACCATCACAATATTGTCCAATAATATCCTTGCTGCAGTCCCTGACTGGTGAAAATATCATCTGTGCATTTATTACCTCCAGACTCATTATTCCAATGCTTTCTTAAATAGTTTCCCATCTTTCACCCTGCATATACTTGAGCCCATTCAAAATTATGCTGCCCATATCTTAAATTATTAACTCACATCAAGTCCTGGGCCAGCGTTGAGCTCGAAATTCCAGCATTTGTGAATAAATTCTTCCATGGTCTTGTCCGTTCACTATCTCTGTAGCCCCTCCAGGACTCATAATCCTTAAGGCTCGGCATGAATTCTATTCTGGCATCAATACATCCACTGCATCTTCTACCCCTTGGTGACAGAAATCACAACCATGGCCACAAACTCAAAATCCTTCAAAACTGTTTCCACCCTTCTCTCCTACAAAACTTGCCATCTTGACTGAAAATCTCCTTTGGCTTGGTAAGGTTCATCTGATTACATTTCTGAAATGCTGAGGATGCCAAACTACATTTAAAAATGTCATTATGCTTATGTAGATTGTTGATGTTAGTGCCTTTTTTTTGAAAAGGATTCAGCATTTGGTGTTTTGACTACCATGTCCATGACCTTAATCCTGCAAAACTACAAACAGTCAATCACTAAATAATCTAACATAACATCCCAAACAAGTGCACACTCATACGAAATCCTTTTTGTTTCTTTTTTAAGAAATAACATGCCTTTTAACATCTTACATGATGGTGAAAGAGTTTACAAAAATCACTTTCCCACAAGTTGCTACATTAGGAAGACGTGCTAAATGAATTTATATCTTTCATTTGCAACCAAAGAAAGAAGCGCCACATTTGTGGCGTTTAGATATAATGTTCAACTGCAGAAGATTTTGGCTGAGCCAGGACTGAATTTCAGACAAAACGGTCTGCTAGCATTACAACGGAAGGGTAGGGGAGGTAGTGGTGAGATGGAACCGAGTGCCACCAATGCACAATTTTTGCCCATCCCTAATTGCCCAAAGGCAATTTCTCTGGGTGTAGAGTCACAAGTAGGTCAGACTAAATAAGGATAGCATATTACCTTTCCTAAAAGGACATTAATAAACCAGACAGATTTTTAACAACAATTGACAGTAGTTACATGGTCACCATTAGCTTAGCATTTTATTCCAGCTTTTTAAGAGTTAAAATTTCACCACCTACCATGGTGGGATATGAAACCATTTCCCGAGAACATTAACCTGGGGTTTAGGATTACCAGTCCAGTGACATTACCACAATACCACCACATTCCCTATCACAGCCGGAATAGGGAAATCTATCCAATCAAGCATGTAGCATTTTTAAAATCAAAAATAATTCAGTAATGCAAACAGAATGAAAAACACACCGTCTTCTCCTCGTTTCCACAAATGCTGGCAATCCATATTAAATGCGCTCTCCTGTTTCAAATGGAATTGACTTTGTTCTGTCCACATTATCCAATACACAACCCAAGGCTCTCCAATGCACAAAGGCATTACTCTACCCAAGACCTCAGCAAACACTAGAACCCTGGAATAGGGACAGCTCAAGTGGGAATGAAGTGAAGTATGAAATTTGAACAGAACCTCTTAATAGACATGCACAGTTACAAGTAAATCGCCAAAATAAATATCTAACATAACATCCCAATCAAGTGCACAATCATGAGAAAACTGAATTGTATGGACAAAATTGTATAAACTACCTATAAACTAAAACCAGACTGCAATTGGACTTCAGAATGCCAGGTGTGGGGGCGGGGTTCACGCTTGGAGTTGGTGTCGCACATGACTGCTTCATATTGGAAGCAGGTATCAGTTCACAGCCAGAGACCGAAGAATGCAACAGTAACAGTCTAACTCTCCTTTTAGCAGCTACCTTCGTTTACTCGAACCTTTCGGGGAACTGTGGTAATTTACTAAAGTAACACATTTTTAGTCGAGTTTTGAAAATCTGGCTTGAAATCTTCTACCAAGTACCACCAGCTAGCCGTTATAAACTCCAAGTTAAAAATTTAAAATCTAAAATCTAAATTGACAATACCTTGAGATTTCAGTATGATTTCCATGCTGCATTTAAAAAAAAAGACCTAAAAAAAAGTGTCATGGCAGCCATCACTGGCATTGAACAAAATGAATTCATTCTAAAACTATGAAAGAAAATGTGAAGGAGAATATTTGTTCTTTTTTTATTATCTCAAGCCAATAGTAAAAAAAGCGCAATTAGCAAGAGGAGGAGATTTTGATGTTGCAGAGAAAGGGCCATCAATATGCAAATCTTTCTACCAAGTTTAGGTCAAAAAACATTTTAGAAACCAACAAAAATCTATTTTCCAACTACTCTTGAAACTTCTTCTTGACTGCATATTTAACTAATGTGTTTGCTTTCCTGCTGCAATCAAACTCCTAGTTAGCGTACAAGCTGCTGGGCTGAACAAGCTTTCTTAAAAAGATAGACCTTCATAAAAAGTCATTACTCAATTCAATTTCAAGACGGTTGGGTCTATGACATCACACCGATGCATCTGATGTGGCTCAATTTCACTTTTGAGAAGCTGCAATCATTCTCATACAAATTGGATCCAGTTCCCCCTTCCATTATATAAAAAAAAGCAGTGCAGCTGATCATCCATTATTACAAACTACTAATTCTGCGCATCCCCCCCCCCGGCTCAAAGAGTCCAAACTACAGGAAAGTGTAGTAAGAAGTCACAGCTGGAAGCCAGGAACCTATTTGATTGTTCCATTCAATCACACTAACGCTAGGTTTTCAAGCACAGGCCCCCAGGGAGTGCAATAAATTATTCTGGTAACATGGTGAGTCTTGGATGACCAGACAAGGGTCTTAAAAAATTAGAGCCCAAATTAAGGAGTGAAATTAGACAACACTATTGCACACAGCATGAGAAGCTTGGAACTTTCTTAAATAAGCAGCAATTGATACAAGAAGAATTGCTGGTTTTAAAATTGGATTAATTAATTTCCTTTTTGTGTATCTCTACAACTTTGGTTAACAGTTAAATGACAGATAAGTCACAATCTCACTGAATATGAAACATGCTCAAAGGACTAACTTCTGAATATTGCTAGGGGAGGAAGCTGGTGTGTGAACGTGCTCACATTATGGCACATCAAGCTGTCAAGCACAAAATGCCTACATTTTCTGTACTTGTTTATCTAAGACTTTAGAAATTATACAAGTACTTTTTCAAAAAAAAAAAAACGGTAGCAAGAGATAGTAGGAACTGCCGATGCTGGAATCTGAGATAACAAGGTGTGAAGAAGGGTCCAGGCCCAAAATGTCAGCTTTCCTGCTCCTCTGATGCTGCCTGGCCTGCTGTGTTCATCCAGCTCTACACCTTGTTATGGTAGCAAGATGGTTTTCATTTGCGAAGAACATACAACATACCTGCAATAAGAGGTTTGTCTTATGAGGAAAGGTTGTCCTCATCTATTTTAAATGGGTGCCTCCTTATTTTTAAATTATGACCCCCAGTTCTAGGTTCTCCCACAAGAAACATCCTTTCAATATCCTCCTGGTCAAGTACCATCAGAATTTTATATGTTTCAGGTATGCTTGCCTTTAATGGTCAGTGCATTGAGTATCAGAGTTAGGAGGTCATGTTGCGGCTGTACAGGACATTGATTAGGCCACTTTTGGAATACTGCATGCAATTCTGGTCTCCTTGCTATAGGAAGGATGTTGTGAAACATGAAAGGGTTCAGAAAAGATTTACAAGGATGCTGCCAGGGTTGGAGGGTTTGAGCTATAGGGAGGGGCTGGACAGACTGGGGCTATTTTCCCTGGAGCACATGAGGTTAAGGGGTGACCTTATAGATGTTTATAAAATCATGAGGGGCACGATTAGGGTAAATAGACATGGTCTTTTCCCTGGGTGGGGGAGTACAAAACTAGAGGGCATAGGTTTAAGGCTAGAGGGGAAAGATTTAAAAGGGACCTAAGGGACAACTTTTTCCACGCAGAGGGTGCATACATGGAATGAGCTGCCAGAGGAAGTGATGGAGGCTGGTACAACTACAACATTTAAAAGGCATCTGGACAGGCATATGAATAGGATGGTTGAGAGGGATATGGGCTAAATGCTGGCAAATGGGACTAGATTTATTTAGGATATTTGGTGGCATGGATGAGTTGGGCTGAAGGGTGTGTTTCTGTGCTGTACAAGTCTTTGACTCTAATTAAGGCACCTCTGACTCCTCCAAACTCCAGAGGATACATGCCTACCCTGTCTGGCCTTTCCTCATAAGGCAATCCACTCATTCCAAGTATTAGTGTAGTAAGCCTTATCAGCACTTTTCAACATCACTTCCCGCCCAAACCAAGTTCCTATACAAAATATTTATTCCACCAGAATGATAAACTGGAAATAAGTGAACTGCTGCAGTTGATGGAAGGATAGTGTTATATGTTATTTAAATAAAATGGCAGAAGCAAAGGATTATTTAACATAAGCCACATGATGATTCTGTAGTCAGTTAATCGTAAACCAAAACAGGGTTAAAAGTTGTAAAGCATGTGTTTTGGACTATTTTAAGCTTTAAACAAAAATAAAACAGCCACAGTCCCTATGTAAGGCATGACACCCTATATAGATAATAGTAAACATTAAGCAATTACTAGTTTTGAAAATTAGTACAAATGTGAGAAGAATTTCTCAGCAGCTGTTTAAAACCTACAAATTTGTTCCAAAATGAAATCTTGCAATAGTTAAAGTGACCAAACCACTTGTACAGCACAACAAGAATCTGCCCTTTTCTCATTTTAGATCAGGCTTCAGACCAATGGTAGCAATGCAAGAACTAAATGCACATACGCAATTGTTCAAAAGTCTAATATTCTGGTTGCAGATATCATTGCCCATAAAGGGAATGTTTCATACAGGCCATCAATGTAAATACAGCATTTTTGATTTATTTTGGCAGTCTGAACTCTTCAAGGAATCCACCCAGGAAAGATGGTTACCCAATGTAGTCACCTACATTTACTGCTCTTCACATGTGGCTCATATCAGCACAGCTCTAAGAGGTCTCAGTCTGCTATTCAAAAAAAAAATGCCAGATACAAACAATTCAAGTCATTTCACTAAGCAACTTACAAAATTGGAAGAGCTATCAAGTGTTATTACAAAAATGTCATTTTTCAGAATGATCAGAAAATTTGGTTTACGGCCTTAAAATCAGAATATTAAATAAAGAAATATGAAATGACTTTTCAATCTACAAAGCTCAGCTGTTGAATGTTACTGTATTATATACAGTTGGATAGAATTGCAAGATTTTTCCAGCATCAAGTGGGATTCCAAGTTCAGAACTCTTCACATGGGATTATAATTTCCCTCCCCCCAAGTATTTTACTGATGAAGCATTAAGTATGCTCCTCAGCAGAAGGCTCTGGATTTGTTTATGCTTAACTCACACAAAAAAAATACAAAAGCACGTGAGAAAGCGGCACAGCGGCTTAGTGGTCAGCACTGCTGCCTCACAGTGTCAGGGACCTGGGTTTGATTCCAGCCTCAGGTGACTGTGTGAAGTTTGCACGTTTTCCCCGTGATTGCATGGGTTTCCTCCAGGTGCTCAGGATTACTCACAAAGATGTGCAGGTTAGGTCAATTAACGATAGGAAATTGCCCATAGTATCCAGGAATGTGCAGGCTAGGTGAATTAGCCATGGGAAATGCAGAGTTACAGGGATAGGATAGGGGTGTGTTAGTGTGGACTCAATGGGCCACGTGGCCTGCTTCCACACTGCAGATATTCTATGATTCTCAGAGAGAAACCATTAAAAGGTTAATAGCAATTAACGTTTTTGCATTTAATTTCAGATGAACACAACTGTTTGTTCTACCTTAACTCTGACCATCAGTCACTAGCATATTCAGAAACCAACACTAATGCACACTATGACCACATTATTCCATAGTACTGTGCCTTACAACCCAACAAACACAAAGCAAAACCAAAATACTATGGGCTTTGCTCTCAGTACATTCCTGCCTCCAACAAACCACCTATTTGTGGCTTTGTCAGAGAAGATGCATTATATACACTTAAAAAAAAACACCGTTCAAAAATAAATTTTTTTCCAACTACAAAACCTTCCACTAACAGATCATTCAGATTTAAAAACATTGGCATTGTACTGGTGGTGACAAATGGGGTTAACACTGAAAACAACAGTGCACATTAATCAAAACTTTATTTTGTTCAACTATTTGGAAGCTAAATGCTTCAAGTCAGGAATGCAAGTGCTGTCGTGGATACTGTCAAGGAAACGTGGGGAAAGGGGGTGGGTTGGAAGAATATGCACAAGCACAGTTTTGCATTCAGCATTTCAACAGTGTGTGCAGGATACACTTCCATCTCATTTTGGTTTGGGAATGGTGTCAGTGTAACTTCAGAACATAAATGAAGAGACAAATTATTCCAGAAACACAAATGACTCTCTCAAGATCACTTTGCTCTCTGCTTCTCGTGATGCTGTAGATAACTATAATCACCTACACTGGATACTGGGGTTGACAATTCTTCTAGCCATGGATAAGGTCAGCCTTGAAGGCCATTGATGAGAGTTATATACTGATGATCCTAATGATCTTGTGCCACAAATATCAGCTGGTATTTATAAAAGCACCTCAAACACAGCAAAGCAATCCAACCCAATTCAGTGGATCCAACAAATTTTGATGCAAAGAATCAAGATCATTTTCAGACAGGTGATGAGGTTTAAAAGGAGCATCGAGAAAAGAACAGATTGGCAAAGACATGAGGAAAGTTCAGGGACAGCATTTCAAAGCTTAGGATTGAGGTGGCTAAGGGATGGGAGAGACCAAAATCAGTGGCATGCGCACAAGTGGTAAAATTGGAGGTGTGCCAATACCTCAAAAAAAAGAGCTGCAGGAGATTCTAGAGATAGGGCAGGTCAAGCGCACAGAGGGACTTGGGAACAAGGAGGCAACTTTTAAAACTGAGGCATTGCCAGATCAAAAGCCTATATAGGTCACAAAGCACAGGGGTGATGGGTGAACAATTTATTGCTAGATTGATTAAGGGGCAGCAGATATAGCAGATCTCAAGGGAGGCCAGATGGGACAGCATTGGCATAATCAAATCCAGTGGGAATAAAAGGCATGGATTACAACTGGAACACCCGAGGCAAAGCAGGGTCAGAGATAGGCAATGATAGAGGGGTGAAATTAGGCAGTCTTAGGTGATATAATATACCAGGAGAAAAAATGTTGTTTTCTCTTCTTCAAGGCCAAGACTGACTTTTACACTCCACAATAAAATTGAACAAATGCAGGTAAAAAAACTAAAAGAACAATGATTGTGTGAATGAATCCAGGAATTGCAATGAAACTTGAGTGATTAATAAGCATATCCTTTTGTGTCAGACAAACAGCTGACAATTTCTCTTACACAAAGTATAGGGATACCTTTTAGAACAAAAACTAGGAGCAGGAGTAGGTCATTCAAACCCTCAAGCCTGCTCCACCATTTAATACAATCCCGACCACAACTCCACTTTCCTGCTTGCTCCCCAAAACTGTTTAAACTATTACTGATTAAGAATCAGTCTTTCCTCAAATTTATGCAGTGTCCCAACATTCACCATACTTTGGGGTAGCAAGCCCCACAGATTCATGACCCTTTGAAAGAAGTAATTTCTCATCTGATCTAAAACTGTCACCTTTTAGCCTAAAACTATGACCTCCCATTCTAGATTACTTACAAGGGGAGACATCCACTCTACATTTACTTTATCAACCCCTTTAAACATCTTATATACCTTAAACTGATTTTGTCTCATTAGGCCTATTCTCACTAGACTGAGTAGTTTAGGCCTGCGTTCTAATCTCTCTTCATAAACCAAGTCTTTCATCTCTGGAACTTATCTAGTGGACCTTCTCTGAATTGCCTCTTTTTACTACATTCATTTTCAGTCCATCTTTTATCAAATTCCATTTTTGACCACCACAGTGTACACAGGAATGCCTATTTCAAGGACTCCTCCACAATCAAATCAATAAACAGTACTTGACAACATCATCACATACACTTCCCCTTTCCCCAGCCTCAGCTCCCACTTTTTGATGTAAAACAAACAATCAAAAATATTTATACATCCATCTACAGAATCTCTTTTCTGGCACATTATCTAGTCTGCATTGGATTTGACAAAAGAATTAGAATGGGTTATTTGTAAAGATGTTGCTTGGTGACAGACTATGGCATGCAGCTTACTAAGTGGTACTGTGCTCAGTGTGTGTTCAATTAGCCAATTCCTATTCTCTTTCTTCAAACCAGAAACCTCTTCTGCAAAGTAAATGAATCAGTTTGCCAGGTATGTACAACATACTAGGGGTCCTGCAGCAAAGTGGTCTGCTGATTCTCAGCACTTCAGCTCATAGTTACTGCCAGTCAACCCTGAACCTATTTCCTTCATTTTCAGAAAAGGACACAGGTCAAAAACACAACAGCCTTCTATTGCAGGCTTTTAAACAAAGCAAACTGGTGGATTTTCTTCTTCCAGCCCCCTGCGTTTGAGTCCTAGTCTCCACCTTTAGTAAACATCTGCTTCCATAATCAATGTCATTAGAATAAAGTCAGGTACATGCATGTCGATGAGAACGAACTATACATGAACAGAGAAGATATTAAACATGTTATGCCATTAGATTTTTTAAACTGCTTCATTTTATGCACAGCTTGATCATTTTCTTTGCAGGCGTAACTTCCAAAATGTAAAAATACTGCATTCCATAAACAAAGTGATTTCATAGAGTCAGAATCTCCTCTGGGGAGCAAGCAGCCATTAACTGACTACCAGCAGCTACTTTACTGACAGAGGACTACAGCTGATCCTTCTGTAACCCAACATCCATTTGGGTATGTATTCAGCAAAGGATTCCTGTGTGATTTCCTTTCCTCCACTCCCCAACCTGCTCACGACAACTCTAATCACCCCTGTAAATGCAAGCTTGCTGGCCTAGTTTAGCTGATGCTACCCACTTAAATGTTGGTGGAATATAAACATTAGTCTGTGATGCCAAAACAAGCAAAAGCAGTTTTCTTTCTTCGCACCATCAGAGCTGAAAGCAGTCACGACTAGGCAGTGAGGCAGAACACTCCAAACCTGAACAGCTCAGCTGTTTTCCAGTCAGTCAGTCAAAGTTAGCCAAGCGACCTGAGATTGACTGGATTAATCTGCACCCCAATCAAATAGTGAAGTGTGGTACAGGACAAAAAGGCAGTTCCTGCTTTCTGGTGTCATTGCAATGTGCTATACAAACATCACAAGGCAAAACGACAAAAAAAAAAGGACTGAATTGAAGTATCAGCTCAAATTTCAGACTGACAACTGCTCATGGTCAAAGTGATTTAAAAACAGCTGAGCCAGTTTCCATTAGGATTAGACAGGACTCACTAAAGCAGGCATTTAGTTTGTTTTTAAACCAGCCTGCTTTTTTCTCTCTATACCTCTTTCACACATTAAAAAAAAAATCAGAATGGCTCCAGCATGCAAGACAGCCATTGGGCCCTTCATGTCCCCACACTAGCTCTCTGCAAGAGCACTCAGCCCATTTTACACCCCTGTTCCTATCACTTAACCCTGAAATTTGTCTATCTTCAGATAACGGCCCACTTCTTTTGGAAACCACAATTGAAATCTGCCCCCACCACACTCTTAAGTTGTGTATCCCAACCTCTTAATGAGCAATAAAAAAAGCTCCTCCTGTCATCAATAGTCAGTCACCTATAATCTAGTGTCCTCTGCCAGTGGAAAAGTTCTTCTTTCTCTACTATGCTCAGACTCCTCTCAATTTTGAGCACCAAATTTCCTCTCCACGGAAGCTGGTGTCATTTCCCAATCTATCCAACGTAACCAAAATCCCTCAGCTTTGGCATCATTCTCAATATTTTTCTGCCCCCTTGAACGCCTGGGTACATTTCCCAAAGGGCAGGAGACAGAATAGGACAATATCCCCAGCTGAGGCTAAACCAATTATTTTTTAAATCATAACATCCTTGCTTTCAACCTCTATTTATAAAACTCAGGTACTGTTGTTTTTATTCGTGTATGGGACATGGGCTTTTCTGGCTGAGCCAGTATTATTATTGCTGGTGACTAGATGCCCTTGAAAAAGGTAGTAAGTAGCAAGCTGCCTTCTTGAACCACCGTAGTCCACATGCTGTGGGTTGACTCAGAATGCCCTTAGGGAGGAAATTAGTGATATATTTTCAAGTCAGGATGATGAGTGGCTTGGAGGGGAACTTGCATTTGGTGGTGTTTCCATCTACCTGTTGCCCTTGTAATTATGGGTTTGGAAGGTGTCGTCTCAGGATCTTTGGTGAATTTCTGTCATGCATCTTCTAGATCGTACACACAGCTGAGTGTCGATGGTGGAGAGTGGATGTTTGTGGATTTGGTGCAGTGACGGCAACACCATTGAATGTCAAGGGGCGATAGTTGGATTATCTCTTATCGGAAAGGGTCATTATGTGGTATTTGTAACACCAGTGCCACACTTGCCACTTGTCAGCCCAAGCCTGGATATTGTCCAGATCTTATCACATTTGACTGTGGACTGCGTCAATATCTGAGTTGTGAATGCAAAATGTTCAGTAATCATCAGCAAAATATCCCCACTTCCGATCTTATGATAGACAGGAGGTCATTGAAGCTGCTGAAGATGATTGGGACAAGGACACTGCTCTGAGGAACTCCTGCAGAGATGTCCTGGAACCGAGATGACTGACCTCCAACAACCACAACCATCTTCCTACTTGCCAGGCATGACTCCAGAGAGATTGGCCCCAATACCCATTAATTCAAGTTTTGCTATGGCTCCTGGATGCCACATTGAGTCTAATGCAGCCTCAAAGATAAAGTCTGTCACTCTCAACCCATCTCTGGAATTCAGCTCTCTTGTTCCATGTTTGAATCAAGGCTGTAATGAGGTCAGGAGCTGAGTGGCCCTGGCAGAACCTAAATTGGGCATCAGTGAGCAGGTTATTGCTGAGCAGATGCTGCTTGATAGCACTGTTGATGACACCTTCAATCAAGGTATGCCTTGTTACTTAAGCCACCACATGTAGCAGAATACTGGAGACATGTCTGTGTATCCAATCGCCATACACACACACAGCCTCATTACACCACAATCAATCGTTCAGCTCTCCTTTTGTCACCACATTGCAAACAGCAAAGAGGACTGGAAACCCGTCCACTTTCCATTGTGCTGGAACTGCAATTTCTTAAAAATAACACCCCTCGCCGACAGAAGAAATGGGCAGGCTAGCGGCATTAAAGAAATACACAAAACGCACACAGAAAAACAAAAGCGCTCTCATTTCACCGAGACGCTGTTACTGACAGTCAGCCTCCAATTCTAATGATAATCGAGCTCAGCTCATTTTAATCACATTGTTCACTCTCTGGCATTCATACTCAAGGGGAGGGGAGGGAGATGAGAGTCCTCCCGCCTCCATATGGCTTCCTCGGCAGTGGACAGCATATCAAGTAATGCTGAAGGTCAGAAAATCACACGACACTAGGTTATGTGTTCGTACTTACTGAGTGTTCTCGGGGTAAAGACTTTTTCAACAAAAATCGAGTCGGTTTTCCCAGTTGCCAGTTAGCTGCCCAGTCCTTGCAGTGTCCTCTTCGACCTCTGTGTTTGTCTCCTTTTTGAGTCTCCGGGTTCTCAGAGGGAAGCGCTATTTAAACAATTTCCCCACTACCACCAGTACCTTTGTGACCTCTGTACGGCTCGCCCGTCCTTCTACAGCGCTGCTATAGTCTTTCGTCCACTTTCCATGTCTCAGTCTTCATTTATGCGCCCTGCCTTCAGCTTCCTTCTCTTTCGCACTGTATCACAGCATCGGTCTACACTGGGGCGTGTGGATCCAGTGAGGAACAAGCATTCACTCCACTTGCCCTCTGCTTCGCTGGCCAAGCCGGCTCAACACCAGCCCTGACGGGATTAAAAACTCACTCTGTCCGGCAAGCGCCAACTCTTTATTCCACCAATGCAAACAGAGCCAAGCCCCGGCTTCCCTTCCCCATGCTGCTCTCTTCACCGGGATCTCTCTGCTTGTCAGAGGCGGAGACTTAACACTCAACGTTATGTCAGCCAATACCGCTCACCATGGGGGAAGTGAAACTTGTCTCTCACATCCACTCAACCCATTGGAAACCGTTGTGTATTTCGCCCGCCCCCTTTGTATTGTTTTTCTCTCTCCCTCTTTTGATCTGTTTCCCGACCTGTCCCACTGAGTGCAGTGTAAAAATCCACATGTGGAATCAGAACAATATGGTCAGGTCTGAAATTAGCAGCGGATGCTGGAAATCGGAAACAAAAAACATTCTGGTAGCATCTGTGGAAAGAGAAAAACAGACTTAACATTTCGATTCAAAGTCATACACTATAGAACCAGACCCTTGGGCCCACCATGTCTATGCTGACCAACCAATACTAAACTACATTAATCTGATTTACCTGCATTTGGTTCATATGCCCTTGCATTTTAAGTGCTCATCCAGATGCTAAAATGTTGCGACAGAATCTCCTTCACCATCTTGGGTAGCACGTTCCATATTTCTACCGCAGTCTGGGTGAAAAAATTCTCTCATAACTCTTCTAAACCATTTGCTCCTCACTTTAAACTTATGTCCTCTATCTGGTCTTACAGTATAGCTGCCTGAGGGTGATCTTCTAGAGGTTTATAAAATCACTAGAGGCATAGATAAGGTAAATAGCCAAGGTCTTTTCCCTGGGGTAGAGGAGTTCAAAACTTGAGGGCAAAGGTGTAAGGTGAGAGGGGAAAGATTTAAAAGGGACCTGAAGGCAACTTTTTCACACAGAGAGTGGCGTGTATATGGTATGAGCTGCTGGAAGAAATGGTAGAGGCGAGTAAAATTAGAATTAACTTTATTGTCAGTACTCACATAAGTACAGGGAAAAGTTTACAAGTCACCCATTATGGCGCCATCTTCGATACGGAGGTAACTAGGTACAGATTCTTAAGTTCAAATCCTTGGGAAAAATTACGAAAATAAAGAAATAAAAAGGGCCACCAGACCCAAAACATTGTCTGATTTTTTCTTCATAGATGCCGCCAGACCTGATGAGCTTTTCCAGCAACTTAGAAAAAAATTAGAAAAATAAGGAAATTAAAATTTCAGAATAACAGTCCTTCCAATCCAGTCTGCATTGGCACCTGGCCTGCAGCCTGCACCAGGCTTCATCTTCAGTCCGTGCCAGTCCTTGTTGGCCCTCGCCTCCAAACCACACTGGCATTCACCTCGAGGTTCTCAAGGCCATGCGTGCCGGGAGTCCACTCTGGATTCACCTTGAGGCCGGGAGTCCACGATGAGGCTGAGAGGCTGTGCTGCACCTCGAGGCTCTTGAGGCCAGACAGGTACATGGATAGGAAAGGTTTATAGGGAATATGGGCCAAACACAGGCAAATGGGACTAGTTCAGTGTAGAAACCTGGGTCAGCGTAGATGAGATAGTAGGAACTGCAGATGCTGGAGAATCCGAGACAACAAGGTGCAGGGCTGGATGAACACAGCAGGCCAAGCAGCATCATAGGAGCAGAGAGGCTGACGTTTCGGGCCTAGACCCTTCATCAGAAAAGGGGGAGGGGAAGGGGGTT
>NC_063333.1:141435273-141443897 GCF_021869965.1 Rhincodon typus
TGCTGCTTGGCCTGCTGTGTTCATCCAGCCCTGCACCTTGTTGTCTCAGCGTAGATGAGTTGGGCCAAAGGATCTGTTTCCATGCTGTATGACCCGATGACATCTGCCAATGGGAAAGAGATTCTCATGACCTGTTCTATCTACACATCTCATAATTTTGTATGCCTCAATATGAACTCACACCATACCCCGCACCCCCCCGCCACCCTCCTCTGCTCCAAGGAAATCAAATCCAGCCTTTCTAGATTTCCTCATAACTGAGACTTTCTATCCCAAGCAACATCCTGGTGAATCTCCTCTACACCCTCAATCATGTCGTTCTGGTAGTTTGGCAACCAGAACTGCACACAGTATTACAACTGTGGCCTAACCAATGTTTTATACTGTTGTAACGAATTTTGCTCCTATATTCTATGTCCCAGCTAATGAAGGCAAGCATCCCATATGCCTTCTTCACCATTCTGTCTTCCTGGGCTGACACCTTCAGGGATCTATGGACCTGTACACCGAGGTCCCTTTCTTCCTCAGTACTCCCTAGCGACCCATCATTCATTGTGTACATCCTTCCCTTATCAGACCTCCTGAAATGCATTACCTCATACTTATCAGGATTAAATTCCATCAACCATTGCTCTGCCCAGTTAACCAGCTGACCAATCTCGCACTGTAACCTAGGGCCATCCTCCTCACTATCAACAGGTGTCATCTGCAAACTTATTAACTTTACCTTCTGCATTCACATCCAAGTCATTAATGTAAATAACAAACAGTATGACACTATTAAATGGGCCACCACTCACTGCAACAATCCAGAACTACACAGGAAAGAGGAAGAGTACCTACACAAAATCTTCACTATGAATGGATATCCCCACAACTTCATCCGCAGGTGCCTCCTAAACAGACAACAACAGAACACAGTACACCCTAAGATACTGGCCACACTGTTCTATATCAAGAACATATCAAAACTGACAACGAGATTTCTAAGACCACTAGGAATCATGGTGGCACATAAGCCCACAGCCACGCTACGACAAACACTCACAAGTATTAAAGACCCCATTCCCACAACATGCAGAACCAACGTTGTTTACATAATACCATGCAACGACTGCCAAAAACATTACATCGGACAGACAGAAATCAGAATACACGAACATTAGCTAGCAGCAAAACGACACAACGCATTTTCCTTAATATAGTACACTCGGACAATGAAGGCCATCTGTATAACTGGGACAACATAACAATAGTAGCCCAAGCCAAACATTGACATGCACGGGAATTCCTAGAGGCATGGTTCTCAACCCATAAGGCAATCAACAAACATAAAGAATTGGACCCCATATACAAACCCATGCACAACAAACCAGAAATGACACCACTCACCATAATGGACCGGACATATAAATTCCAAGCGGAGTAGAACAACATTGCTTCATCAGAGGCCTCACTGAAGATGTTACCTAGCATGGTGATGAAATGTTTGAACGAAAACAAGAGGATTTGTTGACTTGGTGAGCAAGTCAATAACCTCATCCACAACCTGAGCTACAAATCTTTGCTAAAACTGTAAAATATGACTCTTCTTCAGAACTTTCAACCTGAAATATAACTCTGTTTCTTTTTCCACTAATGTTGCCAGACCTGCTGAATTTCTCCTGCATCCTCTGTATTTGGTCAGGTCTGATCCCTATACTGTCACACATGCCAGGTTTGCTTTTAGAAATTGAGATCCAATTACTGTTAAAAATCACAACATGCAAAGCAGTTCTTTTAAAAAGATATATGTATATCTTTATGTACTAATTAGGAATAGGCAACTTTGCCTCACAAACCTGTTCTGTCATTTGATATGATCATTGCTGAAGTTCTTGAGAAGAGTCATATTGGGCTCAAATAGTTCTCTCTGTTTCTCTCTCTACAGATGCTGCCAGACCTGGTAAGTTTCTGTTTTTATTTATGACTGATCTGATTGAGGCCTTAACACCACTTTCATGCCAACCCCTGATTCTCTGTGCAATGGCCTAGTGGTATGATTGCTGGACTGTTAATCCAGAGACCCAGATAATGTTCTGGGGATCCAGATTCTAATCCCATCATGGCAGATGGTGGAATTTGAATTCAATAAATATCTGGAATTAAGGATCTAACAATGACCGTGAATCCATTGTCGATTGTCGGAAAAACCCATCTGGTTCACTCATGTCCGTTGGGGAAGGACACTGCTATCCTTACCTGGTCTGGCCTACACGTGACTCCAGACCCACAGCAATGTGGATGACTCTTAACTGCCCTCTGGGCAACTAAGGACAGGCAGTAAATGCTGCCTGGCCAGTGATGCCCTCATCCCATGAATGAATAAAGAGAAAAAAAATAATGGTAGCATAGGTTACTATATAAACCAAGAGGCGAAACAAGTTTGTAGCATGTACGGCACAGTAGTCATGGGTGACATCAATGTGAAGATAGATTGGGTAAACCAATTGAACACTAAAACTGTTAAGGATGAGTTTCTACAGCATGTCTTCTACAGCAGCATAATAAGGAGGGTTATTTTGTATCTAGAACAAAAGCAGAAGTTGCTGGGAAAGGTCAGCAGGTCTGGCAGCATCTGTCAAGAGAAAATCAGGCCATCAGTCAACAATCTACTTATTTCACTCTTAAAAATATTCAATTACTCAGCCTCTACAATTCTCTGGAAAAGAGAGTTTCAGAGACTCACCAACCTCTGACAGAAAAAAAATCTCATCCCTATCTTAAACAAGAGACACATTGTTTTTAAAATATTTCTAGTCTCTCCCACAAGTGGAAACATGCTTTCAACATCTACCAATCAAGTCTACTCAAGGATCTTCTATGTCTTAATAGGATTATCTCTCATTCTTCTAAACTCCAATGGACACAGGGCCAAGTGTCCAATCTTTCTTCATTATATAGCCCATTCATCACAAGAATCAGCCAAGAGAACCTTCTCTGTACTGTTTCTCATGCAATTATAACCTTTTTAAAACTGTATTGATGTGCCATGTAAAATTGTAACAAATTTTCCCCTCTTAAATATTCCACTCCCTTTGCAATAAACAACAGTATTCCATTTGTCTTCCTAATCACTTACAGTCCAGCGTGGTAACTTTGTGTGATTCAGATACCAGGACACCCAGATCCTGCAGTACCACCAAGTTCTGCAATCTCTCTGCAATTAAATAACATGTTGTTTCTCTATTTATTCTGCTAAAGTGTACAAGTTCGCACTTTTCCGCATTATTCTCTATTTGTTGAAAAACAGTGTCTTCTAAATCTATGTTCAATGGTCTGTGCTTCTCATGGATTGCAAAAGCAATTATCGTTTAATGGATTGTTATTAACATAATACTCAGTCAGAGCTGACATATGAATCCAGCACAGTAACGCTCCTGTCAGTTGTGTCATGAACCTTGAAGAGAGGAAAGCATGAATAACAGATGGAGATTAACAGTGAGTTAGAGACCAAAAAAAAATTACAATGAGACAATGACTTTTTGGATTTATTATTTAACAGATGAGTAATATATCCAGAATCTTTGATTCTGGTCTCGGGTCTGTGGTGTTTTTAGATCTCTGTCAATGCAATGATAGGTACAGTACAATTGATCTCCATGACCCTGGGTCTGCCAGAAACTTGTTGGTCTTCCAATGCAAACAGCTATAGATGCAGATTGACACATTCCAAGGTTCAGGACTGTGTGCTAAGGAACCCAAGGGGGCTTGGAGTGGCCATTGCAAATGCTCAATGGGAGAAAGATCACTGTCTAAGGCCCTCTCACCATAACACACCCAGAAACTAGAAATTGTGAAAAGTCCCTCACTGTATGCACCACAGTATGTCTGATCTGAAGTGTAAATTTGTATTGTGAATATGACTCATCATGGCAAATGTAGTGAATCACCTTATGCAGTGTATCAAAATAAACTAAACCATATTACAACTTACGCAATGTTAATTGTGAATTATGTGATTTCCTTCAATTTTATGAATAAAGTATTTTTTGGGAAACAAAATCTTCTGAATTTAAGAGTGGCATATTCTGGTCCACATTTCAAAATCTAATTACAATTTATTGACCCCTTGCTAATGCATTGCCATCTGGTGCAGGCTAAGCTGTGAGTTTTCCACAAAGGAATAAACTGATTTAAAATAATCATTACTCATGATGATGATTGTCAAAAGGAGCTGGATGCATACTACACCCATAAATGTCTAGTAACACTGAGGAGCCAACCTCTTCCAAACAGGGAAGAAATTTGGCAGAGAAAATGAACAGGAGAAAAAAAAAGATTGATATTAACTTTCTCTGAATATTTAATGTGTGTTTGAACTTGGTGCCGAGGAGGAGAAACATAATAGACTGGCTGACAATTTAGTGTGACTGGGAGACAGACAACAGCAACATTTAACTGTCTGTCCAGCCACACCTAACTTCATCCTGAAACTAATGCAGAAAACTTGTGGCAAGTTGATTTGAATTAATATGAATTACAGCATGGTTATACCACAAAAACAGACCAGTCGGTCCTTCATATCCATGTCATCTCTCCATATGGTACATTCACTTGGCACCATTCACTTGCTTTTTTTTAATCATAATGCTAATATAAAGTTCTCAGGGAATTCTAAGGCTGGAGGAAGTAATGTCATTAGAGAGGAGGGAAGGTAGCCATGGAGGGATTTGAACTCAAGGATAGAAATAAAAGGCAACATCAGGGAATTCTTGAGCTTCATAATTTTTAGGAGAGCACGGAGGTAATGCCACTCGACTAGTAATGCAGAGACCCAGGTCAATGTCCTGGGATATGGGTTTGAATCATGGCAGACATTATCATAAAAATTTATCCAGTTCATTAATGTCCTTTAGGGAAGTAAATCTGCCACATTTGCCTGGTCTGGCCTACATGTGACTCCAGACTCTACAACAATGTGGTTGACTCTTAACTGCCCTCTGAAACTGTTCAGCAATCCACACAGTTCAAGGGCAATTGGAATGGGCAACAAAGCTGGGCTTGTCAGAGATGTCCATATCTCATGCAGGAATTAAAAAAAAATACTCTCCATCAATTGTGACCATGCCTGTAGCTGCTAAGGCGTTATGCTTTGGAATCTTATTACCAACCTCTCTAACTCTCTTTCCGCTTTTAGAATTCTCCTTTGAGCTACCATTGAGGACATGATCAGCTCTAACACCTCCTCAGCATTATACTTGACTTGATAATGCCTATGCAAAGCATTTTGGGATGCTTTACTATGCTGAAGACACTATACAAATATAAATAAACATTGATGCATCCTGAGAGAACATGCCAAGAATGGATTTTTAGTGAATGCACTTTAGACAACTTTAAGCAGCAAATATTAATGAACCATTTCATAATATCTTATGACATTTCATTTTCCACAATATTTTAGTTCTTGGATCCCAAACCCTAGGATAAGTTCAAAAAACAAGTTTAAAATAAAACAGTGTCCAAACACAGCAATATGAAAATAAATTGTACAGCTTATAAAGTTTCCGGTAGAATTTTGTTGGGGAGGTGCATTGCTATGGTAACACCCTGGCTTGATTTGTCTTCTCTATTGATGCCTCACCAGTCAAAAAGGTCACCAGCTGTCAGTGAACAGACCTAGAACATTGTGACTTGCTTGGAGTATCCACCAGCCTCAGTGGATTTTGAACAAATCATTGAACGCATAATAAAACCCAATGACCAACTGGAAATACACTTGCAATCTGGATAGGAAAAAGGGAAAATAAATTGTAGATTTATTCTTCAATGGGATGTGGGCATCTCTAGTCAGGCCAGTAATTGTTATCCATCCCTAAACACCCTTGAACTGAATGGCTTGCAAGATCAGTTCAGAGTCATCCACATTGCTGTGGGTCTGCAGTCACATGTAGGGCAGACCAGGTGAGGATGGCAGATTTCCTTCATTAAATTATGTTAGTAAACTGGATGTGTATTTTTTTTAAAACAACAATCAATGATAACTTCATGGTACCATTACTGAGATTACCAATCAATTCCAGATTTTGTTATTTGAATTTAAATTCCATCAGCAGATACATGGGAACACTACCATCTGCAAGTTCCCCTCCAAGTTGCTCACCATTCTGACTTGGAAATATATTGCCATTCCTTCAGTGTCACTAAGGGCTTTGTTGGTCTACAACGGTTCAAGAAGACAGATCACCATCACCTTCTCAAGGGCAAATAGGGATGTACAAAAATGCTGGCCCTGTCAGTGCTGCCCATGTCCCACAAGTAAATAAATTGAAAAAGATAGCTGCCTTAGTGGGATTTGAAGCCATATCCTGATAGCACTAATATGGGTCTATGGAATGCAAGTCCAGTGACATTACTACTAAACCAACATTTCCACAAAAAGCTACAGCAAATGGAAACCTGATTTATACTTGGATTTTTTGTGCCATAACCAAAAATGAAAGCATCAAGACTGGTATGTGCAATTAAAGAGGGAAATAGACTAGGTATTCACAATTTTTCTAATATTATACTAGTGTCTTCTTCACTTACTTAGTTTGTAACACAGAACCACAAATTTAAGAATTCCTTGCCTTGTTTACAGATCCTGTCTTTGTTAAACAACATTCACAATGCTAACAGAAAAATACCACAATATAAGGTAAAATGATTGATCTGTGGATTAACTCAAAAAGATTCCTTCCTAAATATTAAATTTTCAGTTATTACAACTTGAACTGTTATAATTTGGATAGTGTAGCAATTGGTTTGTAAGTATAGTGGCTCAGTGGCTCGCACTGGTGCCTCACAGAACCAGGGACCTGGGTTCGAATCCAGCCTCGGGTGACTGTTTACACATTCTCCCCGTGCCTGTGTGGGTTTCCTCCCACAGTCCAAAGATGAGCAGGTTAGGTAGATCGGCTGTGCTAAATTGCCCACAGCGTCTAGGGTGGGAAATATAAGCAAAGGGTAGGGGGTGTGTCTGAGCGGGATGTTCTTCAGAGGGTCAGTGTGAAATTGATTGGCTAAATAGCCTGCTTCCACACTGCAGGGATTCTATGAATTGCTGATGTATCTAATTAGTGTAACTTTGTTGAAGATAATCATATTTAATGGAGCAACATAAACTTAGGCTAACTGGCTGATCAGATGTAGCCTTGAGAATGGCAGATATAGTTTTGAACATGCTGTCAGGATAAAAGTATCCATGGTTAATCTCATATTGCATGTGCTACTCTCATGATTTGTTTCAAAAATAGCATCTTGCATATGGAAAAATACTAAAAGCTTTAAACAGCCTCTGATCAATAATAAACATTTGTAAATATTATATCATGTTTGCATTCATGTTGCCCACATTTATAATAACATTTTGACTTACACCATAAACAAGTGCTAGGAACAAAGGTACCTTTCACAACTTCTGGATACAGCAAGAATGGGAGTGTAAAGACGAAAGTGAAAACAATATTGTTTAATTAAACATGGTTTTTATTTTTGTATGATTTGGATGCTATTAGTTGGGCCCAAGTTTTAAAGAAGTGAAAGATGTGTTCAATTTTTTTGTTTAATAACACTGGGACGAATCAGTGTCTCCTCCAGGATTCAAATAAAATGCAAAGGTGCTACCTATCTTCCTCGTTTCTAAATTGTACTTAGGATCAATTAACACAATTGATCAAAGAAGCAAAACATAATAAACCAATGTCATAAATACAAGGAAACTCCTACCCTCCTCCTCGGTTTTACTTTCGCGTAGCTTTGACCGGAAAAGGGGCTCTGCTTGATACTGATTCTTTGGTCGCATGGGTGTTTTTCCTCCTCTTCACTGTTAATTAGAGTGACATCTCCATTCACAGAACGCAAGTATCTCCTTATTAAAGGAGCTCAAGCAATAAACTGAAAAATAAAAATCATAATTTTGATTCGTGTCTATAACTCTTAGATAATCCATTATGATGACTACTCCTGAAATGGAAGTATTCCTAGTCATAATTGGTCTTTTTTTAATATTAAAACTGGAAGGAACAATGCATTCCACGTTTAAATTTCAACAAACTTTGCAAATAATGATAATGTGCCTTTTCTTTCTGCAAGGTAGCCAGCAACTACACTCTAACATCCAAGTGTCTCTGGGTTTTGTTCCTGTCAATCTGGGCTCGGTTGCCACGAGCAATCGCCTCAGCGGTAACCAAGGAACAGATCCATCCTTTACCCAGAAGAAGGGAGGAAGGATCGTAATTGAAAGGACGGTTCCACAGAATTTCACAGGTCCACAGCTGGAACACATATTCTAGTAGTTTATATTTCAAATTTAATGTTTGGCAGAATTGCAGGCGATGGTTGCGCCTTTACTGCCGCGTTGAGGGAGCCGCGGGAAGATCAACCTCCCCTATTTGCAAATAGTGGTTCAGACAGATCACACATCCGGCAGAGTCAACGCAGCACCAACGGTCGGAGCGCGAGGTGATGGTCGACGAGTGTCCGGGGAGGGAGGTGATGGTCAGTGAGTGTCCGGGAAGCGGATGATGGTCAGTGAGTGTCCGGGGAGGGAGGTGATGGTCAGTGAGTGTCCGGGGAGGGAGGTGATGGTCGGCGAGTGT
>NC_063333.1:141443907-141448532 GCF_021869965.1 Rhincodon typus
AGTGAGTGTCCGGGGAGGGAGGTGATGGTCGGCGAGTGTCCGGGGAGAAGTTGATAGTAATAGAGGAGAGATTAATAATCCAGAGACTCAGGCTGGTGCCTTTGGGCATGATGTAGAGGTGCTAGTGTTGGACTGGGGTGGATAAGGTCAGAAATCACACCACACCAGGTTATAGTCCAACACATTTATTTGAAAACACAAGCTTTTGGAGCCTCGCTCCTTCTTCAGGTGTTAGTGAGAGAGGTGGCATCAGACTGAGAATTTGTAAGTAAAAGATCAAAGGGTCACACAACTGACGAGGATGTATTAAACAAACCTAAGATGCTGTTAAATCTTTAACCAGTTAGAAGGTTTTAATTGGTTAATATGTATATGTAAATCCCTTAATTTCTTTCAAGTTACTGCCCTGAGAGAACTAAAGGTTTTATCAGTGTAAAGAAGAGGTGACACACATGCGTGCGTGCACATGCATGCACACACACACACAAATGTAAATTTATGGGGTGAATTTGTATTTCCAGATTCATTCTATTTTGTTCAAAAAGCACGCAATTTTTAGACAGTCAGTCAATGTAGCGTTTTATAAATTCCTACTTTAGAAATAAAACCAGTCTGACTCCAAACCAGAACACAAACAGGTTCTAAACAAGGTCTCACACCTAACATGCATTGTCTGACCTAAAATGTCACCTCTTCTTTACATTGATCAAACCTTTAGTTCTGTCAGGGCAGTGACTTGAAAGAAATTTGAAGGTTTACGTATACATATTAATTAATTAAAACCTTCTAACTGATTAAAGATTTAACAGCATCTTAGGTTTGTTTAAGACATGCTCATCATTTGTGTGACCCTTTGATCTTTTACTTATAAATTCTGTGTCTGATGCCACCTCTCTCACTAACACCTGTTGGACTATAACCTGGTGTTGTGTGATTTCTGATGTTATTGGGGACATGGGTGAAATTTCAATTCATAGAAATCCTATAGTGCAGATAAAGGCCATTTGGCCCATTGACTGCACCAACTCTCTGAAGGGCAACCCATTCAGACCGATTCCCCCAACCTATTCCCACATTAACTATGGGTAATCCACCTAGCCTGCAAACTATGGAGCAATTTAGCATGGCCAATCAACTTAAAGTGCACATCTTTCAACTGTGGATGGAAACTGGAATGTCCGGCGGAAACCCACACAGACACGGGGAGAACGTGCAAACTTCACACAGATAGCCCCGCAGGGCAGGAATCAAACTTGGGTCCTTGGTCCTGTGAGGTAGCAGTGCTAACCATTGTGCTGCACAATTCAATAATATCTAGAATTAAAAGCTAACTTAATGGTGACCGTATAATCGATGTCAATTGTCATAAATACTATTCTGGCTCACAAGTGTCCTTCAGGGAAAGAAATTTGCTGTACTTGCCTGGCCTACATGTGATTTTGGATTTGCCACCCATGTGGTTGATTCATAATTGTGCTGTGCAATAGCCTGGAGAGCCAATATGTTCAAGGGCAACTGGAAGTGGGGGTGCGACAAATACCAGCCTTGCCAGTGATGTACATCTGGTACAAGAATAAAGCAATTCACTAACACTGGCTATACCTCACCATCACCTTTTTGCAACTTCTCTGTGTTGGCAGACTGCTTCAGTAGAATTGAGTCCTGAATAAGCTGAGCCAAAATTTCCTAGTGAAACACGGGGAAGACCAAAACTTCACTCTGGGATATGCTATACACCACCACTCCTATTTTGGATTAACAAGAGAGTATTCACAACTGCAGCATTCTGTTCAAACCTGAATGAGCTTGCACATTTGTCTGCTCTCCATCAGAAAGATTCCCTACTTCTCAATATTATCTTGTTCGCAGCCAACTTCATCCAACCTGCTTCTGATACTTCCAGCTCTCATCCCGTATAACCTGAAGCGATCTATTGCATCCTTGTAGCTCTCCTATAATTTTTAAAAGTGCAGCTTTCATGGCCTCAGGCCGTACCAAACCATTTTGCAGCTAGAGAGGTACTTTTTGAAAGTGGAGTTGGAACTACAATATGGTAAATATGGCCATCACGTTTACACAGCATGGTCCCGTGTGTAATAACTATATAATCTGATGATTGAGAGAGAATTTTTTTTTCAAATTTCCTTTACCCTTCTTTGAAAAGTGCTGATTTATTTTTTGCATCCACCTAAGAGGACAAATGGAACTTTAATTTTAATGCTTTATCAGAAATATGGCATCCCTGACAGTACAGCAATTGCTTCATCCTACAATGGAGTAGCAGCCTAACAGAGTCTCATTGAAATCTTTTGCTTTTCACATATCCTGCATTAAATCCTGCTCATATACTACCTCTGTCCTTGCTGAACCACATTGACTTTATATGCCTCAATGCTGTAAATTTGAAATTGTCACTCTTGTATTCCAACATAGTTTGTGACTTTGCCGTTCACTAACTCCCAAGGCCCCTCACCTCTGCTTGTCATTTGGCTGGACGAAGTAAGGATAGCACTTTACTTTCTCTTATGACCTTGGTGTGACAATCTGTTAGTTACCAGACGGCCATTAATGACACTAGTTTTTCAAATCCTGATTTCCTTTAGTATCTCACCACAGTGCCCAGCTGCTGTGGTGGGATATGAAATTATGTTTTTGGAGTTCCAGTCTTGTAAATTAACAATTGATGAATCTCTTCTTTTGTACCCATGGCTTGATGCTGAGATCACCATCTTTGAAATCTCAAAGGCAGGACATCAGTTGTAAGTTTATTGTGTATTTGTGCTCATAATTATTTGTCACTTCCTTTATCAGTTGATAAATGTACAACAACAAAAATGGAAAACTTTGTCCTTTATGAGGAAATTGGAAAAGGAAATAAGTCAACCGTTTACAAAGGCAGAAGAAAGGGAACTATCAACTTTGTAGCAATTTTATGTATTGACAAATCAAAACGGCCAGAGATCACGAACAGAGTAAGTATTACTTGATCATAGCATTAGAATTTGAATTCCCTGATAATTCAGAAAGCATATTGGCACTGAGCATTGCAGACCTAATATATTGTCAACAGAATAGGCCTTGGCTTCTTGAATTTATGTTGCTAATCTGGGCTGTGCTGCTTTAGTTCTGTTGGACATAATTATGCTTTTATATAGGAATATAGTGGTAGAGATTTAGGAGATTGAATGTTAAACTAGCTGATCTCCATTGTGCAAGAGAGGGATACTGTCTTTGTGATGCTAGAATAACAAAGAGAGAAATAATTTCCCCAGGAGCCTGACTCCTGCCCAGTGATGGCTACTGGAAGTTCAAATGTATGAACATCAAGTGAGACCTGAGTCAGATTGGACTGTAACATCAACAAGGGCCAGCCTGCACTCATTGTCAAGGTTGACAAGATGAGTAGATACATCAACAAACTACTGAATGGCTGCTGGCGTTGTGAAATTTTTCTCAGCAGCTACCACCGTCGTCAGGTAAAGGTAGAATGTTGGCAGAAGATTGGGTACCCCATAGTGGTCCTTCGCAAATAGTTTTTAAAATGTAATAATTGATTGAAAAAATTTGTGAGAGGTGATAGAGTGTGAATGTCTTATATTGGTGGAAAGTAGGCATTATTTTTCTCATTCTTCACCTTTTGAATTAACATAAAGTTGTCATAACAAATACAAAGTACATAATCGTAACTTGCCTTTTCTCATCCATTTTAGGTCACGTTCATATTTCTTTTTGGGGTATTATTGCACTGGTGCTAATTGAGTGGACCTTATCTTGTGTATAAGCTGAGACTAAATGTGAGGTACTGCATTTTGGAAAGGCAAATCAGGGCAGGACTTATACACTTAATGGTAAGGTCCTGGGGAGTGTTACTGAACAAAGAGACCTTGGAGTGCAGGTTCATAGTTCCTCGAAAATGGAGTCACAGGTAGATAGGATAATGAAGAAGGTATTTGGTTTGCTTGCCTTTAATGATCTGTGTATTGTGTATAGGAGTTAGGAGGTCGTGCCACGGCTGTACAGGACATTGGTTAGGCCAAATTTGGAATGCTGCATGCAAGTCTGGTCTCCCTACTATAGGAAGGATGTTGTGAAACTGGAAAGGGTTCAGAAAAGATTTACAACGATGTTGCCAGGAATTGAGGGGTTGAGCTATAGGGAGAGGGTGAATAGGCTGGGCTATTTTCCTTGGAGTTTCAGAGGCTGAGGGGTGACCTTATAGAGGTTTATAAAATCATGAGAGGCATGGATAGGGTAAACAGACATGGTCTTTTCCCCAGGGTTCCATTTGAGATTTCAAAAACTAGAGGGCATAGCTGAGAGGGGAAAGATTTAAAAGGGACCTAAGGGATAACTTTTTCACACAGAGGGTGGTGAGTGTATGGAATGAGCTGCCAGAGGAAGAGGCGGAGGCTGGTGTAATGGAGATAACAAGGTGTAGAGCTGGATGAACACAGTAGGCCAAGCAGCATCGGAGGAGGAGGAAGGCTGACGTTTCGGGCCTAGACCCTTCTTCAGAAATGGCGGGGGGGAAGGGGGTTCTGAAATAAATAGGGAGAGGTGGATAGAAGATGGATAGAGGAGAATATAGGTGGAGAGGAGACAGACAGGTCGAAGAGGCGGGTCGG
>NC_063333.1:141448632-141518512 GCF_021869965.1 Rhincodon typus
GGAGGAGGGGATAGGTGGGAGGAAGAACAGGTTAGGGAGGCAGGGACGAGCTGGACTGGTTTTGGGATGCGGTAGGGGGAGGGGAGATTTTGAAGCTTGTGAAATCCACATTGATACCATTGGGCTGCAGGGTTCCCAAGCGGAATATGAGTTGCTGTTCCTGCAACCTTCGGGTAGCATCGTTGTGCACTGCAGGAGGCCCAGGATGGACATGTCACCTGAGGAATGGGAGGGGGAGTTGAAATGGTTCGCGACTGGGAGGTGCAGTCGTTTAGTGCGAACCGAGCGTAGGTGTTCTGCAAAGCGGTCCCGCATCGGCTCCCGGGATGAGGCATTCCACTCCTGTACATCTCCGATGTCCTCGTTTTTCAAGGACCGCAACTTCCCCCCCACCTCAGTGGTCGAGAACGCCCTCGACCGTGTCTCATCCCTCACACCCCCTCCCCGCAATAGCAACCAAAACAGAATTCCCCCTCGTCCTCACGTACCACCCCACCAACCTCCGGATCCAACGCATCATCCTCCGACACTTCCGCCATCTGCAATCCAACCCCACCACCAAAGACATCTTTCCTTCCCCACCCTTATCTGCTTTCAGGAGGGACCACTCTCTCCGTGACTCCCTTGTCCGCTCCACACTCCCCTCCAGCCCCACCACACCCGGCACTTTTCCCTGCAACCACAGGAAGTGCTACACCTGCCCCTACACCTCCCCCCTCACCCCCATGCCAGGCCCCAAGAAGACTTGCTACATCAAGCAGATGTTCACCTGCACATCTGCTAATGTGGTATACTGCATCCGCTGTTCCTGTTGTGGCCTCCTCTACATTGGGGAAACCAAGCGGAGGCTTGGGGACTGCTTTGCAGAACACCTACGCTCGGTTCGCAATAAACAACTGCACTTCCCAGTCTCGGATTCTCCAGCATCTGCAGTTCCTACTATCTCTGAGGCTGGTGTAATTGCAGCATTTAAAAGGCATCTGGATGGGTATATGAATAGGAAGGGTTTAGAGGGATATACGCCAAATGCTGGCAAATGGGTCTAGATTTACCCAGGATATCTGGTTGACATGGACGAGTTGACCGGAGGTTCCGTTTCCGTGCTGTACATTCCTATTACTTTGTAAACGTTATCAGGGAAAAGCCACTAACGGAAAAACTTACATTTATATTGTATCTTTCACAATCTCAAGACGTCACTTTACAGCAACAAATTATTTTTGAAGTGTAGTCACTGTTGTGATGGAGGACAATACAGCAGTCAATTTGTATGGTGCAATTAAAAGCAATGAAATAATGAACAAGCTATTTTCAGGTGTTACTTAGTGATAAATATTAACCTGGACACTGGGAAGAACACCCCTTGCTCTTTAAAATAATATCTTCAGGAGGATAAAGTTAAGTTTAAAGTCTCCTCCAAGAGTTGGCGCCTTCAACACTGCAGCACTTCCACAGTCCTGCACTGATTTGTTGGTAAAGCTCATGCACTTATGTCTCTGGCGTGGAACATGACTGTTGGCTCAAAGGAAAGAGTGCACCCATGGCCATCATTTAACTGGGTGGTGACACAGCTGAGTCATAGCTTGTCTTTAGCTAATATTTCCCAATAACGGAGGCAATGGCGTCGTGGTATTATTGCTGGACTATTAATTGAGAAACTCAGCTAATATTCTGGGGACATGGTAGAAATAAGGGTCTAATGATGACCATGAAACCATTGTTGATTGTTGGGAAAAACCATCGTGTGCACCAGTGTCCTTTAGGGAAGGAAATCTGCCATCTTTACCTAATCTGGTCTACATGTCACTCCAGAATCACAGCAGTGTGGTTGACTCTTAACAGCCCTCTGGGCAATGAGGTATGGGCAGTAAATACTGGCCATAGCAGAGATGCTCACATTTCATGACTGAATAAAAAGAAAATGATCACGTGAGGGAACCACAACTGATACTTTTCTCACTTTTCATACGCCAGGAAGCTACTTTTCATGCGCCACCTGTTGTCCTGATCGAGAGCCAATAACCCCATATAGAGTAGAAATTGAACCTTGTATCTTGTCGTTAATGCTCTGAGAGCCTTAATCAAATTGAAAATATCACTCTGCGTTGTAAGCTGAAATGGGACACACATTTCTGTAAATCTTTAAAGATTTTTATAGCTCCAGACTTAAAAAGTTGTTCAATGCTTTCTGACCGGCCCACCATCTCCCAAAATGTTGAGCTCATCCAAACTTCAGTTGCCTTTATCCTGACTTGACCAAGTTCTGTTCACCCATCATTACATTGTTAATTCCCAATATAGAATCATAGAATCCCTACAGTGCTGAAAGAGGCCATTCTGCCTATCGAGTCCGCATTGACCCTCCAAAGTGCATCCCACTCAGACCCAACCCTCTACCCTATCCCTGTAACCCTGCATTTACCATGGCTAACCCACCTAGCCTGTGCAACTCTGTACATTATGGGACAAATTAGCAATCCACCTAACCTATACATCTTTAGACTGTGGGAGGAAAGCGGAGCACCCAGAGGAAACTCACACAGATACTTGTGCATACTCCATACAGACAGTTGCCCAAGGTTAGAATTGAAACTGGGTCCCTGGCGCTGTGAGACAGCAGTGCTAACCACTGAACCACCATACTGCTACCACAATATGGTAGCGCTTCAAATTTCAATAATGCATCCTTGTGTTCAAATCCCTGTCTCCCTTTGTAACCTCCACAATTTGGCGATAATTCTCCTGCCATCCATTATGACTTGTTGCGCCTTCCCAATTTATTTTGCTCTTTTGGTAATGCTCGTGGTTTCAGTTGTTTCAGCCCTTTTATTCCTAAATCTCTCTGGCTGTCTCCTTTCAGGTGCTTTTAAATTCAATCTCTTTGACCAATCCTCTGGTCAACAGTAATGTCGCCATATGTCGTTCATTGTTGAACATTGTCTATTTACACAGCTGTGAAGTGCCTTGGGACATTTTAATATGTTGAAGGCATAATCTGAATGGTAATTGTTGTTTGAGAATGGCCTTGAAGAAATTGTGCCTAGGACAAGTGTATTGTTGTTGGATATGTTGGACTCCTAGCAACTTTCTTGCATTCCCATACAGGATGTAAGACAAAAACTCTGCCAAACCTCCAAGGAATATCTCTTTTTCCCTGTTCCTATATCTTGTTCTGCTGTCTTTCTTTTTACTGATATTGCTTTGATTTGATTTGATTTATTATTATCACGGTACCAAGGTACAGTGAAAAGTGTTGCCATACATGCTTTACAGGTAGATCATACTATTCAAGTGCATCAGGGTAACAGAACAGAGTACAGGATACAATATTACAGCTGCCAAGAAGTCCAGAGAGAGATCAACATTAACGTGAAAGAGGTCCATTGAAAAGCCTGATAACAGTGGGGAAGAAGCTGTTCTTGAACGTGTTTATACATGTATACGAACTTTTATATCTTCTGCCTGACTGAACAGGGTGGAAGAGAGCATAACTGGGGTGGGAAGGGTCTTTAATTATGTTGGTTGCTTTCGAGAAGCAGCGGGAAGTGTCAATTAAGTCAATGGATGGGAGGCTGGTTTGCACAATGGACTGGGCTGTGTTACAACTGTCTGCAGTTTCTTTCGGCCTTGGGAAGAGCAATTGCCATACCACGCTGTGATAAAAGAAGTACCTTTAAGGTTATTTTCTTGATGCTTCAAATATGTCAATCTACCTTCGACCCACCCCACCTCATATCCTTGAAATTTTGAAAGTAAGACATATTAATTTGTAATAATTACTGTGTCTAATTTATTCATTCTCGTTACTTGCCAGGTGTGGGTTTCCCTAATGTTTATCTTTTCCTGCTATCCTAATCCATCTTTCTTGATTTGCCCTATCTTTTGTCCTGTGCATTTCAAACTCGATTCCTACTTCGTGAGTATTCACCTTCCATCATGGTTCCTCAGTTTATGAAAACAAATAGTGTTTTGCTTAATCACAAAAAAGTATGCATTTGATTTGGAAATGTATATTTCATATAGGTCCGACTTACTCATGGCGTTGATCATCAGAACATTGTACAATTTCATGAGTGGTATGAAACTAGCAATCACCTATGGCTTGTTGTGGAACTGTGCACAGGTAATTCAAGTGTCATTTAAAATATTACGCAGAGGCTTTAAGTATATGTAAAGATGTTACCATTTTACATTGTTGGTTTGAGTAGTTGTGCATTCCCTACACAAGTCTGAAAAAATTTACGTTTTGAATAGTTTTACCAAATATTGAGATTATTTGTTAGAGAAACTTTTACTTGTGTTTACTCAGTTGGTAGAACTTTCATTTCTAAGCAAAAAGGTTGTTCTGGGACTTCAGCACAACCAAGTTAACAGTTCATCACAACATCTCTAGTTCTTATAACTTGGATGAAATAAGATTTTATGACTAGGCTTGGGATTGCTTCTCTAGTTCATTCATTCAATCTGAGGTCTTTGATTTCACAAACAATCTGTAGTTCAGAGTAATCATTGAGAGGCACCTTGAATGCTTTGAGTTACTCTTTCTGAATAAGATTTTCTGTGCTCAAGACAGTCTTTACATCAACTGCAGATATAGATCACAACCGCAAAAATGATAGCTTCGTAATTCCAATCTGTTTGGTTCATTTTTAAATACTAAGTGTGGAATTTAGCATGACAGATTCTTCTTATGAATTGTTAATAAAAGTCATGCAAAAGGAGTCAATTGAGAGCCTTAGCATCCTTGACTTTTGATAAAATGTCACCTACAACATGCACTGCAAAAGTTCACCAAGGCTGTTTCGACAGCACCTTCCAAATCTATGACTAGTACTATCGAGAAGGCCAAGGGCATCAGATACATAGGAACACTATGAACTGCATGTTCCTCTCTAAAAGACACACTATCCTTACTTGGATCTAGATCGCTGGTACCTGGCTGTTACCTGGCTGAAATCCTGGAACTCCCTAACAGCGCTATGACCAAATGAACTGCAATTCAACATCACCTTCTTGAGAGCAATTTTGAATAGACAATAGATAAATACTGGCCCAGCCAATAATATCCATATTCGCTGAATTAAAAGAAGTGAAACTGACAGATAAGTAATGATCTGTTCATTCATTTTGTTTTTCATTTATTCTGTCCCATAAAACAATAAAAGGTCATACATTGAATTATTCAGGAAGGAGTTGCGAAGGAAACACTAAAAAGTTATGAGATAACAAGGTGTAGAGCTGGATGAACACAGCAGGCCAAGCAGCATCAGAGGAGCAGGAAGGCTGACGTTTTGGGCTTAGACCCTTCTTCAGAAATTCAGACGGGTCTAGGCCCGAAACGTCAGCTAGGTTGTATTCTCTTGTGTTTTTACTACCATCTTCATACCATTAATCCTATGTTGTTCATTGCAGGAGGGTCATTGGCAATGGTCATTGCCCAAGATGAATATTTACATGAAAATATAGTTAGACAGTTTGGTGTTGACTTGGTGATGGGTTTGCGCCATATTCATGAGCTGGGCATCATTTTTTGTGATCTTAATCCTGCTAAGGTAAATGGATATTATTGTATAAGATAACGTTCAGAGTTTTAGCGATAGTAGAAGAATAGATGCATTTGGTTTTTAAGTTTTAGCATTTTTGCTGTGGGAACATTGCTTTGCAGTTTGCAACACTTGTGATCTGATTTTTGTTCCTGGTTCAAGTGCACAGAGATGGGAGAATTCCCAGCTCCATAAACCCGAGCTTTAGATCTGGTTGCCTGAATGTTCCACGATTGGTACAGGAGTGTGGAATTGGAAGTTAGGTGGACAACCAAGAAGGAGCTGAAGAGGATGCCTGGTGAAAAGACAGAAAAGGCGAAAAACTGGGATCTTCCTCTCTGTGTTCAAAGTTTAAAAATAAAGATTAAAAAATAAAACATTCCTCCTGTCACACCCCTCAGCCTCTTGCTCCCATACCCCACTGATGCCAACCCATGAAATCGAATGCCTTAGACCTACTGCATTGGACTCCCACAACCACCATCTCAACTTACGCCTCTGTTGCATCATCATGCTCCCCACCCCATCCTCCATGAACATAAGAACTACGAACAGGAGTAAGCAACTCAGTCCCTCGAGCCTGCTGCACCGTTTAATTGGATCTCAACTCCACTTTCCTGCCTGCTCCATTACTAATTAAAAATCTTTCTGTATCCTGCTTAAATTTATTCAGTGTCCTGGTGACCGCCAAATCTTGGGTAGTGAATTCCAGAGATTCATGATCGTTTGAGAGAAGCAATTCCATGCCTTCCTTTGAAACCTTGGGCAAGCTTCCAGTCACCACTCCCAATATCTTCTTTGGCTTGACATTAATTTTTTTTCCCTCCTTTTGGAACTCTAAATTGCTGTGTGACATTTTACTGTGTTAAATGTACTGGATAAGTAAGTTGCTGCAGTAAATGATATTCCACCAGATAGCTTATAAAGACATAAATTTAAATCCCACTGTGGCACAAAAGATGGTACCAGTTTTATTTTGAAAATTAATTTTTTGAAGATTGAATGTGCTGTTCAAAAGATGTCTTTCACTTGTGGCATTGCCAGTTTCTCACGTCCTTTTCTTTATACAGATATTACTGGATGGATCAGGCACACTGAAATATAGTAACTTCAGTCTAGCCAAAGCAGAAGGAGAGAATCTGGATGAATTCTTTTCATTAATTAGTGGAGAAGATGACTTGGTTGAAAGCAATAATGGCACAGAAAGAACAAAGTCTAAAATTCGGGCCCGAGGTAACAATCCCTCACGCAGTACTCCTAAAAAAGATTGATACATGATATGAAATTCGAAATCACCTTTAAACCATAGTTTATCTCATCATAGCTGATAGTAAAATCCAAATATGCAGTTTAGGCAGCATCTGTGTAGAGAGGAACAGAGTTTAGGGTTCAGCTTGACACCTCTTCGTCAGAGTTGAGTTTGACTCTGTCCTCACCCGAAGTTCAAATGTGCACTTCTTGGCAATACGCAGTGAATAATTATCAGGATTGGGAATGTGTCTTATATTCTTAATGCCTCTCTCACAGTTAAACTCTAAGACCAATCTAATACATCCTATAAGTATTTAAGCTGAGATCAGGTAATGCGGTGTGAACAACCAGCCCTCTGCATCTGAATGATTCGGTTGTATGCCTGGTAGTGACTTGTTAGCTGACTCATCCAAAAAAGATAAGCTGTTGCAAAATTTCGGACTATTTTCCTGAACTGTTGCAAGGAATAAAATTGGACACTGGTGCAGCCAAACATCGGTAAAGTGGGTTCTCTTATCCTGTCCTATTTTTTACACTTCTGTATGAGTCTTCTGAACATCTCTGGTTAAAAGCCATCTCTGATGTTTATTCATGGTAGGCTGTAAGGTTTCAGTTAATAGATCACTTATGAATTTATTGTAAATACTTGTGGTTTCAGAATTACATTTCTAACAAAATTGATTAATGAGCTGTATTAAATAAAAGTGTCAGTTAATTGGCTCGGCATAGGGGAGGCGATGGCCTGGAGGTATTATCGCTGGACTGTTAATCCAGAGACCCAGCTAACATTCTGGGGACCTGGGTTCAAATCCTGTCACGGCAGATGATTGAATTTGAATTCAATAAAATACCTGGAATCATGAATCCATTGTCGATTGTCGAGAAAAAACCATTTGTTCACTAATGTCCTTTAGGGAAGGAAACTACCATCCTTACCTGGTCTGGCCTACATGTGACTCCAGCTGCCCTCTGGGCAATTAGGGATGGGCAATAAATTCTGCCCAGCCAACAACGCCCTCAACCCGTTAATGAATAAAAAAAATTCACTGTTAACTTCAAGCCACTCAAAGATTTGAGCTCAATATTTATGCTGACGTTCCAGGATGATAGTGATAGAGTGCTGCATTGTTTGTTATGTGGTCCACAATCACTATATTGCCTCATATCTGAGGCTACCTTACACAAGCAGACCAAATTTCTTAAGAATTAAACCCTACTTTTTTTGGGTTTACTATGTTCATATTTTAATTATTATCTGAATTACAGTATATTTGTCACAAAAAGATTAATGGATGTCACTAATTTCTCCTATCTTCTGGAAAGTGGAAAATAACTCAATTGATTCATGGAAAATAGACTAGGTCAACTGGTTTAAGTTCATGTTTTTTGCGAAATTTGACCCTCCTGCAAGAAAGACATATTTCTTTCAAGTGCACTGTTCAAGTTATTTTGATATGTTTCAATTGATCCAAACTTACTTTTTAGGGTCTTCAACTTATATGGCTCCAGAAATTCTGAAAGGTGAAGATTATTCTCCAGTCAGTGATTTATGGTCTCTAGGCTGTGTCCTGTATGAGATGTTCACAGGTTGGTTTTCAACGTGTTCATTTGAAACTTTTATTCTCTGCCACGACTGTATTGAAAAGTCACAAGTTTTACACATTGAATTCTATAAATACCAATTTTTCCACCCTTCTTTCTCTGTGACTCCACTTCACATTTTTGTTTTTCTAAAACCTGAGCCAAAAGACTGCCGATAAATGTGACTGTCATTTTGAAAAATGTGCAAACATAGGAGTTACTACTTCATGGAAAAGTTGAAACCTAGAACCGCCATTTGCGTTGATAACAAAGTTTGTTACTTATGACTGCTATGCTTATTCAACAGGAAAGCCACCATTTTTTTCGGAAAACCTTTCTGCATTGGTTGAGATGATTTTGTGTGAAGATCCACCACCACTCAAGCCTCAAGGTTCAGTAATTTTTCAAAATATTTTGGAAAAAATCCAAGTCAATATAAGATAACCATTGTTCCTTTGCCTCACTCCCATTGCTGCCACAAAGGATATCCACACTTTTGCATCTTATGTTTGTAAAGGAAGGAAGGAATTTTACGAACGTTAACTTCTAATTTAACCAAAACTCAAATGATCTAATTCTGCCTTGGTCAAAATTCACACATCATTGATCCTAGTTTTGCTGATTTGCACTGACTTCTGGTCTCTTAAAAATATTAAATTTAAAATGCTAATCGTGGCCAAAACTTTTTTGTGGCCATGTAATATTGTATCTACATTACTTTTACCCACACTCTTTAATTCTCTTGCTCTAGCTGTTTATGTAATACCTCTTCATTAGCGGAAGAGCCTTTGACAGCTTTAATCTTACTCTTTACAAGTCATTCTGAAAGGTTTCTTGAAACTCAGATTTTTGGTCAATTTTCTAGTCACTCCTCTTAATCTCTACTTCAATTGCTTGATGCCTGCTTGCCTTTTTATTTTCTATTCACAAAGTGCCCTGCGTTATTTATTGCATTGATAGTTCTGTGTAATTGTATATTGTTGTTCCTCTCGCTATTTTCCTTTCCAATAGGTATGGGTCATAGTCTGATTCATTGTGTAGTATGTAAATATTCAGTAAAAGACCTGGGGTAACATGTTGTAAATGTGCACTGGACTTGTGTTTCGACATAAGAGTGCAATGGAAAGAGAAACATATAATTTCTTCCTTAGTTCTAAATCCATTGTGCCAATATCACATGGAGCAGCTGCTCTCTTGTTCTTAAAGGCAGTCTGACCCTTTTAATTGCCAGAAGCAGCTGTTGAATACAATTGCTGCAGTTTTGAACAAGGAAAATGGAACACGAGGATAGCGAGCAAGAACTTCAGGATCAAAAATGTAGTGGAGGTGGGTTAGATGAGCGATTCATCCAAGATGAGTGGACAGGAGATCCTTGAGCTCAATTGTCAGAAGAGATTGGGAACAGATTGTTGGGCAGTTAAGTTCCTAGCCTGTCAATTGGATTTAAGAACCTGCTAACAGTGCTACAAGAAGTCTGTTACAGAGGTTTGTGAAATCATGAGGGGCGTAGATAAGGTGAATAGCCAAGGTCTTTTCCCCAGGGTAGGGGGATTCAAAACTAGCGGGCATAGGTTTAAGGTAACGGGAAAGATTTAAAAGGGACCTAAGAGACAACTTTTTTGCACAGCGGGTGGTGCATATTTGGAACGAGCAGCTGCTCATGGAAGTAGTAGAGGTGGGTACAATTACAACATTTAAAAGACATTTGGACAGGTACATGGATGGGAAGGGTTTAGAGGGATATGGGCCAAATGCAGGCAAATGAGATTAATTCCGTTTAGGAAACCTGGTTGGCATGGATGAGTTGGGCCGAAGGACCTGTTTCCGTGCTATATGACTGTATGACTGTATGCACTATAACTAACACATAGAGAAAATGAGTCTACTTATCCTTGTGTGGATGTATGAAAATATTTTAATGTATCCTCTTGTTGAGTGACCTCTTTCCTGGTCCTCCCATAGCAGGACTTCATGGGCTATTTTACACATATTCTTTCTTCTAGCTATTATTCTGCAGAATAGATTTGTCTTTCAGGCAAGAAATGAAACATCTTTAAGGGTAAATATCATAGAATCCCTGCAGTGCAGAAAGAGGCCATTCGGCCCATTAAGGCTGCACCAACCCTCTGAACAACATACTACCCAAACCCACCCTCCCACCTCATTCACTCATGGATTTTTTTAAACCATGGCTAAGCCACCAAACCTGCACATCCCTGGACACTACAGGGCAATTTTTAGCATGGCAATTCCACCTAACCTTTGGACTATCCAATTCATTGCTGTGGTCAACTTACAATCCTGATACTGTGTTCAGTTTCTGCAAATGGAGAACAAATGAAGAGTCCAGACTCGGTTTGCTGAGTTCATTGTGACTTGATTGGACTTGATCTAATTTTACTTGTATGGTTTGTAAATAATTTTAAACAGAATTTATCCCAGTATGAAAATTGTATTTTGTCGCAATAACCTGTTAGTTATGGACAAGTTGCTGTCAAGTCTAAAATATTACTATTGTCTGTTAGAATCGACTGGACAAAAACCTTCCATTGAATTTCTTGGTTTGGTTGAAGAATTGCTTCAGAAAGACCCTTTGAAAAGGTAATACAGTAACCTCACTTGGACGCCTTAATATTCACTTACAATGGGTGATAAGAGAAATCAGTTTCATGTTTAAATAATATTCAGACGTGAATGCAACAGATGATTATCGGATGACTGCAGCTTGATTGGTATGTTTCTTGAATATTTTACTGTTAGATTATAATTTGTTGGAACACCTTCAGGCATTAATGTTATTTACTCTCCATTTGTAGACTGATTTTAATTAGAACATAGAACATAGAACATTACAGCGCAGTACAGGCCCTTCGGCCCTTGATGTTGCGCCGACCTGTGAAACCAATCTAAAGCCCATCTAACCTAAACTATTCCATTATCATCCATATGTTTATCCAATGACCATTTAAATGCCCTTAAAGTTGGCGAGTCTACTACTTTTGCAGGCAGCGCATTCCACGCCCTTACTACTCTCTGAGTAAAGAACCTACCTCTGACATCTGTCCTATATCTATCACCCCTCAATTTAAAGCTATGTCCCCTTGTGCTAGCCACCACCATCCAAGGAAAAAGGCTCCCACTGTCCACCCTATCTAATCCTCTGATCATCTTGTATGTCTCTATTAAGTCACCTCTTAACCTTCTTCTCTCTAACAAAAACAGCCTCAGCCTTTCCTCATAAGACCTTCCCTCCATACCAGGCAACATCCTGGTAAATTTCCTCTGCACCCTTTCCAATGCTTCCACATCCTTCCTATAATGCGGTGATCAGAACTGTATGCAATACTCCATGTGCAGCCGCACCAGAGTTTTGTACAGCTGCAACATGACCTCATGGCTCCGAAACTCAATCCCTCTACCAATAAAACCTAACACACCGTACGCCTTCTTAACAACCCTATCAACCTGGGTGGCAACTTTCAGGGATCAGTTATTTTGGGATATATTGCAATCGTCCTGGTCTTGGAGCTGAAAGTTGCATCATTTTAGTCAAAGAGCTACAACAAAGCCAGAAACAAGTTGAGTATGCTGTAATGCAAAAACAGCAGATGCTAGTTAAATTGTTGAAATTCTTGTTGAAGGCTGTTGAATATATTTTCAAAAATTGTTTTCTTGATCCTCACCGATTATTGCACTCAGGGAGTTAAGACAAGGTAGTGTGGCTGCAGGGATGACAATAGTTGGATCATGAATGACTAATGCTGCAGACCAGCATAGACCAGTGGAGGAGAGTAGTGAGTTGGTTACCCTGAGGTTAAGGGTGAATTGTGGAGGGGGCAGGTAGAACAGAGCATGAGATGGTGGGTGAAAGGACGTAAGGTGTAGGAAGGTGAGGTGTCAAGGGAAGAGGCAGGAATGATGAAGTTTTGCATGGGATAAAAGAAGAGTTGGAACATAAGAACATAAGAACTAGGAGCAGGAGTAGGCCGTCTGGCCCTTCAAGCCTGCTCCGCCATTCAATAAGATCATGGCTGATCTTTTCGTGGACTCAGATCCACTTACCCGCGTGCTCACCGTATCCCTTAATTCCTTTATTGTTCAAAAAAACGCTACCTTTTTTTTAAAAACGTTTACTGAAGTAGTGTCAACTACTTCACTGGGCAAGGAATTCCATAGATTAACAACCCTCTGGGTGAAGAAATTCCTTCTCAATTCAGTCCTAAATCTGCTCCCTCTAATCTTGAGGCTATGCCCTCTTGTCCTAGCTTCACCTGCCAGTGGAAACATCCTCTCTACTTCTATCTTATCTATTCCCTTCATAATTTTATATGTTTCTATAAGATCCCCCCTCAATCTTCTGAATTCCAATGAATATAATCCCAATATACTCAGTCTCTCCTCATAAGCCAACCCCCTCGACTCCGGAATCAATCTAGTGAACCTTCTTTGCACCCCCTCCAGTGCCAATACATCCTTTCTCAAGTAACCAGTGCCAATACATCCTTTCTCAAGTAACTGGAAAACTGGGTAGATGTGTTTTCCCTAAGATGGGGGATTTCAAGACTAAGGGGCACGTTTTTAAGGAGAGAGGAGAGAGATTTAAAAAAGACATGAGGGGCAAATATTTTACACAGAGGGTGTTTGCATGTGGAATGAACTTCCTGAGGAAGTGGTGGATATGGATACAATAAAACATTTAAAAGATATTTGTATAAGTACATGAATAGGAAAGGTTTGGAAGGATATGGGCCAGGAGCAGGCAGGTGGGACGAGTTTAGTTTGGGATTATGTTCAGCATGGACTGGTTGGACCGAAGGGTCTGTTTCCATGCTATATGATTCTATGACTCTATGACTGGAATTGGGAAGAATTGAATGCTTTCAGATGACACAGCAGCATCCGGAGCCCAGAGAATGTGATCACATTGCTGCAACTAGTATGTGCAGCACAGAACAGTTGCAAGTAGGGAAGACGTGGATAGGGAAGCTGAGGAGTCGTAGAGTCAGAGAAACAGACTCTTCAGTCCAACCAGTCCATGGCAACCATAATCCCAAACTAAGCTAGTCCCACCTGACTGTAATTGACCCATATCCTTCCAAACATTTCTTATTCATGTACTTATCCAAACGTCTTTTAAACATTGTAACCGTACTGACATCCACCAGTTTCTCTGGAAGTTCATTCCGTGCACGAATGACTCTCTGTGAAAATGTTGCCATTCATGTCTTTTTTAAATCTTTCTCCTCTCACCCTAAAAATATTCCCCCAGTCTTGAAACCCTCCACACAAGAGAAAAGATATGTGCCATTCACCTTATCTATACCCCTCATGATTTTATAAATGTCTATAAGGTTACCCCTCAATCTCTTACACTCCATTGAGCAAAGTCCCAGCCTAGCTAGCCTCTCCTAGTAACTCAAACTCTCCATGCCTGACAACATCCTGGTAAATTTATTCTGAAACCTCTTCAGTTTAATAATATCCTTCCTGTTACAGGAAAAGGGAGGGGGAATAATTCATCTTCATTGAATAGCAGGCTGGTATTTTAAACTGACCTGAAAGCTGGTCCTTAAGCGTTTGTCAATACAGGCTAATCCTGGCTGTATTAACATAAGAACTAGGAGCTGGAGGAGGCCAGTCAGCTCCTCAGGTCTGCTCCTCCGGTCTGCTCCACAGTTCAATAAGATCCTGACTGATCTCATCAAGGCCTCAACTCCACTTTCTTGTCTGTCACCTATAATCTTTGACTCCTTTATGGATCAAAAATCTATTGAACTCAGCCCTGACTATATTCCATGACTCAGACCTCCATTGCTGCCTGGGCAGGGAATTTCAAAGAATGACAAACCTCTGCTGAGGGATTATGAGCAACTCAGAGCTAAATTAGAAAGCAGACCCACAAAGGTAATAATCACCAGATTATTACCTGAGCCATGTTTGAATTGATGTCGGATATATAAGATAAGAGAAGTATATGCATGGTTCAAAAGCTAGTGGGCCCTGTTTCATGGGGCACTGGTAAGAGCAAGCTGCCCTGTTGGGCTGGGCTTCATTTGAACCAAGCTGGGACCAGTACCAGGCGAATTGTGTAACTATGTGGATCAGTTAGCCGAGTGGACTGGATGAATGGTTTGTTTTACAGAACGATGCCAACAGTGTCGGTTCAGTTCCTGCACTGGCTGAGGTTACTATGAAGGTCTTATTTTTTGGGTGGCGTGATGGCTCAGTGGTTAGCACTGCTGCCTCACAGCGCTAGGGTCCTGGGTTCGATTCTACCCTTGGGTGACTGTCTGTGGGAGTTTGCACATTCTCCCTGTGTCTGTATGGGTTTCCTCCGGGTGCTCCGGTTTTCTCCCACTGTCCAAAGATGTGCTGGTTAGGTGGATTGGCCGTGCTAAATTGCCCAAAGTGACCAGGGATGTATAAACTAGGTGGATTAGCCACGTGAAACGTAGGGGTACAGGGATATGGTAGGGGCTTAGGTATGGGTGGGATGCTCTTCAGAGGCTCATTGTGGACACGATGTGCTTTCCACACTGAGGATTCTAACTAAGGTTCTAGATGGGGCTTTAAACTAATTAGTGGGGAGAAGGGTTCACTTGAAGGGAAATTATAAAATCAAAAGGAAATGAAACAGAAGAGGCACAGGGTAGTGAAGAGGCAATTAATAATTAAAGTGAGACATTTGCTGAGTGCAGCAGAAATTAGAACTAGAGAGAGTAATAATGGTAAAAGTTCAAAGCTTACGTTCTTTATCTGAATGCATGCAGCATCTGTAACAAGGTAGATGAGTTAACGGCACCAATAGAAATAAATGAATATGATTTGATAGCTATTAAGGAGATGTGGTTGCAGGGTGATGAGGACTGGGAACTCAATATTCAAGCATATTTGATGTTCTGAACAAATATGTAGAAAGGAAAACGAGGTAGGGAAGTGCTGTTAATTAAAGGAAAGCATCAGTGTGGTAGTGAGTAGTGATATACCTGCAATTGATCATGATATGAAATCAGTTTGGATATAAATAAGGAATAAGGGAATAAGTCACTGGTGGCAGTTGTCTTTAGACCTCTGAAGGAGGTGCTTTACTATAGGACAAAAGTATAAATCAAGAAATAATGGATGTATGTAAGAAGGGCACTACAATTGTCATGAGCGATTTTAATCTGCTTATTGACTAGAGAAATCATATGGGCATAGGTAATCTGGAAGACAAACTTTTAGAACAAATCAGAAATTGTTTCTCAGAGCAGTATGTGCCGAAACTGTCCTGGTACAGGCTATTTTAGACCTAGTAATGTGTAATCGAACATAGAACAGTACAGCACAGTACAGGCCCTTCGGCCCGCAATGCTGTGCCGACCTATTATCCGACTAAAATCAATCTACCCTGCGTACCCTACGTTTTACTATCCTCCATGTGCCTATCCAAGAGTCGCTTTAAAGTCGCTAAAGTATCTGACTCTACTACCACTGCCAGCAGCGCATTCCACAGGCCCACCACTCTCTGTGTGAAGAACCTACCTCTGACAGCTCCCCTATACCTTCCTCCAATCACCTTAAAATTATGCCCCCTTGTAATAGTCATTTCTGCCTTGGGAAACTATCTCTGGGTATCCACTCTATCTATGCCTCTCATCATCTTGTACACCTCTATCAAGTCACCTCTCATCCTTCTTCGCTCCAATGAAAAGAGCCCTAGCTCCCTCAACCTTTCCTCATAAGACCTGCCCTCCAGTCCAGGCAGCATCCTGGTTAATCTCCTCTGCACCCTCTCTAGAGCTTCCACATCTTTCCTATAATGAGGTGACCAGAACTGAACACAATATTCCAAGTGTGGTCTAACCAGAGTTTTATAGAGCTGCAGCATAACCTCTCAGCTCTTAAACTCAATTCCCCTGCCAATGAAAGCCAACACACTATATGCCTTCTTTACAATCCTATCAACTTGGGTGGCAACTTTGAGAGATCCATGGACGTGGACCCCAAGATCCCTCTGTTCCCCCACACTGCCGAGAATCCTGCCATTAACCCTGTATTCTGCATTCAAATTTGACCTTCCAAAATGAATCACTTCATACTTTTTCAGGTTGGCTTCCATCTGCCACTTCTTTGCCCAGCTCTGCATCCTGTCAATGTCCCGTTGCAACCTACAACAGCCCTCCACACTATCCACAACTCCACCAACCTTCATGTCATTGGCGAACTTACTAACCTACCCTTCCACTTCCTCATCCAAGTCATTTATAAAGATCACAAAGAGTAGAGGTCCCAGAACAGATCGCTGCGGAACACCACTGGTCACTGAGCTCCAGGCTGAATACTTTCCATCTACTACCACCCTGTGTCTTCTATTGGACAGCCAGTTTTGTATCCAGACAGCCAAATTTCCCTGAATCCCCTGGTAGGATTAATAAAAGATCTCTTAGTTAAGGATCCATTAGGAGGTAGCAATCATAACATGATTAAATTTTAAATTAAGTTTGAGGGAGCGCAACTGGGTCTCAAAACAGTGTCCTCAATGTAAATAAGGACCATTACAGAGATATAATGAAAGAACTGTCTAAACTGAGAATATAGACGAAGTGAAAAGTTGATGGATGAGCAGTGATAGACATTTAAACAGCTATTTCATAATGCTGAACATAAATTTATCCCAGTCAAAAAGTGGGACTTGATGAGAAGGATGAACCATCTGTGATTATCAAAGGCGGTCAAAGCATGTGTCCGAGCAGCAACTAAGGCATACAAAGCAGCAAAATCTAATGGTAGGCCAGTGATTTAGGAAATTTTTAAGAACTAGCAGCAGAAGACTGAAAAGCAAATAAAAGTGGAGAAATTCATTATGAAAGTAAATTAGCAAGAAATAAAAGAACAAATGGCAAGAGTTTCTATGGATATTTAAAATGAAAAAAAGTAGCTAAAGAGAGTGTGCGACCCCTGGCAGATGGAACTGGGGAACTGATTGTGGTGAACAGGGAACTGGTGAACATTTTGCATCCATTTTTGCGGTGGACTGTACTATAAACATTCCAAGGACAATAGATAAACAAGGTACTAATGGGAGGAAAGTTCTTGCAACAGTTTCTATCACAAGGGACAAAGTATTTGACAAACTAATGAAACTAAAGGCAGATACATTGCCAGGATCCAATGGCCCACATCCAAGAGTTTTAAAGGAAGTGGCTGCAGAGATAGTGGAGTCATTGGTATTCATGAACTCACTAGATTCTGGGAAGATTCCAGCAGATTAGAGAACTGCTATTGTGATATCCCTGTTCAAGAACAGAGGAAGATAGAAAGTAGCAAACTGTAGGCCAATTAGCCTAACGCCTATTGTTGGGAAAATGCTAGGGTCGAATATAAAGGAAGAAATAGCAGGCCATTTTTAAAAAAAAAATCAGAATTCAAACAGATTCAGCATGGTTTTGTGAAAACGAAATAATATTTGACAAATTTGCTAGAGTTCTTTGAGGATATTACATACAGAGTTGATAAAAGGGAACTGATAGATATAGTGTATTTTGATTTACTGAAGGCATTTGATCAGGTTATTGCACAAGATAGGAGCTCATGCTGTTGGGAGTGATGTAAGAGTGTGGATTGAGGATTGCACAGAAGACAGCAAGTCGGGATTAATGGAGTGTTTTTAGTTTGGAAAGAAGTGGATGTCACAAAGATCAGTCCTAGACCTTCAATCATTTAATGTCTGACCAGATCCTTAAACAGCCTCAGCAGTACATCTTTGCTGTTATATTCTAGACATTCTTGAAGTGAATGCTAACCTTTGCTTTTTTAAAAAAAGTGATCATTTGAAACAAGATCAGTAAAGAACTTGAAAATCAGAAACAAAATTAAAATGTTCTTGTCCCAACAAGTCACGGACTTTCTGCATAGAAGACAGGCAGTTTTTGTATGTGGCCTACAGAGGAGGAGAGGGTGCAGGAGATGCTGTAGGTATAAAGTATTCCAAGCATGTCTCAATGTTGAGCTCTTTTTTTGCCTCCACCACCTGCGTGCCTATTTCTTTGGACCGGAATCTAACCCACCCTCTCATGACCCCTTCTCCCGCCTCCAGCAAACTCCGTCCTCCTGGACACCCCCTCCCAGCCTCCTACTCTCCCTCAACCTCTTCATCTCAAACTGTCTCTGCGATATCAATTGCTTGGATCTCTCCAATCCTCTCACTTACTTAAACGTCTCCCCATCAGAACATGCAGCCCTCCGCTCTGTTCGCTCCAACGCCACCCGAAAAGGGAGGCACGGTGGTAGTATGGCAAACTAATCTCTACATCGCTGAGACCAGACGCCAACTCTCTGACACATCCTCCTACCGTCCCCTCGATCATTACCCCACCTCTGATTACCGAGCCATCATCTCCAAGACCATCAACAATCACATCACCTTGGGAGATCTCCAGTCCACAGCCTCCAACCTGATAGTTTCCTAACTCCGCATTGCCCATTTCTATCTCCTACCCTCAACTATAAATGCAATTGCCCTGGTCGACCCATTGTCTCTGCCTGCTCCTGCCCCACCAAGCGCATCTCCTCCTACCTTGACTGCATTCTTTCCCCTTTGGCCCAGGAAACCCCCACTTACATTCATGACACAAGCCACGCCCTCCACCTTTTCCAAAACTTTCAGTTCCCCAGCCCCAAATAGCTCATCTTCACCCTGGACATATAGTCCTTGTACACCTGTATCCCCCATTAAGGATGGCCTAGAAGCCCTCCACTTCTTACTCTCCCATAGGCCCAACCAGTCCTCCTCCTCTGACAGTCTCATTTCCTTGGCTGGACTGGTCCTCACCCTCAACAATTTTTCCTTTGATTCCTCCCACTTCCTATAAGCCAAAGGGGTGGCCATGGGCACCCGCATGGGTCCAAGTTATGCCTGCCTCTTCGTAGGATTCATGGAACAGTCCCTATTCCACAACTACACCAGCACCACCTCTCACCTCTTTCTCCGTTATATTGATGACTATACTGGTGCTGCTTCACGCTCCTGCGAGGAGCTCGAGTAGTCCATCAACTTCGCTAACACCTTCCACCCCGCCCTCAAATTCACCTGGACCATTTCTGACACCTCCCTCCCCTTCCTGGACCTCTCCGTCTCCATCTCTGGAAACCGACTCACCACTGACATCCATTTCAAACCCACTTAAATCCACAACTACCTCGACTACACCTCCTCTCACCCACCATCCTGCAAAAATGCTATCCCATACGCTCAATTCCTCCACCTCTGCCACATCTGCTCTCAGGATGAGGCATTCCACTCCAGAACATCCCAAATATTCTCCTACTTCAGAGACTGTAGTTTCCCCTCCTCTGCAATTAAGGTTGCATTCAACCACGTTTCCATTTCCCAAACTTCTGCCCTCAAAACCCCTCCCCCCAACAATAAGTATAGAGTCCCCCTAGTTCTCACGTACCACCCCATCAACCTCTGAATCTAACGCATCATCCTCCAACATTTCTGCCACGTACAATCAGACCTCATCACCAAAACATTATTTTCTTCCCTGCCCATGATCGCTTTGCACAGAGACCGTTCACTTCGCAACTCCCTCATCAGCTCTGTACTCCCCATGAACCTCTCCACTACACCTGGTACCTTTCCCTGCTACTGCAAGAGGTGCAGCATCTGCTCCCACACCTCCCTTCTCACCTCTGTCCAAGGCCCCAAATAATCCTTCCAGATCCAGCAGAGATTCACCTGCACCTTATCCAACCTGATTTGTTGTATCCATTGCTGCCGGTGTAGTTTCCTCTTTATTGCGGAGACCAAATGCAGACTAGGGGACTAGTTCGCTGAACATCTGCAGCTGCAAGCACCAACCAACCTGACCTTCCGGTTGCCATCCATTTTAATTCCCCCTGCCACTCCCCTAGTGACATGTCCATCCTCGGCCTCCTCCACTGTCAGTGGGGCCAAATGTAAACTAGATGAACAACACCTGATATTTTGCCTTGGGAGCTTACAGCCCAAGGTCCTGAATATTGACTTCACCAGCTTCAAAATTCCTCCACCCCAGCCTTATCCCGGTCCCACCTCCCTGACCTGTCCGAACCTGTCCATCTTCCTACTCACCTATTCACTCTACCCTTCACACTGACCATTCACAATAACCCCCTATCTGCATCCACCTATTGCTATCCCACCTTACCTTTCCCCAGCCCCACCACCCCCATTTATTTCTGTGCTCCCCTCCCCCTCCCCAGACTTGACGAAGGGTTTCGCTCCAAACATTGACTTCCTTGCTCCTCTGATGCTGTCTGACCTGCTGTGTTTGTCAAGCTCCACATTCATTGACTTTGGCTTCCAGTATCTGCAGTCCTTACTTCTCCTAATCATAAAGTATTTCCATGCTTCCTGTGCGATGGGAAAACCGCACAAAGTAGTGAAATTAGTCGCCAAATACTGCGGCGCACATCACTAAGGAGAAAGCACAGGGGAAGCTGAAAGTTCTGCAGGTGGATAAATCATCTGGACCAGACGGACTACATTCTGGAATTTTGAAGAAGGTCACTGAGGAGGTTGTAGAGGCATTGGTGGTGATTATTCAGGAATCACTAGAGTCAAGGATGGCCCCAGAGGACTGGAAAATGGCTAATGTAACACTCCTGTTTAAGAAGGGAGGGAGGCAGAAGGCAGGAAACCAAAGGCCTTTGACAAGATGCCACTCAGGAGGCTGCTAAATAAGATAAGAGCCTTTGTTATTAGTGGCAAAGTATTGGCAGGATAGAGGATTGGCTTACTGGCAGAAGGCAGAGAGGTGGGATAAAGGGGTCTTTTTCCGATGGCAGGCAGTGACTAGTGGAGTTCCGTAGGGTTAGTGTTTGGACTACTACTATTGACATTTTACATTAACAGCTTGGAAGAAGAAACTGAAGTCATTGTCATGGACGAGTAATATTGAGGAGAAAGGGAGGCTGGAGAAGGACTTGGACAGGCTGGGAGAATGGTCAAAGGAGTGGCAGATAAAATACAATATGGGAATGTGTGAAGTTATACACTTTGGTAGAAAGAAGAAAGGCATCGACTATTTTCTAAATGGGGAAAGGTTTCGGAAATCTGAAGCACAAAGGGACTTTCGAGTCCTAGTTCAGGATTCTGTTCAGGTTAACATGCAGGTTCATTTGGCAGTTAAGAAGGCAAATACAATGTTAGCATTTATCTCAAGAGGACTAGAATACATGAGCAGGGATGTCATGCTGAGGCTGTTTAAGGTTCTGGTCAGATCGCATTTGGAATATTGTGGGCACGTTAGGGCTCCATATCTAAGGAAGGATGTGTTGTAGTTGAAGGGGTCCAGAGGAGGTTTACACGAATGATCCCAGGGCTTGTCATATGAGGAGCAGATGAGAACTCTGGGACTGTACTCGACAGTGTTTAGAAGGATGAAAGAAGATCTGATTTAAACTTACAGAATACTGAGAGGCTAGATAGAGTGCATGTGGTGAAGATGTTTCCACTAGTAGGAGAGGCTAAGATCCGAGGACACAGCCTCAGAGTGTATGGATGACCTTTTAGAACTGAAATGAGGAGGCATTTCTTCAGCCATCACGTAGTGAATCTATGGAGCTCATTGCCACAGAGGGCTATGGAGGCCAAGTCATTGAGTGTATTTAAGACAGAGATAGGTAGGTTCTTCATTAGTAAGGGGGATCAGGGTTATGGGAAGAATGCAGGAAAAATGGGATTGAGAAACATATTAACCACGATCAAATGATGGAGCAGATTTGGATGTGCCAAATGGCCTAACTCTACTCCTATATCTTATGGTGTTATGAATGTCCGGAATCCTCTACCCCAGAGAGTTGTGGAGGATAGTTCACCAAAAATATTCAAGAGGATGTAAAAGATTTTTGAAATATCAGGGAGTTGGTAAGGCCTGGGGCAGATCAGTCATGGTCTTGTTGAATGGTGGAGCAAGTTCGATGTTCCAAATGGTCTATTCCTGCTCCTATTTCTTATGTTCTATGGTGTATGAGAGAAGAAACTCCTCATCTCCATCTTAAATGGAAACCCCTATTTTGATACTGTGCCCCCCGTTCTAGGTTCCCCCATGACAGGAAATATCCTCTCAGCATCTACCCTGTCAAGCCCAGTCAGAATCTTATCTTTCAATAGGATCACTTCTCACTCTTCTAAACTGCACTGAGTAGACGCTCTGTTTCTTGATAAAGTCATCTTTTCATCCCAGGAATCTTTTGCGAAATGCTTCCAATACAAACATCATTTCTTAAATAAGGAGACCAAAATTTTGTGTAATGCTGTTTGTGGTCTTAACAATATCCTCTACTGTTGTAGTCAGTATTCTGTACCTACATGCTAACTTCTTGTGATTCATGTACAAGGTCACCCAGATCCCACTGTTCTGAAGTATTTTTCTGTTACGTTCCATTTAAATTCTATTCTTCCTACTAAAATGAATGGCCTTGTGTTTCCCACATTTATGCTTTGCCAATCTTTGACAACTCCCTGAACCTACCTGTATCACTTGGCACATTCTTTGAGCTGGATTTTCATATTTAAGCGGAAGTGGGGAAATTTCCCAGTGTTGCAATCCTGCCTCCTACTCAACAGTACTGTTCAATAGGGTTTTGATCCAGCAGCGGTAGAGACAGCTTGGTCTCAGCCTGCAACTGGAGGTGGGCTAATGCTGAGGTGGTCAAATTAAAAGGCGTTGCCTTAGTTCGAAAGGACACCGGTCCAATGCTGTGGGAGGTGTGACACCTCCTCTCGCATCCTACACCCCTCCCCTGTTCCTGCACAGACCAGCTGGTGGGAATATTTGCAGACACCTTTAACCTCTCTTTACTGCAATGTGAGGTTCTCATCTGCTTCAAGCAGGCCAATATCATGCCAGTGCAAAAGAAAAATCACGCAACGTGCCTTAATGACTCCAGCCTGCTGGTTCTGACATCCAGCATTATGAAATGCTTTGAGAGGTTAGTAATGGCACACATCAACTCCAGCCACCCAGATTGCGTTGATCCACTATCATTCACCTACTGTCGCAATAGGTCCATGGCAGATGCTATCTCCCTGGCCCTACATTCATCCCTAGAACATCTGGACAACAAGATCACCTACATCAGACTCCTTTTTATTGAGATTGGTGTCCCCCCCTGACAAGGCTGTGTACTCAGCCTCTTATTATACACCTTATAAATTCATGACTGTGTGGCCAAATTCAAGTCTAACTCCAGTTACAACTTTGCTGATGACACTATTGTAGTGGATTGATCTCAAACAATGAAGAGACAGAGGAAAGAGATAGAGAGCTTAGTGGCATGGTATAAAGACAGCAATCTCTCCCTCAATGTCAGCAATGATGTGGAGGTGCCGGTGTTGGACTGGGGTGGGCAAGATCAGAAATCACACGATACCAGGTTATGGTCCAACAGGTTTATTTGAAAACGAAAGCTTGTGTTTTCAAGTAAACCTGTTGGACTATAACCTGGTGTTGTGCGATTTCTGTCAATGCCAGCAAAACAAAGGAACTGGTCATCGATTTCAGGAAGTGGAGTGGAGGACATGCCGCTGTTTGTATCAATAGCGCTGAGGTGGAGAAACTGAGAGCTTCTAGTTTTAGGAGTAAATATCACCAACAATCTTTCCTGACCCATCCATGTTGACATTACAGTCAAGAAAGCACACCCATGCCTCTACTTGTTCAGAAGGCTAAGGAAATTTGACATGTCTGCAATGCCTCTTACCCCAATTTTTAAAGATGCGCCACTGAAAGCATCCTGTCCAGATGGATCACAGCTTGGTATGGCAACTACACTGCCCAGGACCGCAAGAAATTACAGAAAGTAGTGAACACAGTGCAGTCCATCATGAAAACTAGCCTTCCTTCTATCGACTCAGTCTATACTTCCCACTGCCTCAGGAAAACAGCCAACATTTTGGTTATACCCTGGTTATGCTCTCTTCCACCCTGTTCCATCGGACAGAAGTTACAAAAGTTTGAAAGCATGTACCAACATATTCAAGAATAGCTCCTTCCCCACTGTTATCAGACTTATGAATGGACCTCTCATAAGTCTCATATATTAGAGTTTCTCTGCACCTTCTCTGGAGCTGTGACACTATATTCTGCATTATGTACTATTACCTTGATGTACTTACGTAAGGTGTGATTTGTCTGGTTAGCACACAAAACAATACTTTTCACTGTATCTCAATACATGTGACAATAATAAATCAAATCAAGTTTATGCTTCCATCAAAATTAAGAAGTTCTGAAACACCTGCTTTCATTTTGAGGCTACAGTGAACATTGAGATTGTAGCATGCAGGGCCTGACCTTCCTCTTTTCACACACTGTAGAAAACTGCTGGTTCCAGAAATTGGAGTGAAAATCTCAGATATAGTTCTTGGCTGTGGCTTTTAAAGTCTGCTGATCACCTTTCAGCCCCTCTTCAGGATGACGTAATCTGTCCTTCCTCACAATTTACTTTCCCACCTATTGTTGTGTTTCAACAAACGTGACTAAAATACAGTCAGTCCCTTCATCCAAGCTATCAGTACAGATTGTAAATAGTTGAGGTCCTAGCATTGATCCTTGTGGCACCTGATTAGTTACAGTTTGTCGACCTGAAAACCCATTTATTCTGACTGTGTTTCCTGTTAATTAACTAACCCTCTTTGCATGCTAATTTTATTACAGTGGCTAGATGTGAGAACAAGGTCAATTGCAGACCCCTCTGTGGAGTTTGGTTACCTTATCTAACATGTTAATTCAAAATCAGTTTTAGTGGCAGTGTGCAATAGTTGGTAATTCCCGGTATGTGACAGCACTGAGACAACTAATGATGTCTCTCAGACTTGTTGCAACTTCATCCCATATCTCTCAATTAATAGTATTATTGTAATACAATTTAAATATGGATAATAGAAATTTGATGCATTGATAGCCTCAAGCTCTAGATTATTCCAAATAAGAGCTAACTTAGAAACCATGTCCATTTGCACTTTAGAATATTAACTGTGATGTATTTTTAGTGTAGATTTTTGAAAAAAATAAGCTGGTAAATTTGGAAAAGATACCGTATAGTTTTGGCTTTTGGGAATACATTAGAATTTTAAATGATTATTTAAAACTTTACTTCCAAGGTTAAAGTGGAGAGATTTACTGCAGCATCCTTTTTGGCAAGGAGCCTTTGCTAGATGTGAAAAATCCTTAAATGAAGAAGAGAACAGAAAATGCTTGAGGTCAGTAGCAAAAGGAGGTTGAGGATTTAACATTAAATTCAATTCCAAAGCACCACTGTTGTCAATCTTAGCTGTCTTCAGTCGGAGACTTCTGGCATTATAATTCTTGATTTTAAATTAAATGGCGTCAACGAGTCTGTAAATATTTGTATTTGACATTTAAAGATTCCTTACCCTCTGATTGTCTTTCTTTGCTTCCCATGCAGTTGCCTGTGAAAACAAAATGGGTGAAGTGGTCAGGGAGGGGTGCGCTGTTAAAATGCCTGCCCACTATCTAACCACCTGCCCTAATCTCTTTCCTATTTTACAAAGGTCGGTGGAAATGTTGGACACTTAAGTGTTGTATTCACACCCCACTGCTGCTTTGCAAGCAACGGAGGGGGAGAGACTGCAAAGATGATAGTCCAGCAACTTTATTAGATGAGCTGCTCCTTTAGGAATCCCTTTACCCATCTGATGGGTGGACAGACAGGTAGTGTTGAGGAGGCAGTGAGGCTGCTGAAAGACTTGGACAAGCTAGGAGAGTGGGCAAAGAAGTTGCAGATGGAATACAATGTGGGAAAGTGTGAGGTTAAGCACCTTGGTAGGGAGAATAGAGGCGTAGATTCTAAATTGGGAAAGGCTTTATAAATCTGAAGCACAAAAATATATGGGAGTCCTCGTTCAGGATTCTCTGAAATGTCAGTTCATTTGGCAGTTAGAATGTCAAATACAATGTGAGCAATCATTTCAAGAGGGCTAGAATATAAGAGCAGGAAATTACTGCTGAGGCTCTTCATGGCTCTGGTCAGACCACATTTGGGCCCCATATTTAAGGAAGGACATGTTGACCATAGAGAGGGTCCAGAGGAGTTTACAAAAATGATCCTGGGAATGAAGGGCGGCATGGTGGCTCAAAAGTTAGCACTGCTGCCTCACAGCACCAGGGACCTGGGTTTGATACCAGCCTTGGGTGACTGTCTGTGCAGAGGTTGCACGTTCTCCCCTTGTCTGCATGAGTTTCTGCTGGGTGCTCTAGTTTCCTCCCATGGTCCAAAACTGTGCAGATTAGGTGGATTGGCCATGTTAAATTGCTCCATCATGTCCAGGGAGGTGCAGGCTATGTGGATTTGCCATGGTAAATGCGGGGTTATGAGATAGGGCTGGGGGCTGGGTTTGAGTCAGATGCTCTTTGGTGGCTCGGTGCAGACTGGATAGGCTGAATGGATTCTGTGATTGCTATGAGGAGGGGTTGAGGACTCTGGTCTGTATTCGGTGTAGTTTAGAAGGATGAGGGGGAGATCTCATTGAAACTTAAAGAATTCTGAGAGGCCTGGATAGACTAGATTCCGCCTTCTGGAGATAATGAGGGCTGGGCAATAAATGTTGCTCACATCATGAAAATGGATTGAACAAAATGGACAATAATTTTTGAGTTGAAATGCATGCAAACTCTGTATAAGAATAAAATAAATGGATCATTTTAAGTTGAACAAAATTGGAAAAGAAAACAGTTGATGAATGGTTAATGTGTATTCTAAGCTGTTCCAATTCAATTACGCAATCAAAATTCTGTTCTTTTTTCAGTGTATTGGTTAAATCCAACAACAGTTTACTACAAACTGGATAAAGGGGACATTTCCATTTATCAATGACCATTTAGGTCAATAGCTGATCTTTGTGTAATACTATATGTCAAGTTACTAAGAAAATGCTGTTAACTGAGTTCTCTTATTATTTACGTACAGCATTTAGATGCATCAAATATCAGGAAATCGTGTAATTTGGTGCTTGCAAACCTGTCAGATATTAAAACAAAATTGGAAGTGATTTATTGCAATTATTAAAATTATTGTCTTATTACACATAAGTATCAGCATTTTTAAAATGAATTATTTAAAAGATTCTTAAATGGATTTTGCTTTGCTTTCCTATTGTTAAATGGAACAGAGGATGTTTATTTACTGTAACACCCTTGCAAATGTTTTTGGATAATTATGTTCGGTGGTGGAGACCAGGACCCTAACAGTACTGACCTGTTGTTCTTTGTCACTGATTTTGACCATCAGGATCATTGTGAATGATTGTAGCTCATAAGTATGCATATGTATAAAGTGTACCAGAATTCCATGTACTTTGTTTTTCAATTCTAACTGTAGAAATTAGAATTGTTTCACAAATCTTGCATTTGATTTTTAGTGACAGTGAAATTTGTTCGCCAGTCATTGCTAGTGAGTTGCAACAGACTGGAGGAAGAGAAAACCTGCAAACATCAAGCCTTCAAATGGACCGCAAACAGCAACAAAAATCCTACAAATTGGGTAAAATAAAACTTATTGTGGTTAGCAGTCTTTCCATTATGTGTACTTCAAAAAGTCAAGTAATGGACAATAAATACAGGCCTTAGTATGCCCACAAACAGTGAAAAAATGCATTTTCAAGTTTTTTAAAAATGAGGTTTGACTAGTCAGTTAATAAATGATTTTTGACTTGGCTAGAAATACAAATAAACCATGTAGGAAAAGAAAGAAAAACAGAAAATATCAGATGGTATCTGCAGTATTTTTCCATTTGTCTGCAGGGAGTAATTTGGTTAGAGAGCAGCAAGCATTTCTTTTGAAATGAGTAATCGCCCTTTGGAACAGCTGACTTGTGATGGATAAGGGTTTGCTATTGAAACTTCAAATGGTAACTTGACTGGTTCCTGTGTGAAAAGTACACTTTCAGTTATGGTGGCAAACTAGTCTATTGCTCGCATTGAGTTTCTTTAATTCATCAATTAAACTAATCAATTTCTTTGCTTGGATTTCAGTCCATATGCTAGTTTATTTGGGCATGCAAGTTTTGAAATGTTTAGTTAATCATCCCATTATTGTTAATGGAATCTCGCAGGAGCATTATTGTGATAATGTAGACTAAAACAAAGAACTGCAGATGCTGAAAATCTGAAACAAAAACAGAAATTGCTGGACAAACTCAACAGATCTGGCAGTATCTGTGGAGAGAAAACAGATTAACATTTTGTGTCCAGTGACCCTTCTTCAGCATTATGGTTAGGGTGTGTGTGTGTGTGTAGAAGTTAAATGTTTAAGGGTGAACACTCAGTCTTGGGATATTGACTTAGATTGACATTACATCTGAGGTTTAAAGGAAAGGACAGCTACTTGGTTGGTCAGCATTCTGTGATTGAGTGTTTGTGGGCAAGAGCTTCATCTCATAGATATAAGGTGGTCAGTCTTGGAATCAGAGAGCCGCTTATGAAGGCACATTACATACTTGTTATTTGTAGTCAGCAACTGTAATTGTGCTGTAAATGTAAGGGATAAAACTTTTATTTCAGCCTGATTAGTGAAATCAGGATGTTCTGAGGATATATATATTATATATATATAAAATAAGGATAGGATTAAAGAATACATTAAGAGAACTAGGAGGTTGTGTATTTGATCTTTAATACATGAGGCATATCTAGAAAATATATCAGCCTATAACCAGGAATGTTTGTTCATTTATCTCATGTATATGTATTGACAACAAGACTTTAATCGAAACTTGGCTTACAGTTGATGATGTTTTGTCCCTTACAGCAACCCTATGTTTATATACCACTTGTGGCTTCATAAAATCTTTCAAAGCACTGGTCAGGAGTATTAACAAACAAAAATTGACAGTGAACCAAAGGAGCTGTTAGGACAGGTGACAAAAACCTTGGCCAAAGATCAAGGTTTTAAGGAATATTATAGGAGAAAAGAGAAACGTTGATGTTCAGGGAGGGAATTCAAGGACTTTGGGATCAGAAGCTTCAGGCTTTGCACCAATGATGGGGTGAAGGAAACCTAGATGGCACAAGAGGCTGTAATTGGAAGAGAACAAAGACCCTGGAGGGCGGTGAGGTTGCAGAGATGAGGAAGAGCATGACCTGGAAGGCTTTGGAAACTAAGATGAGAGTTTTAAATTTGAGGCATTGCTTAACTGGAAGCTAATGGAGATCATAAGGCAATGTGTGAATAGGACTTGTGAGATATGGGCGGCAGTCCTTGGGTGAACTCAGGTTTATGGACAGAACAAGGTGAAGACCTTTGGATTAGCCGCATCTGTGGCTAAAAGGCATGTTTGAGGGTTTGACTAGCCAGTGAGTTTAAACCAGGGCTGAGATAGGCAATATTATGGAGGTGGAAATGTGTGACCTAGGTGATGATGAGGTTGTGAAGTTTGGAGCTTAACCTGGTCAAATAAGGCATCAAGATTGAGAGCAGTCTGGCTAAGCCTCAGGGAATGGCTGATTTGTTTTAGGCTCCAAAGATAGTGGCATTGGTCTTCTCAACATTTAATTGCCAATGTGCTGGCTAACTGAAAGAGACATCCACTTAATTTCATTCCCCGCTTTTGTCTCACATAAGAAAAACATGGGTAACCGTTCTGTCAAGATGTTGTAAGCTCATTTAGTTGTTCTCACTTTCTATTGAAAAAGAATTGCAAACAATTGTTCTATCTTTTAAAGTAGCTTATTTCTGTAAAATCTTCAGTTTTGTATGACTGCATTGTCTTCATTATGTATAATATTTTTATTTTAAATTGATATTTACCCATTATTTTGCAGAAAACCCTGCTGATTTACAGCCAAAAAGTGCACAGGACTTCAATTCCAAGGAGTCCATCTTCTTACTCAGGTACTCCTATATGTTTCTTGTATTATTGAATCATTTCTCTCACTAAAGTTTGAGAGTTTGGAATGGGGTTCAACTGTATTGAAGGATTGCATATTGTCAGAGCACCAAGTTAGCTTTTAATGTAGCTCTATCACTGAATTTTTACAGCACATTCAGCATGTCTGCATCACTTTGAATTAAGAATTCACTTCATGCCATTTCCCAACTTTTCCCCGTAACCCTGCACGTTCTGTTTTTCTCAGACAATAAGCCAATTTCCTCTTGAATGCCTTGATTAAACCTGCTTCCATCATTTTCTCGGGCAGCTTATTCCAGATCCTAGCCACACACAGCATGAAATATTCCAGCTCTCCACTGCTTCTTTTTCCAATTACCTTAAACCTGTGGGCCCTTCTTGATCTCTTCATCAGTGAGAGCAGTTTCTCCCGATATACTCTGTTCAGATCACTCATGATTTCGAACACTGATACCCACACATGGGTCATGTCATGACAAGGGCTGCTTTCAGCCCAGCTAGCCCATATTCACCTATTTACGGTCCCCATTATCAGCTTCTCTTTCTCCTGAGCGTACTATAATCTATCCCTCTATCTCCCTAACTGTTGATTATATTTCTCTGGGCTCTATTTCTGCCTATCCTCTAACTCTGCCCCCTTTTTACCATTGACTTTAAGTGTATCTGAAAGGAAATAAAACAGTCTCAACTCATTCTCCCTTTATTTGAAACAGCTCCCATCCAACACCAAGAACTAGCTCGAATGTAAGCCACATCAGCAATGTAACTCAGAGTGCTCCACCAAAAGGCTCCTCTATTTCACCACAGGTATATTAAAAGTGTTGCATTTACTCGCTTGTGTTTGAATTTATACTTTCTAGCTAATGCATAATGTATGTTTTGTTTTGCATTTTCAGAATATATTTTGTTCTTGGTACTCTTCTGGGTTTGGCATTGTTAGCAGAGAATAGCCTTTTAAAACCACTTGTTTAAAAATGTATTTCATCTTTATCAGCTGTACCAAGCGATCCAAATTTCAGTATCAAGAAATGCATTATCAGGAGGGAGGGACAAGAGACAAAGAGGGGTCACCCTGCAGATTTGAGAAAATTAGTTACATGTATCTTCCCTAGTAGAATGAATGTCATATTAGCAGCAAGCATTTCCCTGAAGCTTATTGCTGATTGCCTAAAAAACAGAATGTTTCTACATAAATACATATGTCTATTCCTTCAACTTATTTTTGAACTGGAGCTGTTTGACAGCTTCCTTCTGCCCTCTTGTGGCTCAAGGTACAACCCATTGTTAGGTCAGAAATAACGAAGTTGCCAAAAGCTTTATAAACTTATTTAGACTGATTATTCCTCATGACTAAGACCAGGAGAGGAGTTTTCCTGGTTATTAACATGGGAAAAGTAAGAAAATGTTGTTTCATTTCTCTCAGCATCTCTCAACGGCAATAAGGAGGTGCTTTGAGGAAGGATCTATTCTGAACATTAAATTTTATTCTTATTTCACATGAGGCACATCTGGAACCTTATCTTTCATACATTGTATTTTAGCTGTCACTGTTATTGGTTGTGGGGAATAAATGAAATTTAAATGTAATGGTGCATGGTTGGGCTTTAAGATGCAAATTTGACTGCCTTGTTTCTGCATGGGATAAGTTCATAACTGATTGCCATTGTGAAAGTGGAAATCAAAAGTTAGGGATATTTACGTGAGTGCTATTGTTGGTGGCTGAGAGCAGTTTACATGATTGAGCCTTTTGTTAGCATTTTTACTATATTAGTTGATATTTAATGTGATAGAAATTTTGGACATATACAAAGCGATTTTTCTGTCAGTGATTTCTGGTTCGTTACATAAGGATGTAGGGCAAGCAATTTGCTACAGTTTCAGAAAGACTTAGTCGTTCTTAGTCTGATTTAAGAAGCATGTTTGGATAATTTTAGACAAGATTCAAATCACCTCAGTGTAAAGTTTTCCAAAAAGAAAGTTTTCCTATCTAAGTGGAAATGTAGAATTTGTTGGAATGATTCTTTCCTCTTCTGTACTTTTACACAGCTACTTCTGAGCCATTCATGCCTTGGAATTTAGCCAAGTCAATTTTATTTCAAAAGTTTTAATGTAGAGTTCAGAATTCACAGAATTTACATTGAGTTTTGTAAAACAGATTTGTAAAGCAGATCAGTGTCCCCTTCCATAAGATGATGGCGGAGGAGTAGGCAGAGTTGGTGCCCCTGAGCCTGAGGCTAGTCGTTTCCTCTTTCCGTCTGTATTTTCTTCATTTTCTTTTCTCCTTACCTTTTATCGGTGGAAAGATGAGTGTGGGTCCAGCATGGGACCCAGCATCAATATCAGCGGCTACTGCATTGGCGGAGGTGATGTCGGTGAGGTGGGCCCAGCGACAAAAAGATGGCGCCTGCATGAGTGGCGACTTCGTTGGTGGGTGCAGTTCAGATGGCGGCGATGTGCTGGCAGAGGAGCATCGGTGAGGCAGCGGACAGATGGCGCCTGTAGAGTGGGGACTCCAATATTACTAAGTCCAGCACAGGCAGCAGCTGGCGGAGGACCATCGTCTGCAGCGTTGACAAGTTGGAGCCAGCAGTAAGAAGATCCCACCTGTACAGTTGTGACTTATTGTTGATGGGTCTGGTGCAGACAGCGGCAAGGGGGGTGGAGGAGGGGTAGCTGCATAGGTGTCACTGGTGAGATGGCTTAGGACTCATGGCAGAGGTGGTGGAACAAAGATTGGCTCTCTTTCAGTTATATCATTTTTATACTCTTAAGCTATTCAAAAATGGTGCCAGATCTGGTGACAGTTGAAGCTTTTCACTGTATTTTACTACATATTCACTGTAAAGTACATGTGACAATAAATCATTCATTCAATCATTCCTGTGACTAATAACCAAAGTAAACAACAATAATAGTTTGCAGACAATGTAGAGCTGTGCTGATTATCAAATAGCGTTTCCATTTTTATTTTTGCATTTTTCCAGAGACACTAAGTTGATGATTATGCTGTTAGCTCACTGAATTGTGGAGCAGTGTGGAAACATTACATTTAGTGGCCTGTGCACAGTATTATAGTATATTGAAGATATTCTGTCGTATTCGTTTATGGCAGTTTTGACATTTAAAATTTATCACAGAATGTGCAGAACATGTATTATGCCTCTCCTGCTTTCAGGCCATTTCATACGAGTTGGATCTATGAAAGAACCTCCCACTAGTCCTCTGAATTCATCCTCTTATGGTCAATTGCTGTGAATTGGTTTTCATGTATTCTTCTCCTTAAAGTACCTGACCTTGTCCTGGCTACATCACCTTATGATTATTTAGAAATACAAATTTCCAGGTTTTGGTCCTTTTATATTCTATGCCCCAGAATTCCTGCACGATTATCAAAAGACAAAACAGCAAGAAGTCAGCAATAAATAACGTCTAGGTTGAAAACTCCTTATCTTCATTGCATTGGTGCCAAAATTAAACTGACCATCGTAAACAAATGGGATCTACAGTTTGCGGATGGCTGCAGTGTCGTTTTCCACTCTGCACCAGCCTGGCTGGTAACTCTTCTTGTAATCCCACCTGATAGTAATATTGAAAAAGTCAGATTGCATACAAATATGCAAATTAGGAGCACAAGTCGGCCATTTGACCCTTTAACCCTGTTCTGTCATTGAATAAGTTTATGGCTGATCTGTCTGAGTTTCAAATTCCACATTTCCATCTATTCTTGATGTCCCTTGATTTCACTGCCTTCTAAGGCAGAGAGTTCGAAAGCCACACAATTCGCTGAGAGACAAAAAAAAACTCGTTCGTTCTAAAAAGGCAAAGCCTAATTTTAAAACACTGTTCCTTAGTTCTGTAATTGCCCACAGAATAAACAATTTTACCACCTCCATCTTGTCAAAACCACTCAGGATCTAATAAACTTTAATCAAATCATCTTAGTTCTTCTAAATTCCAGCCCAGTCTAACCTATCCTCAGAAGCAACCTGTTCATTCCAGTCATCAATTTAGTAAACCTTCTCTGAACTACCTTCAAAACATTTATATCCTTAAATAAGGAGACCAAATCTGCAGACAGGCTTTGAGTTGTGGTATCATTGATGCCCTGTGTAACTGAAACACAACATCCTATGTTCAATTCCTCTTGTACAGAAAGATAGCTTTCCATTAGTCTTGTGTTACCCTGCGCACTAGCTTTTTGTTACTCATGTACTAAAACACCTAGATCCCTGTGCACCTCAGAATTCTGCAGTCATTCACAATTAAATATTTTATTCTTCCTGCCAAAGTGAACATCTTCACATTTTCCATGTTACACTTTATTTGCCAGACTTTTGCCCACTCACTTAACCTATCTATGTCAGTTTTCATCCTTGTTATGTCTTCTTCACAACATGCTTTCCTACCAGCTTTGTATCAACTGCACACTTAGTTACCATGTTTTCATCTAAGCCCTTGACATAACTGTAATAAATTGAGGTCCCTGCACAGATCTCTGCAGGCCCTACTTGTCACTTTGTGCCAAATTTAAAAAGTCCCATTCGTGCGTTCTGTCTGTTTTCTGCTGGACAATTTTCTATTCGTGCTAGTATGTTATCCCCTATACCATGATCTCCTGTTTTGCAGTAACCTTTTTATGTAGCATCTTGCCTTCTGGAAATCCAATTGCAGTACATCAGCAGCCTCCCCTTTATGATAGAACATGTTATTCCTTCATAGAATTCCAATAAATTGTTTAAATTTCCTTTTCACAAAACTGTTCTGACTTCTCCGATTACCTAAGTTCTTCCAAGTGCCCAGCTGTAGCCTCATTAATGATCAATTCTGACACCTTCCCCATGACGGTTCTCAAACTAGCTGGCCTTAAACTTCCAGTTTCCTGCTTCACTCCTTTCTTGAACAGATATTTGTTACTTTCCAATCTAAAGGAAACTTTCCAGAATCTAACTTTGGCGCGCTGAGCTTTCATAACCATGGATTTGCTATTTTAATAGTTTAAAGTATTGGTCTTAATTCGCATTTGTCCCTTTCAGACTGGATGAACAATTCAATTATGATCACTGCTACTAAGAGGTGTCTTTAGTCTGAGGTTAATCTTGTCACATTTCCCAATCCCAAATCTAGTACAGCCTGTTCTCTGCATGGTTCCAAAATGTGTGACTTTATAATGTATCTTGAAATAATCCAATGAACTCATCGAGGCTGCAATTGCCAATCTGATTTTTCCAGTTTATATGTAGATTAAAATCACCCATAATTATTACTGCCCCTTTGCCACAGACACCCAATATTTCTGCTTTAAGAATCTTGTTTGGTTTTTATAAGGTTGCCTCTCATGTTTCTAAACTTATAGAATCAGAAAATTGGAGTAAGTGTAGGCCACTCAGCCCTTCAAGCCTGCTCTGCCATTCAACATGATAAAAAGGCATTCAGCACGCTTGCCTTCATTGCTCAGTCGTTTGAGTATAGGAATTGGGCAGTCATGTTAACGTTGTACTGGACATCGGTAAGACCTCTTCTGGAGTACTGTGTCCAGTTCTGGTTGCCTAGTTATAGGAAGGATAATATTAAGCTTGGAGGGTTCAGAAGAGATTTACCAGGATGTTGCCGGGTATGGAAGGTTTGAGTTATAAAGAAAAGCAGGATAGGCTGGGACTTCTTTCATAGGAGCGTAGGAGGTGAGAGGCAACTTTATAGAAGTTTATAAAATAATGAGAGGTATAGATAAAGTTAATAGTAATTGTCTTTTCCCTAGGATGGGGGATTTCAAGACTGGGGGGCACATTTTTAAGGTGAGAGGAGAGAGATTTAAAAAAGATGTGAGGGACATTTTTTTTACGCAGTGGTTTGTTCGTGTGTGGAATGAACTTCCTGAGGAAGTGGTGGATGTGTGTACAATTACAATGTTTAAAAGACTTTTGGATAAGTACATGACTAGGAAAGGTTTGGAGGGATATGGGCCAGGAGCAGGCAGATGAGACTAGTTTAGTTTGGGATTATGTTCGGCATGGACTGGTTGGACTGAAGTGTCTGTTTCTGTGCTGTATGACTCTATGACTTTAATATCATTGTTTACCACATAAGGGAATAATTTTTAAAATGATACTTTCAGTTTAGGTAGAGGGTAACATTTCAGAGTGAATGAGTATGCCACTTGAAAGCATTTAATAAGGTCCCGCGTGAAAAGTTATTGCAGAAGACATGATACATCATAGTATATTAACATGGATAGACAATTGGCTGGCTGGCAGAAAACAGAGAATATACAAAGTAAGTCCTTGTCTGATTGGCAAGATGAGAGAAGTGGAATCCCGCAAGAGTTGTTGCTGGTGTTTCAACTTTTTAAAATATACATCAATGACTTAGACGAGGGTAGTGAAGGCATGGTAGCTAAATTTGAAATTACACCAAGAAAGGTAGGAAAGTATGTTGTGAAGATGTCATGAGGTTGTAGACTGCTATAGATGAGTTGAGTGTGTGGGCCCAAAAGCTGGCAGATGGGATATAATGTGGGAAAATATGAAGTTGTTAACTTCAGCAGGAAGAATGAATAAGCAGAATATTACTTCAGTAGAGAATGACTGGAATTCCGAGGTGCTGAGTGATCTAGATATTCCAGTAAATGAGTCACAAAATGTTATTATGCAGGTCGATTAGGTAATCAAGAAGGCTAATGGGTTGCTATCCTTTATTGCTAGAGGAATTGAGTATAAAAGTAAGGATGTTATGCTTCAGTTACACTGCTGAATCCACATCTTGAATATTCTGTGATCTTCTTATTTACGGAATGATATAAATACATTGAAGGTGGTTCAGAGGAGGTTAACTTGTTTGGTACTTGAAATGTGTGGGTTGTCTTACAAAGATGGATAAGCTGGATTTATTCAGAAAAGAGAAGTGACCTGATTGAAGTATATAAGATCCTGAATAGCCTTAACAAGGTGGATGTGGAAAGGATGCTTCCTGTTCTGAGTGAATCCAGAGCTAGGGGACCTTGTTTTAAAATTAAGAGGTACCCTTTCAGGACAGTGATTTTTTCAGAGGTTTTGTAACTTTGGAACTGTCTGCCTCAGAAAGCAGAACTATCGAGTATTTTTAGTGCAGAGGTCAATTCTTGTTAGACAATGGAATCAGGTGGATTGGAATGTGGAATTTGAAACACAAACAGATCAATTATGTTCTTATTGAATGGTGGAGCAGGCTCGAGAGACTGACTGGCCTAATTCATATGTTCACATGTATGTATTATTTTTATGAAGAATGTCACAAAAATGGCTATTTGGATGAAGGTAAGTGGAAGGGGAAGAGCCTCAGCCATGGTGGAGGGCACCAAGATTGAAAAGATACAGTTGAAAATAAACTGTGTTATAATTTTTTAAAGAAATGTTATTTCAGGATTAAATTTTGGGTGAATGCTGGAACTTGAGCAGCAAATTTTAAAAATCCAGATGCAAGTGAAAATAAAGGATAATGGATCAGATTATTTTCGCATGAGAAGGAAGAGAAATCCAGTAACCTGAAGCATTTCACAATTGGACTATGTTGAGTAATGTGATTTATTCAGTCTGTCAGACAGAGATTAAGAAACAGTGAAGCTGCAAGCCAGGGAATTTGACTGTGTGTTGAAGGGCACAAATAAGACCTGACATCAAATTTGGAAGGAAATTGAAAATTGTTTATAGATATAACAGCTGATAATTTGCCCAGTAACCTGTATTTTAGGTACAGATCAGTTGATTTTCACAAGAACTTCAATGTCCAAAGTCCATAAGCTTGAAGAGTAGTTACGTGAACATTTAAACTGGAACATCTTATCCATTTTCCAAGATTAGAAGGTAGAAATATTTGTAGCTGATGTCAATTCCAGATATTTTTGATATATGTTTGTTGCATTATTTATGGTATCTGTTAAGAAGACAAACAAAACTAAGGTCACTGAGAACATCAAAATCTCTACACAGGCTGTGCGTCATACAAAAGTTAACGCTTATTTTTCTGAAGAAGGGTCTCGACCTGAAACGTCAGCTTTCCTGCTCCTCTGATGCTGCTTGGCCTGCTGTGTTCATCCAGCTCTACACCTTGTTATCTCGCTTATTTTTCTGTACCATCTTTCATGACTTAAGGGCATCCCAAAGTGCATTAAAGTAAATGAATTTTTTTGAAGTGAGCTATGTAATAATATAGGAAATATGGCATGCTAAGGTCGCACAGGCAATAGCACAAGGAACTAGTCTTTTTTTTAACTCCACTTGTTTGAAGGATTAATTTCTTTGTCTTTGATGGAATGTGAGCATCCCCATGCTAAGTTGTCCCTGAGATGATGGTGACGAGACACCTCTTGAATTTCTGTAGTCTGTGCATTGCAGGTGCACTCACAAGCTTTTAGATGAGGAGTACCTGGTTCACCAAGACACCAAGAGCATTTCTGCAGCTCTGAAGACTGGTGGAACTTTCTGACTGAGAGCCTAGGGTGCTTCCAATCGAGGCATGTTTAACACCTTAATAATATGTTGAGTATGAATTGTGATTTGCACACTGGGTTTTTCTCGGGCTGATGTTTTCTTCTCCTGTCAAGAATTTTGAATAAATGGAGAAATTTGAACCTTTATCCATAGCCAAAGACAACTCCTGGCTGCAGAACTTAGAATTGAATTTTGGATGGCAAATTATATTCTGCCCACTTAAAGGGACAGTATAAATATGAGTAGGTAACTTTAGGTGGAAAGGAAAAGGAATAAATACGTGCTAAATAAAGTTAAAATATATACTTCCAAGGCGTATACCTTTGTTTGTATGTCTGGGTATATGACTTTGAAGTCTAGATTTGTTTTTCCCTTGATGAAATTCTGGTTCATAAATACATTGTCACCCCATTATTGTAACTGTGTAAACCAACATTTACTTTGTAGCTTAGTGGATAAAAGTATCTCAAAGACCTTCACAGCAATATAATCAAAGAACCAGATATCAAGCCTAAGAGACCATACATTTAAATGAATTAGGAGCAGCAATAGGCCATTCAGCCCCTCAAACCTGCTCCACCATTCAGTAAGGTTATTACAGTCCTGATTGTGACCTCAAATCTGCATTCCTACTTACCCCAGATAAACATTCTCCTCCACGCTTAACAAAAATTTATGCACCTCGGCCTTAAAAATATACAAGGACTGGGTTTCAGCACCTTTTCAGGAAGGAAGTCCCAAAGTCTCATGACCCTCTGAGAGAAAAAAGAAGCCTAAATTGTTATAAAGGGTGACCTCTGATTTTTAAACTGTGACCTTTTGTTTTTAGTTCTTTATACCTTTAGTTCTAGATTATTCCATTAGCGGAACATTCTCTTCACACCTACCCTGTGAAACCCCTCAGGATGTTATATGTTTCAAAAAATGTTGCATCTTAGTCTTCTAAACTCCAGTGGATACAAGCCTAGCCAACCTTTTCTCATTTGATAACCTTCTTATTCTAGATATATATTAGTAAACCTTTCTCAACTGCCTCCAGTGCATTTACATCCTATTTTAAATAAGATGACAAATACTGCACACAGCATTTCAGATGCAGTCTGACAGTGTCCTGTATAAATGAAGCATAATCTCCCTAATTCGTAAGTCAATTCCCTTCATGACAGATGACAGTACTATATTTAACATTCTAATTATTTTCTGTACCTGCATACGAACCTTTTGCGTTTCTTGCAAAAGGCCACTCAGACCAGTCTGCATCTCAGAACTCTACAATCTCTCATCGCTCAGATAATATGCTTCTTATCTATTCTTCCTGCCAAAATGGACAATTTCAAATCTCCCATATCATACTTCATTAGTCACTTACTTTCCTACCTTTGTATTTATTGTGTGCATTCTGAAATATTCTCTTAAATGTCAGTCACTGCATCCCTGTTGACCTGTTCTCTAACCTAATTTACCGATTCACTTCTGCTCTGTTTCCATGCCCTTATAATTACCTTTACTTAAATTTAAAAAGTCGTCTTGTACCCCTCCTCATTCCCTCAAACTATATGCTGCTAATATGCTGTTCTCAAAAACGGTGCTTAAGATATTGCATAAACTCCTCATCGAGGCTACCTTTGCGCATCTGACCTGTTCAGTCTTTCTGTGTTTCTTCCTTTATGTTCCATCTTACTAGTGACTTCATGCCTTTATCATTCTTCTTCTCTACCCAAGCTATTTCAATACCTTTGTTTCCTGAACTTAGGTCATCCTTCCATATTGTACTAATGCCATCATTAATTGATAGAGCTGACTCTCTCCTTTTCCTAGTCTTCCATCATTCCTAAATATCCTGCAAGTTTCAAGATTCAGGTCCCAATCCATGTGATCCTGCAGCCATGCTTCTGTAATGGCTACCAGGTAGGACTTATTCACTACAATTTGTGTTCTCGGTCCATTTGCTTCTTTCAAATACTGTGTGCATTCAGATACAAAGCCTTTGGTTTTATCCTTTTACAATTCTTTTTTAAAAAAATTCTAACCTTTTCTGTTGATTGGCTCTTAGATTTGTTCTCTGTTTCCCTCCTGTAACAAAAGTAGAGATTGCTGGAAAAGCTCAGCAGGTCTGGCAGCATGGACAGCAATCAGAGTTAACATTTAGGGTCAAGTGACCCTTCCTTTGATTCTGATTTACAGCATCCGCAGTTCTTTCAATTTCTGTCCTGTAACAGTTTGATTTAATTTCTTGTATTGATACATTTCTCTTTGGCCTTGACACTACTCTTTGATTTATTACAGCTTTCCAAATTTGATCCTTTACCCCCACTATTTAGTTTAAAATCCTTTCTACTTCCCTAGCTATGCCATCAGCAACAAAGCCTGCCCTGGCATGGTTCTGGTGGAAACTGTCCCATCAGTACAGATCCCTCTTTTCTCCCAGTACTGGTGCCAGTGTCCCACTTACCAGAAACCACTTCACCTACACCAGTTTTTGAGACAGACATTCATCTCTCTAATCTGATTTACCCTATACCATTTGCAGGTTGCTTGAATAAAATGCAGAGATTATGAACTTCTTCTTAATTTGGTGCCAACTCCTCATACTGAGTATGCAGAGAGTGTAGGGAAATTAATGGGGCTAAAGACCAATAAGTCTCCTGGACCTGATGGAATGCATCCCGGTATATTAAAAGAAGTAGCTACAAAGATAGTGGATCCATTGTTAGTAACCTTCCAAAAATCATTAGATTCTGGAAAAGTGTTGGACAATTGGAAAACTGCCAATATAATACTTTTATTTAAAAAGTAAGGAGACAAAAAACAGGCAACTATTGTACCGTTAGTTTAACATCTCTTGTTGGGAGAATGTTAGGAAGTTTAGTATAGAAGATGTAATAGCAGAGCATTTAGAAATGTATTTGATCGAGCAGAGTCAGCATGCATCATGAAGAGAAGTCATATCTAATAAATTTATAGAATTCTTTGAGGAGGTAACAAGCTACATAGGTAAAGGGGAAGCAGCAGATGTAATATATTTGGATTTTCAGAAGGCATTTGATAAGATGCCGATGTTCTCCTTCCACTACCCAGAATGAACTAATTTCAGGTCCAAGTATAGTCTACAGGTAGGTATGGTGGAAAGCTAAATGTTAATGAACCAGGGGAAAATCAGACATAAATCAGTCCTCAGTTAGAATGTTGTGTATTCTCTTCTTGTACTTTAAAATCCTATGTCCGTGTCTTTTATGGAAATGAACTATATCACCTTGTTATGTTTAATTACACCGACTAGAAAAGGCTGCAACTGCAGTACTTTAAATTATAAGTATGAATACAGCAATTTATAATGGAAAATTTGATGGGTTGTGCATGCAGATGCAGTATTTTTAATGTATTAATAGATTTTGTAGATTAATTATTTGATTGAAGTTTAGTGGAGTTTAATATTATTCTCGTGTCCTTTTTCTGCCAACTAACAGGATATGGACTCCAAAATAAGAGGGCTTATATACGTTGAGGCTGATCTCACAGTGACTCCCATTATGGATAACCCTAAGGTAATCAGGTCAAAATTTGCTTTTATATAATGCTTTAAATGTGAGTTTTCTTAGCAATTTGCTGTTTCTTTCCATGATGATCAGGACATATGATTGGAAGCGCTTAAATAAATCCATTTTTTTGTGTAAAGGCTGTTCACTGAGAAATTTGTGTGCTTATGTTAGGAACAAGGAATTAGGAATTTGCCCTCCCACTGATGTGCGAATAAATAATTTTTTTCAAAACCGAAGAATTTGAAGTTGAGATTCTTTGTTAAGCTACAGAAAGAGAGGAATTTGTATTGTCTGTTTGTAATAATAAAGTGCCACTTTGTTATCACAGTGAAACCCCAGGGATTTAGTTCTTTTTATACCAGTGTACAAGACTCTCAGGTGTGTTTTTCAGATTCCATGCACTGATGTTCTTCCTGTTGGATATGCAGTTGGGAACAGTTTTATGGCTTTGCATAAGTTACATGAAAACAGAAGATAAAAGTCCATTGAACCATTGCAGCACATCTAGTCGAACTCTAAGAATGGTTATTTCCCTTAATATATATTGGGTCCTATCATTTTTTAATTGCTTTCAAGTAAAGCAAATGGTACATATGTTTTTCTTTGGAATAACCGAACAGATCAAAAAAAGACGATCGGCAATTCTCTGATCATGAATGTGTTTCATGCATAGTAACAATTTCTGAACACAACAGAGTTAAACATTAAGACACGCAATGCATCTGTCCGCCTGGCTGCTGTAATGGTCCTGTTGCTGATAGCTGCTGAAGGCTTTGATTTCCCTGGTCATTTTGTAGCTACACTGCTTATTCAAATCTATCATGAGATGAGGAAGGATTTCTCCTCTCAGAGGGTAGTCAATCTTTTGGGGGGTGGGGGGAGGGGGGGCATATCTCATTGTTTGCTCCCACTATTATGCACCCACTATAGCAGATATCTTCACATCCTCCTTGACCACAGGCGAGGTTCCAGAGGACTGAAAATTAGCCACTGTTATTCCCTTGTTTAAGAAAGGAAGCACAGATAAACCAGGAAATTATAGGCTGGTGAGTCTGACATCCGTGGTGCGGAGGCTCTTGGAGAAGATACTGAGGGACAGGATATATGCACAAATGGAAGAAAATGGACTAGTTAGCGACAAGCTGCATAGTTTTGTACAGAGAAGGTCATGTCTCACCAACCTGATCGAATGTTTTGAAGAGGTGACAAAGATAATTGATGAGGGCAGAGCTGTGGATGTAGTTTATATGGACTTCAGTAAGGCATGTGATAAAGTCCCACATGGCAGATTTGTACAAAAACTAAAATCACATGGGATTCCGGATGGGCTGGCTAAATGGATACAAAACTGGCTTGGTCATAGAAGACACAGGGTAGCAGTGGAAGGGTGTTTTTCAGAATGGAGACCGGTAACTACTGGTGTTCCACAGGGATCAGTCTTAGATCCCCTGTTGTTTGTAGTGTATATAAATGATCTGGAGGAAAATGTGGGTGATTTGATTAGTAAGTTTGCAGATGACACGAAGATTGGTGGAATTGCTGATAATGCTGATGATTGTGAAATGATACAACAGGATACAGATAGATTGGCAACTTGGGCACAGAAATGGCAGATGGAGTTTAATCCAGACAAATGCGAGGTGATGCATTTTGGAGGATCAAATTTAGATGTTAATTATACTGTTAACGGCAAAATCCTAAGGAACATTAACATACAGACAGATCTGCGTGTGCAGGTGCCCAAAATGATTAAGAAGGCATATGGCATGCTTGCCATCATCGACCGTGGCATAGAATACAAAAGTTGGCAAATCATGCTGCAGCTATATAAAACCCCTGTTAGGCTGCATTTGGAGAATTGTGTGCAGTTTTGGTTGCCACATTACCAGAAGGACATGGAACTTTGGAGAGAGTGCAGAGAAGGTTCACCAGGATGTTGCCCGGTCTCGAGGGCATTGGCTATAAGGAAAGGTTAAAAAATCTAGGATTGTTTTCACTAGAGAGGTGGTGGTTGAGAGGAGACCTGATAGAGGTCTACAAAATTATGAAAGGCATAGATAGGGTGAATAGTCAGAGGCTTTTTCCCAGGGTTGAAATTTCAATTACAAGGGGGGAAAAGTTTAAGAGAGATGTGCAAGGAATGTTTTTCATGCAGAGAGTGGTAGGAGCCTGGAATGCACTGCCAGAGGAGGTGGTGAAAGCAGGCACGTTGGCGTCTGGATGGTTACATGAATAGGGAGGGAATAGAGGGATATGGGCCAAATAAGGGCAGAAGGTTTGTTTTTTAGTTTAGTCAGGGCATGATGATCGGTACAGGCTTGGAGGGCTGAAGGCCCTGTTCTTGTGCCGTACTTTCCTTTTGTTCTTTTTTGTTCTATTAGCGTGGTTGCAGGAATTACCAGAGGAAGACATATTTAGATACCATTTGGCTTGGGGTTCCATTTGAGATATTTTCATCAGCGTTTAATCCGTTAGATTTCCACTTACCTGAGGTTTCCATAATGCAATGAAACTATTTGACTGTCACTGGCAGTTTTGTTCATGATTGGCAGGACATGATTCCCATGTTTGAGGAGGTTTGGTCCCCAAACTTGTAGTGCACAGGGCCACCAACTACTAGGCAAAAATGGAATATTGGCAGACATTTCATGCTGAGCTGAAATATAAACAGAAAACTCAAGAACAAAGGGCTTGATGATTGTAAGAGGTCTAAAATTAGATCGCAAATTAACCATTGATACCAGTTGTGGATATCATGTCTAATGCTTGGCTTCTTAATGCATTAACCCTTCTTGTTCTGAATGATGCAGTACATGGCTAGCAGGAGAATTTAAAACTGGGATAACTCACTCTAATTTAGAATACATCATTGAAATATAACTCCACCAAACCTTTTCTGTGAAAACATATTCAAAATAACTAAAGCTAACTGTGTAGCCAGTTGTTCATTGAAGGCATTGAAAACTGTCCGATGACTATTTTATTCTGAAGAATATAAACTGTAATTTGAAGTTGAGGAGCAAGGTTCATTTGAACTCAGTGAATTAGTAACATAGCGAAGTAGGAATTGTGTTAAAAACAAATCAAACAATGAATGATTTGAACTGAACAGCTTTAAGTTGAAAACTAGAGTGCATGGTAATTAGGGCTTAATAGGATAGAATACCTTGGTGTAATTTGTTTTAGATGTTTTATTGTTCAGCCAGTAAGTCCATAATCTACTATTTACTGTATTTCTTTCTGTTGTAAAACATTGCAGTCTTAAACTGTAAGCTGCCCTTATAAACATATTTTTCTGTGCATTTTTTGTTACAGATATTGAAACCAACACCCATGAAGTTTGATGTGAAAACATTAAGTGTTCCAGCCTATTCAGGTAGCTGTTAATAAAAATTTGATAGAAACATGAAAAACGGAGATAATAAGATTGGAGTGAAGATAGAATCATGTAGTTTTGGTACTGCAGTGGGAGTGAGGTTTGAAACTTAGCTCAAGTTGATCAGTAGTTTTTGGATTATATGTTCAACCTGACTGAGTTGCTGGGGTGAAGGAGTGATATTGATGACAAAGGAATGAAACTCAATAACTCTTGAAATCGAGACAACAAGGTGCAGGGCTGGATGAACACAGCAGGCCAAACAGCTTGAAATCTATTGGTTTAGCTGGCTTAATTGAGAACTTTTAATTCAGTCTGTAACTTAATGTTGAACAGAAAGTCTGTCTCCCTGAACGCTGTGAGATGGAGGCAATGGTGGAGACTGCAGGCATAGCATATCAAGTCAACATGCAGTTTCAGATAGACACCAAAGTGCCAGTCAATATCATGAACTTCACAGACCTGTGCAAAGTGAGCCAACATGGTAAGCAAAAGATTAAACCAGTGATAGTAAGATTGTGCCTATATTATTGCACCATACTTGTCTCAAGAGGACAGAATACTTTGTCAGCCCAAAGCAGTTACAAGAATAAAGATCTGGAATTCCAGATCATAGATGGTAAGCAAAAACCACTCAGTTGGAGCAGCACTGGTAACCTTCAATCTAACAAAAGCGATTTAAAATGTAAAACTGAAAGGACACAGACTTGATTGAGTTTTTTGAGGATGTAACCGAAAGGATTGATGAGGGTAGAATGGTAGATGCTGTTAACTTGGACTTTAGTAAAGCCATTGATAAGGTTCCCCATGGTAGACTAATTAGTAAAGCTCGATCATATGGAATTCAGGGTGAGCTTGCCAACTGCATACAAAATTAGCTTTAAGGTAGAAGACAGAGGGTGGTGGTGGAGGGTTGTTTTTCAGACTGGAGGCCTGTAGCCAGCGGTGTTCCACAGGGATCGGTACTGGGTCACCATTTCAACAATCACAAATTATTTACCACCTTTCAAGTTGACTGAACCAAATTGTTATGTGTAGAGTGATTCGTAAGAGTCAGGTGATATCGCTACAGTGACCTTGAATACTTGTTTTGGACAATTTCTTCTAGTTATTCCCTTGTGTGAAAAATGATTCGGCTCTATTCAGTGAGAACACTGGTTTCCCCATGCTGGACATGCCTCCTTTTTGTGTGATGTCTCCTGCCGCATTTTCATTCTGTTTTTATCCATGATTGTTCCTGCACTTTGGAACTAGAGTATCTATCAACATAATGTGAGGCTTGGTTTTTCCTGCCATGTATATGCTCTAGCTGCTAATTTACAACCCCAGCATTTCTACATGAGTTAATTGCTTTCCTGAAAGTCAGTTTCTCCTCTCAGTAGCTGTACTCTCAATTTGGGATCTTTGTGTCTAGTAGATTGGATCTATGTCTGGATTACATGTTGCATCAATTTCTGTTCTAAAGGTCTCAGTAAAAAGTTATCCAGAGATACAGTAAGTAATGCAGGGCAATAATTCCATCGATGTATTGCTGTTAGCATTTGCAACTAAATTCCTGTATTGGCTATTTTGTTGAAATTGATCACACATTTGAAAATTGAAATTTAGCTGGTTAGAGCCATCTGTAGCAAAAGGAAGGTAATTGTCATTGTCATTGTTGGAGGTCAATCATCTCAGCTCCAGGACATTTCTTCAGAATTTTCTCAGGGTTGTGTCTTTTGGTAGTTCAGCAGTTACCACTGCTGCTTCACAGCGCCAGGGACCTGAGTTCAATTCTACCCTCAGTGACTGGCTGTGTGGAGTTTGCATGTTTTCCTCATGTCTGTGTGGGTTTCCTCCCACATTCCAAAATGTGCAGGTTAGATAGATTGGCCATGCTAAATTGCCCATAGCGTCCAAGGGTGTGCAGGCTAGGTACATAAGCCATGGGAAATGCTAAGCTGCGTGAATAGGATAGAGGGGTAGGTCTGGATGGGATGCTTTTCCATGGGTCAGTGTGGACTGGCTGGGCCAATGGCCTGCTTCCACACTGTAGGGATTCTATGGTTTTCTGTAGAGATAAGTGCAGTTGATTTGGTTTCAATAGGAATAATTGCCAGAACAAAGTTTGGCTGGGTGCCCCTCCATCCGCATCTTCTTTAACTTGTGACATGGGATTTTTGTTTAGCCATTATCAGAACAAGTTGTTGGAGCGTAAATCTGATCTTAGAATTGCTTCTTCAACAATACAGAACACCCTCCATTATTGTTTGAATCTGAAAGCTTCTGATTTGGAAGTGAGGATACTTAGCCTTGGCTTAAGCTAATGTTAATGGGAGCTCTGAGCCACTTTGACTTGTTCCAACTAATTTGACCATTTCTCATTGATCCCTGCCTATCTATATTTGTTACTTCTTTCCTTGTTTGTGTCCTTTCCCTATTTCAGTTGGACACAAGAGCTAGTTAATGTGAGAGAAAATAAAACTTACTTGCCACTGAAGTGCTTACAGTTTTTGGCTCAGACCACAATTATTGTATTGAATAAGCAAACTGGCAGAAAATACCCCTAAAGCTAGTTATTGAATAGTCTGCTTTACAATTCCCCTTTGTGTAGATTTGCATGAAAAACTAGTGGATTTGTCTTTCATAAAGTGAATCAAAACACTTTGGTAATGTTTCTTATTATGGAAGACATGTTACTTGATCAAGCTGTGAGCGAAGGTCCCTTTCCAAACAAAGAAAAATTTTGCTCCAGTCAAATTATATATTCCTAAATTATATTTTATTACCCATCCCAGCAGAAGCACTGATCACATCTTATTTATATTTGTTTCCCTCTGACACTACCTAAATTTATGATCACAGTTTCTATAGATGGGAAGTATGGATAAAATAATTTTGAATTCCTATTACTGCTCAATGGCAATTTTATATGACTCAGACTAACATCCACCACATTTAGATGACTGTGGGACATTTTTAGATCCTGAGCTTTCAGAAGAGCAATTGGTATGTGTTCCACAAAATTACAAACAGAAAACCTTTCAGGGACAGACAGTGAGCAGCTATTTTTCTTCGTTTGCTACCAATTCTTTAGATACTTTCTCATCAACCTATTCATGGATATTATGACACACTCCTGGAGCAGGTGAGGCATAAAACTGGTCCTTCTTGCTCAGAGGTAGGCCACTATCACTGCATCACTAGAGCCCTAATGAATAACTATTCAACAATTTGAGCAATTGAGTGGTCAGCTGTCAGTTAGCTGTTGATCATATTAACTTCACAGCTTTTTGTGTTTTTCTTTGGTGACAAAGCTTTAATATATTTTGGATGGTAGCCTTAATAGTTAAAGAATGCTTTAGGGCTGCCCAAGCAAACCATTATGTTGTAAAGTTTAAAAAGAATGTCATTGTGGCTTGCTAAATTGCAGCTGAGAAACTGGTATCCCTAAAGGGACAGGACTGGACCAATTTTATACAACAGCTGTGCTCATTGATTGAGGCTGGAGAGAAGACATCAGGGACTCCAAGAGCTAAGTTGAACTTGATATGCTATCTTTGTTCAGTGACCAGTCACAAAGATGTTGCTACAAGACTAATCAACTCACAACTGGTAAGTGACAAATTCTTCAATGTTTAATGACTGACTGCAGAGACCAAGCATTCCATTAGCATGTCAGATGAATTCTTAGAATTATGACTTTATTTTCTACTTATGATAACTGGCAGATGACCACTGCATATCTGTGACTCTGTCATGGTAGACCTTGATTTTGATTGAGTTCCAGGAGCTGGACAAAACGGTTTCCCTGTATTGCTGGCATTTTGATTTTTAAATCCACTGCACATCTCCTACAGGCTTATTGAGAGAGGCGGTGGCCAAGTCGTGTTATCGCAGGACTGTTAATCCAGAGACTCAGATAACATTCTGGGGACCTGGGTTCGAATCTGAATTCAATAAATATATGGAATTAAGAATCTAATGATGACCGCGAATCCATTGTCAATTGTTGAAAAAACTCATCTGTGCACCAATGTCCTTCAGGAGAAGGAAACCGTCATCTTTACCTATTCTGGCCTACATGTGACTCCCAACCCACAGCAATGTGGTTGACTCTTAACTGCCCTCTGGACAATTAGGGATGGGCAAGAAATGCTGCCTAGCCAGCGATGCCCTCATCCCGTGAATGAATAAAGAGGGAAAACAAAATTTAGTTGCAAGAAATTTGGTTCTTTAGCTGTAGGAGTATTTGAAAGCAGCATGGTCCTTCTTCCAATATCTAGTGCAATGATCAGATTGAAAGGTGTTACTTACTTCATATTTGAAGACAATAACCTGATAAAGAAATAGCGTCATAGAGTCATACAGCATAAAAAGCTCTTCGGCCCAACTAGTCCATGCTAAACAGGCTTCCTAAATTTAACTATTGCCTGTGTTTGGCCATATCCCCCTAAAACTTTCCTATCCATGTACCTATCCAAATGCCTTTTCAATGTTGTAATTGTATCTGTCTTTAACACTTCCTTCTGGCAGCTTGTTTTATATAAGCACCACCCTCTGTGTGAAAAAGTTACTTGTCAAGTTCCTTTTAAATCTTACCCCTCTCACCTTAAACCTATGCCTTCTAGTTTTGGACTCCCCTACTCTAGGGAAAAGACCCTAGCTATTCACCCTGCCTATACTCCTCATGATTTTATAAACCTCCATGTGGTCACCCTGCTCAACCTCATACACTCCGGGGAAAAAGTCCCAGCCTATCCAGCCTCTCCTAATAACTCAAACCTTTCAGTCTCATAAGAATCCTTGAAAATCTTTTTTTCATCCTTTCCAGTTTAATGACATCCTTCCTATAGCAAGGTGACCAGAATTGTACACAGTACCCTAAATGTGGCCTGACTGGTGTCTTGTACAGTTGTAACATGATGTTCCAATTCCTGTACTCAGTGCTCTGACAGATGAAGGCAAGCCTGTCAAATGCTTTCTTCATCACCCTGTCTACCTGTGATGCCACTTTCAATGAACCGTGTACCTGCACCCATCAATCTCTCTGTTTGACAACACTCCCCAACGCATAAGTCCTGCCCGGGTTTGTCTTACCAAATTGCAACACCCTGCATTTCTCTAGGGTAAACTCTTCTAGCATTCCTCATCCCAGTGGCCCAGTTGATCAAGATCCTGTTGTATTCTTAGATAACCTTCTTCACTGTCCACTATACCACCAATTTTGATGTCATCCGCAAACTACTAACTATGCCTCCTATGTTTTCAACCAAATCACTTAAAATAATGACGAACAACAGTGGACCCAGTGCTGATCCTTGCGATACACCGCTGGTCTCAGGTCTCCAGTCTGAACAACAGCCTTCGACCACCACTGTCTCCTATCATCAAGCCAATTTTGTATCCAGTTGGCTAGCTCTCCCTGTATCCCATGTGATCTAACCTTACGAACCAGTCATGCAGAACCTTGTCGAAGACCTTGCTAAAATCCATGTAAACAACTTCTGCTGCTCTGCCTTCATCTATCTTCTTCATCACCTCTTCAAAAATCTCACTCAAATTTGTGAGATATAATTTCCTACACAAAAAGCATGAGGACTATCCTTAATCAGACCTTGCCTTTTCAAATGCCCGCAGGTCCTGTCTCAGAATCCCCTTCAACAACTGACGTTAGGCTCTCCAGTCTGTAGGTCCCAATCTTTTCCCTGCAGCCTTTTCTTAAATAATGACACAGCATTAGTCTTCCAGAACCTCACCCTTCACTGTCAATGATATAAATATGTCTGCTAGGGCCCCTGCAGTTTTTTCCCTAACTTCCCACAATGTCCTGGAATACTTGATCAGGTCCTGGGGATTTATCTACCTTTTGTGTTTTAAGACCTCCAGCACCTCCTCTTCTGCAATGTGGACCCTTTTCAACACATCACTATTTATTTCCTTGAGCTCCTTCGCTTCCATGCCTTTCTCCACAGTAAAGACTGGTGAGAAATATTCATTTAGGATCTCACCCATCTCCTGTGATTCCACACATAGATGCCCTCATTGATCTTTAAGCCGCCCTATTCTCTCCTTAGTTACTCTTTTGCTGTTAATATACTTCTAGAATCTCTTTGGATTCTCCTTTGCCTTATCTGCCAAAGCTATCTTATGCCCCCTTGTTGCCTCTTAAATGTATTCCTACACCCGCTATATTCCTCAAGGGATTCACTTGATCCAGGCTGACTATATTTGGCATATGCCTCCTTCTTTCCCTTGACCAGAGCCTCAATATCGCTAGTCATCCAGTGTTCCCGATCCTGCCAGCTTTGCCCTTCTCACTAAAGGGAGCATGCTGGCCCTTAACTCTTGTTTTCTCGCTTTTGAAAGCCTCCTACTTGCCAGATGTTCCTTTACCTGAGATCAGCCTCCCCCAGTAAACGCTTGAAAGTTCTTCTCTAATACCATCAAAATTGGCCTTGTTCTAATTTAGAATTTTAACTTGTGGACAAAACCTAGCCTTTTCCTTAAATATTTTAAAACTAATAGAATTATTGTCACTAGTCCCAAAGTGCTCCCCCACTACCACCTCAGTCACTTGTCCTGCCTAATTTCCCAAGAGGAGGTCAAGTTTTGCCCCTTGTCTAGTAGAGCAATCTGCATATTGATTGAGAAGGTTTTCCTAAACATTCTACTTTAAATTCCTCCCTGTCCAAACCTTTAATTCTATGGCAGTCCCAGTCTATGTCTGGGAAGTTAAAATCCCCTACTATTACAACACTTTCTTACATCTATCCTAAGCTATCTGCGATCTCTCTACATTTTGCTCCTCAATTTCCGGCTACTACTTGGGCCTATAGTACCATCTCATCAAAGTGATCACCCCCTTCTTATTTCTCATTTCCACCTATATAGTTTCACTAGATGTTCCCTCAGGAACATCCTCTCTAATTACTGCCGCAATTTTTCCCTAATCAAAAACACCACATCCCATCCTCTCTTATCTTTCCTTCTATCCTCCTATAGCATCTGTACCCTGGAACATTGAGCTGCCAATTCTGACCCTCCTTCAGCCATGTTTCTGTAATGACTATGACATTCCAGTCCCATGTACCTATTCCTGCCCTGAGTTCATCTGCCTTACCTGCCAGGCCTCTTGCACTGAAATAATGCAGTTTAATTCATCAGCCTTCACTTGTTCCCAGCCAAGCTCTTGCCTGCCATGTCTATTTAATTTGCTCTCTTTTAACTGCTGTACTGGCCTCAACCTTTTCTTTTGTCTCACTATGTTTAGGGACCCACCCCTCTGCCAGACTAGTTTAAACCCTCCTGAGTAACTCTAGCAAACCTCCCCACCAGGTTATTGGTTCCCCCACACCCCCACCCAGTTCAGGTGCACTCTGTCCCTCTTGTACAGTTCACCTCTGCCCCAGAAGAGATCCCAAAGATCCAAAAATCTGAATCCCTGCCCCCTGCACCAGCTCTTCAGCTATGCATTCATCTGTCCTAACCTCCTAATCCTGCTCTCACTAGCATGTGGCACCAAGAGTAATTCAGAGATTACTACCCTTAAGGACCTTCTTCTTAACCTCCTGCCTAACTCTCTATATTCACTCTGCCCTTTTTCTACCTATGTCATAAGTACCAATGTGTACAATGACCTCAGGCTGCTTACACTCTGCTTTGAGAATTTGCTTCAACTGCTCTGAGATGTCCTTGACCCCGCACCAGTGAGGCAACACACCATCCTGGAGTCTTGCTCACGACCGCCGAAACACCTATCTGTGCCCTTGACTAGAGAGCCCCCATCACAATTGCTTACTTGGACTTTGCCTTACACTGCCTTACAGTCATGGTGCCAAAGAATTGGCTGCTGCTATTTTCCCCTGAGAAGCTATCCTTCCCAGCAGGATCCAAAACAGTGTATTTGTTTGAGAGAGGGATAGCTACAGGAGACACCTGTACTACCTGCCTACTCTCCTGGCTGTCACCCATCTACCTGACTGAACCTGCGGTGTGACCAATTGCCTGAAGTTACCTTCCATCACACTTTCTGCCTCCTGTATGTCTTCAGGGCGTCCAACTGTCGCTCCAACTGTTCTATGAGCATGAAATTTGTGCTTTCATTCCTACTGCAGACTTGATCTTTTTTTTTTGCTGCATGGGATCTGGATATTGCTGACAAGACCAGCATTTGTTGTCCATTTGGAGAAGGTGGTGGTGAGCCACTGCCTTGAACTATTGAGGGCCGTCTGCTTCAGATACATTCACTGTGCTGCTGGGAAGGGAGTTCCAGGATTTTGATCCCATGATCGTGAAGCATCAATAAGCAACATATTTCAGAGTTAGTTCCCATGCATCTGTTGCCTTTGTCCTTCCAGGTGTTGGAGGTTGTGAGTTTGGAAGGTTCTGGCTGAGGAGTGCTGATGAGTTGCTGCAAAGCATCTTGTGCATGGTACACAGTATTGCCATTGTGTGCTGATGGTGAAAGGAGTTCATGTTTAAGTTGACGTTTGGGGTGCAGTTCAAGCAGCTGCATTGTACTGGGTGGCTCTGAGCTTCTTGAGTGTTACTGGAAACGTAGTAGCTAGCATTTATGTTTACTGAGTCCACAGAGGCATTTGTATTATGAACACCGGGACACGAAGGACAGTTAAAGATCAATTGTTCCACTGAGCCTGTGCTGTACAGTTACTGCATATTGTATGCACATCATTAGCCTGTCCGAGATAGTAAGAACTGCCGATGCTGGAGTCCGAGGTAACACAGTGTGGAGCTGGAGGAACACAGCAGGCCAGGCAGCATCAGAGGAGCAGGAAAACTGACGTTTCAAGTCGGGACCCTTCCTCCAGCTTCACACTTTGTTATCTTGTTAGCCTGTCCATCTTCTTTCTATCAGTCGACCATGCAATTTCTTGGTGAGATTAAAAAGAACCCCTTTGATAAAAACCTGAAGATCTTGGATGTTTGTAGGTGTAAATTCTTCTATATTACTGACTGTAAGTTAATTAATTACTGCATCCTTACTGGGTAAGTTTTGATTAAATAATAAAATCATAATTTATTATTAAGAAACTTGGTTGATGGATCCTTTTAAGTTTAAAACCTAATATAGGAACAGAGAGATCTAGGGCTTCAGATACATAGTTCTTTGAAAGTTGCGTCAAAGGTAAACAGGCTGGTAAAGAAGGCATATAGTATGCTTGCCTTCATTGCTCAGATCATTGAGTATAGGAGTTGGGACATCATGTTGTGGTTGCACAGGACATTGGTGAGGCCATTTTTAGAGTACTGTATACAGTTCTGGTCGCCCTGGTATAGGAAGGATATTATTAAATTGCAGAGGATGGGGAAAAGATTTATGAGGGTGTTTTCAGGACTGGAGGTTTTGAGGCTGGTTAGGCTGGAACTTTTTTCTCTGGACCATGGGAGGTTGAGGGATGACCTTTATCGAGGTTTATAAAATCATGAGGGATATAGATAATGTGAATAAAAGGTCTTTTCCCTAGGGTAGAGGAGTTCAAAACTAGAGGGCATATTTTTAAGGTGACAGGAGAGGGATTTAAAGAGAACCTGAGGGGCAACCTTTTCACACAGAGGGTGGTTCATATGTAGAGCGACCTGCCAGAGAAAGTGGCCCATGCAGGTACAGTTATAACATCTAAAAGACATTTGGACAAGTACACAAATAGGAAAGGGTTAGAGGGAAATGGGACTAGTTTAGGTTGGAAAACTTGATTGGTATGTACGAGTTGGATGAAAGGGTCTGTTTCCATTATGTACAACTCTATGACTTTATCAACAGGGGAGAAACTTTCCTCTCTAATCCATGAAGGCTATTGTAAAAATTTAAAGAGATGGTGAATGGAAACATTTTCCTAATATCCCACCAATTTTATTCTTCTAGTGTCCTCCAAGAATCAGTCCTTGGCCTCTGCTACTTCACATCTATGTGTCACCCCTTGGCAACATCATCCAAAGACGCAATGACAGATCCTGCATTTACACTGACAACACCCAGCTCTGCCTTATCACTATCTCCCTTGACCCCTTCACTGCTTCTAATTTGTCAGTTTTTGTCTGACTGTCATTACAGGATAAACAGAAATTTCCTACAGCTAAACACTGGGGATACTGAGGTCATTGTCTCTGACTCAGTCACCGAGTCCTTTCCCTTGCCGCTGACATGATCCCTTCGCTTGGCAAGTGAACCACATTGCTGACAACCTTGGTCTGAAAGCTGACCTAAAGATTTTCTTTCAACCATTATCTGATCCAACACCAACACAGTCACTTCGACGTCCAAAATGTTGCCCAATTTCACCCCAGCACAGCTCATCTGTTTCTGGAACCTTCATCCGTGACTGTTTTTTTCTAGCTCTATTTTGCTACTATTCCTTTTTCCTTAAAGATTCTTCTTAATACCTATTTCTGACAAAGTTTTTGTCACCTGCTCTCATACCTCCATATAAAACTCTGTGTCAAATTTATTTGATTTTATTTGACGCTCCTGTAAAGTAACTTGGAATCTTGTATTACTTTAAAGTACTATAAAAATGCAAGTTGTTGTTCATCATATGAATGTTTTCGTATGTTCTGCTTTGTTTGCATTTTTGTGCCTGGGTAACTGCAACTCCAACAACACTCAAGAAACTCGATATCATCCAAGACAGAGTAGTTTATTTGATTGGCACCTCACCCAACACTTCAAAATTCACTCCCTCATCCACCAATGCACACTGGCAGCAGTGTGTACCATCCAAAAGATGCACTGCAGCAACTTGCTAGTGGTTCTTCAGCAGCACCTTCCAAACCCACAACCTTGATACCAAGAATGACAAGGGCAGCAGATGCATAAGAACACCTACACCTGCAGTTACCACACCTTCAGGTCACACATCATTCTGACTTGAATTATATTGCAGTTCCTTCACTGTCACAGGGTCATAATTTTTAAACTCCTGTTCAAACAGCACTGCTGGTGTACATAATCCCTATGAATTGCAGTGGTTCAAGTAGCTTCCCACCACTTTCTCAAAAGAAATAGGGATGTTATGTTTCATTCCAAATAAAAGAATTTCCAGAAGATTTCTGAGGAAAAATTATGTGAATTACTTTTAAATTTGGTCCTTCGGCTGTTACAACTGTATCTGTTCTTTGAATAGCAGTGCTCTGATGCCCTTTAAACAAACTTCCCAGCCTGCATCAGTCTGGCAGATGCTGGGTTTACTGTTTGATGCAGTGGAAGACCAACGGCTTAGAAAATGCCAAGTGAATGCCACAATCAGATTACTGTAAAATTGACTTATGTTAAATCATGTAAACGGATTACTGCAAGCGAAATAATTGCTGATCGTGTGCATAAATGTTGTTGAAGATATTTACACCTTCCTACTTATTGAGATTGCGGTTAACTTAGCGCAAGTGTTGCGACACTGCTCTAAAAGAAGATGGTTATGTTGACAACCTGAAATTGTAATACCTGTCTGAACCTAAGTTGCACACATGAGGCTAAGTTGATTAAGGAGTCAGTGTTCTACTGGTAATTATCATCTAAAGATAACTAAATCACCATTTTTTGTGCAGATTTGATAGATTGAATATCATATTACTGGATCTATTCTTGCTCCCTCTTGTTTTAAATATCAATAGGACATAGGTGTTGCTGGCTAGGTTAACATTTATTGCCCATCCCTATTTCTTTTGAGAAAGTGGTGGGAAGCTGCTTGAACCACTGCAATTCATAGGGATTATGTACACCAGCAGTGCTGTTTGAACAGGAGTTTAAAAATTATGACCCTGTGACAGTGAAGGAACGGCAATAAAATTCAAGTCAGGATGATGTGTGACCTGAAGGTGTGGTAACCTGCAGGTGTAGGTGTTCTTATGCATCTGCTGCCCTTGTCATTCTTGGTATCAAAGTTGTGGGTTTGGAAGGTGCTGCTGAAGAACCACTAGCAAGTTGCTGCAGTGCATCTTTTGGATGGTACACACTGCTGCCAGTGTGCATTGGTGGATGAGGGAGTGAATTTTGAAGTGTTGGGTGAGATGCCAATCAAATAAACTACTCTGTCTTGGATGATATCGAGTTTCTTGAGTGTTGTTGAAATTACAGTTACCCAGGCATCTCATCTCTATTTTGGCTCTCAGTGACATTATCCAACAGCACATCATTAGTTTTCGGAGGTATGGTAACAATGCCTAGCTTTACCTCTCCATCAACACTCTTGACATACCACACTGCTTTTAAATTGTCACACTGCATGACTGCTATCCAGTACTAGATGAGCAGCAGTTTCATGCAGTAGATATTGGGAAGATCAAAACATTGTCAATTCCCTTGCAAATAACTATACTCTTCTCCCTGACAATGGTCTGAGACTGAACCAGACTGTTCTCAACCCTTTCAACATATTTGAACCTGAGATGAGGCACTAACGACATATATACACCATCACAAAGTCTGCCTATTTTTATCTCCAACATTGCTTGACTGTATCTGTACTTTAGTTCATCCACATTTTGGTCCACTTTAGGCTTGTTTATTACAAGGCTTTCTTGCCTCTTACTTTCTACGATTCGTAAACGTAATGTAATGCACAACCCTTCTTGCCGTAACACACTCAAAAAGTTCACCCACTATTGTTCTGTGTGCAGAACTACATTAGCTCCTGTGCAAATGAAGCCTTGATTGTAGAATTCTCATTCTTGTTTTAATGTTTTCATGTTTTCCATGGCAGTCTTGCTTCTCCATATCTTTATTACCATGTCTACCTGGAAAGTTCACTGTACTCTTTCAGTTCTGGCCTCATAAATATCCTTGTGTTGCATGGCTTCATCATTGGCGGCTGTGCAGTAAGTTGAAATGGTCATTGAAATCCCACTCTAAACATCTAGCCTGTCTCTCCTTCTATAAGAATCAGTTTAAAACCTTTGTCTTTGATCAAGCTTTCGGTTGTCTGCCTTTGGATATCCTTACATGGTGCAGGGTCAAATTTTGTGTGCTCACGCCTGTCAAGTGCCTTTGGACATGTGACTGCATTAAAGTTGTTATTGTTTTATATGTTAATTTTGTTATTGCTTAGGTTAGACCTTTTACCTAACAGTATTTATTGCCTAGCTAGGAACGAAGATATTCTCAGGAGAATTAATGAATTACTGGATGTCATCAGAAAAAGTGGCCAACATTTTTTTTTTTGGTTTCATAACAATGCAGTGCAGTGATTTCACATGCATTAAAATGCATCACTGTGTCCCCTTCATTTTACATGATTGTGAAAAAAATTATGCAAAATTCCTTTAATGCGTATACCTCTAAATAAAATAAATCATTATTTTCTAAAGTTTTTATGAGAATATTCTTCATAAAAGCATTGCTATTTAGCTGATACATTTAACTGTTCAGTTTTATTTCTAGGACCTGAATTCAACTTTTTTTTGGATGATTGTTGGTGGGATTCATTGATTTGGGACCTCATGGCAGCATATCTGTTGTTACTGAGAGTATTTGTTTGCCCAGTTGGAAGTGGAGAGTGACTTGTGTGTGGAACTGCTAAAATGCACTAAATAGGTTATAAACTGATGGTAAACTCATAAAAATAAATGTTTAAATCAATGTGGAATTATTACATTTTAGGTCATAGTAATAGCCACTTTGCAGCCTGTCTAGAAAATAGTGAAACGTTTCTGACCTTAATCATAAATATCAGATGACAAATATTGTTGTAAGCAGTCTACGTTCATGTATACTGTATATAAATATTTCAGAGTTTAAACACTGCTCAGGATCACCATATGAAACAAATATTCAAAAAGTGCTTGTTGTGCGTTTATTTCCAGTTTCCAGTGTTAACACAACAACTGCGCGCAGCTCCAAATTGGGATATGTAAGTATGGCATGCTTCAATTTAAGAATAGGATGCATCTGTTTCATGTGTCATGATTATTGGTTCTTGGAGGGGATTCTGAAAATGGCAGATCTGACTAAAATCATTCTCCTTTAATTGACTTACAGTTTGAATGCCCCCTGCTGGTAATGCTAAATAAATCTCCCCAGGATGTTTAACTGAAAAAGCAAATCACACCACTGTATTTTATGAAATAATGCTACCGTGTTTATGGGCATGACTGATCTGTTTGATTCAAATGTTAGAGAAGTCTCTATAGTGGTGAGGTTATGGGACCAAAACCAAAGTTACATATTGCTGACTTGAAAGTAAAACATGCAGTAAAGAAGGCTAGAAGTACAGCAGGAGTATCAATTTTATGAAGGTGCATGCTGGAGAAATTAATGAAAATTCTAGCGGCTGGATTATATCATGTTGGTAAAGGCAGAAGGAGTAATGAATATTTAAAATAATCTATTACAGTTGTTTTAACAATTTACAAAAAGGAGAGTAGAGAAAGGAGTTAATAATGGTGTCTTTCTAGAAGGAGAACAGGGGGCATGATGAATATAAGAAAGATCTGTGCTTTCACATTATTGCTGTAGTATTAGTTTAAAGCAAATTTACTTCTCATTGATTCTGCTGTTACAGGATAACTGACTCCAGAGCATGGTCTCATGGTTTGATTTGATACCAAGATGAAGCATGAGACATCAGAAGTGGAAATCACACTGTGCCTTGCTTCAGAGGCAGTTCAGTCCTCGATGGTCAATTTTCAGTTGATAAATTTAGCATTTGCTTCACATTAATTTTTGTGTATATGCGATAGGAAACTGGTCAGAAGCAATGATGTAGAAAATAGAATTAATGTTGCAGGGTATGGAATATGCAGTTTGAATGATTTTTCATAAATGATATTGGATTCTCCATAGTGTTGCTAAAGCTAGTCTGTAGTATGATTGCCCAAAATTACTGTAGGAATTAGGAAATGTCAGAAGCTGAAGCTTTTTGCAAATTTTTTTTTATGCATAGGGCAGCGGTAAGATATTTATAGCAATTGATAAGACAAAGAAGCAGTAGGACCGTTCATGAATCCCAGTGGGGAACAACATTAAGTGGGAAAAGGAATAACAGTTATCCAAAATTATCCTGTATGTCAAATTTCATGTTAAAATCAAGCACAATCTTCCTATTCCAGACTTAGAGGCCTCGGTAAATCTGGCTTGGGAAAAATGCAGAGGAAGATTGAAATTTTGTTCTGGGAGAGGGAAGGTGACAACAGAAGGAGACCAGAGGTTGGCTGAGTACACAGATGAGATGACAAAGCCAACAGAGGTGCTCAGAAATAATAAAACAGAAAAAGCCCTCATCCCCTATTCATGCTAATTTATTCCCTCACCCGTACCCAATGGCCCCTCGTACTCTCTATACTGATCTGTGCTGCTGTACATCAGTCCCATGGTCACATACTTGCCATGCCAACCGGTGCCCCTCTCCCTGTACTATGTCCCTTTGTAACACGTATTCCAATGTAGTGCTAACTCATTATAATGCCTGATCCCTCCATTTTCTTCCCCTACAGCTATCATGACAACTCTCCCAATATAGAATCCCTACAATGTGGGAGCAGGCCATTCAGCAGTTCTGAGGAAGGGTCATCAGACCTGAAACGTTAAAACATTAACTCTGTTTTCTCCTTCACAGATGCTGCCAGACCTGCTGAGCTTTTCCAGCAACCTTGTTTAAGTCCACATTGACATTCTGAAGAACATCTCACTTAGACTCCCTCTATCCCTGTAACCCTGCATTCCTCATGGCCAGTCCATCTAACCTGCACATCTTTGGACTGTGGAGGAAACTAGAGCACCAGAGGAAACCCATGCAGACAAGGGGAGAATGTGCAAACTCCACACAGACAGTTGCATGAGGGTGGAATTGAACCTGGATCCATAGTGTTATGAGGCAGCTATGCTAAATACCGAGCCACTGTGACCTTGGGATGCATGCTGAGATGAAATAAAGTTTCTATGTGTCTATCAATATATTCACTATTTAAGAAACATGCAGATAAAGCCTCATTCACTATGTTTAACTTTCTTTAATCCCTTTGAAAAATAAGCATTTGAATTCATAGCCCCACTTTGGAGAGTTTAGATGTACTTGGAGTTATCAATCAAGCTATAGACTGTGACAGGCATCAAATTGTAATAATGAAAGGTTGCAAAACCAGTAATTTAGGACCAATTCTATAATGTTTATAATATCATGAGGGGCATGGATGAGGTGTATGGCCAAGGTCTTTTTCCTAGGTTGGGGGAATCCAAACAAGAGGGCATAGGTTTAAGGTGAGAGGAGAAAAATTTTAAAAGGACCTGAGGGGTAACTTTTTCATGCAGAGGGTGGTGTTAAATGGAATGAGCTGCCAGAGGAGGTAGGGGAGGCCAACACAATTACAACATTTAAAAGGCATCTGGATGGGTATATAAGTACGAAGGGTTTAGAAGGATATGCGGCAAATGGTTGCAAATGGGACTAGGTCAGATTGAGAGCTCTAAAACTCTTAGATAGCCCTCATATATTTCTCAACCCCATTTTCCTGCATTCTCCCCGTAACCCTTGATCCCTTACTAATCAAGAACCTATCTATATCTGTCTCAAATACACTCAATGACTTGGCCTCCACAGCTATCTGTGGCAATGAGTTCCACAGATTCACCACCTTTTGGCTGAAGAAATTTCTCTTTATCTCAGTTCTGAAGGGTCACTCCTTCTGTCTGATGCTGTGTCCTCAGGACCTAGTCTGTCCTCGTAGTGGAAACATCTTCTCTGCATCCACTCTATCCAAGTCTCTCAGTATTTTGTAAAGTTGAAATCCTCTCTCATCCTTCTAAACTCCATACACTACAGACCCAGACTCCTTGCACGCCCTTAATATGACACTTCCTTCATCCCAGGATCATCCTTGTAAACCTCCTCTGGACCTCCTCTAAGGCCAGCACATCCTTCCTTAGATACAGGGCCCAAACAAGCTCACAATATTCCAAATATAGTTTGACCAAAGCCTTAGGTAGCCTCAGCAGTACATCTCTGCTCTTGTATTCTGACCCTCTTAAAACAAATGCTAACTTTGCATTTGCCTTCCTAACTGCCAACTGAATATGCATGTTAACCTTAAGAGAGAAATGAATGAGAACTCTGAAGTCCTTTTGTACTTCGGATTTCCAAAGCCTTTCCGCATTTAGAAAATAGTCTAGGTTTCTATTCTTCCTACCAACATGCATAACCTCACACTGTTGCATAATATATTCCATCTGCCACTTTGCCCACTCTCTTGGCCTGTACAACTCCTTCTGCAGCTTGCTCGCTTCCTTAACAGTCCCTGCCCATCCACGTATCTTTGTGTCATTTGCAAACTTAGCAAAATTCTGTCAGTTCTGTCATCCAGATCTTTGAGTAGTGGTCCCAACTTGGACCCTTGTGGAACTCCACTAGTCACCGGTTGTCATCATGAAAAAGACGCCTTTATCCCGACCCGCTGCCTTCTACCAGTCAGCCAATCCTCTATCCATGCCAGGAAAATGAATTTTCCAAAAATGGTATCAGCGTAGAGTAGAGTTGCTTACAGGATGACCAGATTAAAGAATAATATACATTTTTTTATCAGCAATGATTGCTGCAAATGTTAATCTTTTCAAACAGTTTTTTCTTTTAATGCCCTTTAGGGAAGGAAATCTGCCACCCTTACCTGGTTTTCTTTTAATGTTTCTCATAGTTGTATTGCATTGCTGGATTCAGGAAATTTTAGTTACTTATTTTCCCATTTTAGTTGATAAGTTGACACAACAATCAATGCACCAAAAACAAATATGAGTTTTCCAGGAAACAGAGTTTAGAAGCAAACAACTTTTTATTAATATAAGAAAAGCAACTACCATATTAGCTAAATTTATAATTTGACCCTTTTTTTAAATTCATTCATGGAAGTGAGTGTTGCTGCCTGGACCAGCATATATTGCTCGAAGGCAGTTAAGAGACAACCACATTGCGGTGGGTCTGGTGTCACATGTAGGCCAAACTAAGTAAGGGTGGCAGATTTCCTTCCCTAAAGGGCATTAGTGAAGCAGGTGGGTATTTCCTGACAATCAGCAATGGTTTCATGGTTATCATTAGACTCTTAATTCTAGATTATTGTTGAATTAAAATTCCACCATCTGCCATGGTAGGATTCAAATGCAGGTCCCCAGAACATTACCAGGGTCTCTGGATTAATAGTCTAACGATAATTCCAGTAGGCCATCACCTACTTTACTTGACTCACGTTAAAAATGATCTTACTTTGTTTCCGTAACAAGTGACACTAAATTTATCCCACGATAAGATTTGTCTTTATGATCGTCTAATGGATGAACTCTGGCGATTGTGATTTTCCATTTCAAAAAAATCTTCCGCTAAAAGCATCTGCATGCAATGGTTTTGCTTTCTAGAGGACATGTTTGAATAATAATATAAATGAATGTTGTCAGCAAGTCATTTGTCCATGAATAATTTTCTTTCAGCAGAGTGCAAACTTTTTGAGTTAGATGAAATAATAGAGGAAAAAGCAGTGATTAATTGAGTCTGTTGTAGACTACCAAGTCGGGAAAGATTACATGTGCTGCTAGTTATTCTCAAATCTAAGAGATGTGTTAATGAAATTGTGATGGGGGTTTCATTTTGCATTTAATATTTGGACAAACACAGAATTAGTGACTCATTATTTCTACAAGTTGTTGTTGAATGACAGGTAAATCAGATGGTCGTGAAACCTACAAGTGGAGTAGCTTTGTCATCATTTAGTGAAGAAACGATAACCATGAGTAGTTAGGGGGGAGCTTAAAATTTGTACTCTGGCAAAGGCAAGGAACATAACCAAGGGTGAAATTTAAGATGGGTTTGAAGGTGATGGAGCCCGTAAGATGTAGCATATAGCCTATTGCATTCCCTATCTCCTGTTTATTCACTGGGGCTGGTGGAGAACCTCATCGTGCCCCCAAACACCATAACTCTATTCACTTTCCCCCTCAGGGTGGGTGAGGTGTCAATTTTTTTTTGATGTATTTAAATGATTGGAGAAAGCAATAGTTTAAAAAAAAAACTCAATAATACCAAGTTTTGAGGAATAGGGAAGATGTGAAGTGACTTCAGGGAGTTATGAGTCAGGAATGTTGGATAATATGGGAAAATGTAAAGGTGAAGAATAAAATAAGTCAGAGAACAGCATAAGCAAGGAAATTTTACAGAGTAAATGCCACAAGATTTGTGGGTTTTAGCAGAATACACCCTTCAACTGTTGTTTCAATATGCAGTGATAATGACAAGGGACAAAAGAACCTAATGACATACAGTTTGTGCAAACCACACTGGCCTGACTCAACAACAAAAACAGAAGTTGCTGGCAAAGCTCAGCAGGTCTGGCACCACCTGTGAAGAAAAATCAGTGTTAACGTTTTGGGTCTGGTGACCCTTCCTCAGAACGCCTGATTTAACTTTTGTAGGAAGGACATCTGGGTATTGAAGAATGAAAGGCAACAGACATTTAGAAATGGGAATAGACACTAGTGCTCTGAGAAAACACTATGGATGCATCCGTGTTTACGGTAGGTTAAAGAAGAGTTAGATGTAATCTTCCTAAGGAACTCAAAATCTGAAAAGGAGTAGAACTTTTTTGACCTAGATTTTCCCAGAGTTGGAAGGAGTTTGGAGCCATTTACAAATGCAGACATTCAAAGTAGTCACTTTCTCTTCAGGAGTTGCTGCTGGAAGGAGTTTGATTATTTATAGTATGAGTATTAATTTACTAGTTCTGGTGCACCCCTCACTTATAGAGATGTCCAGAGCACTTTACAGGGTTGTGGACACTGAGCATGATGAAGAAAGAGAGGACAGACATGAAAAAGTATGTCAAAAGCTGAATTGCTGAGATTGGACTTTAGGAGGCTTTTGAAACCATTGAGGGAGTTGACGAGTTGGATGTGTTGAGGAAAGGTGTTAATTTTTGTTTAAGGAGTTAATTTATTTTAATTTCCACATGGAAGTGACCAGAAGGACTCATTTAATTATCCTGGACAGTTTCAGATCAAACCATAAAAATTTCTAAAACAGGCTGATGTCAAAATTGGAGTAACCCAGCATTCAATTCAATTGAAAACATAAGAACATAAGAACTAGGAGCAGGAGTAGGCCATCTGGCCCCTCCAGCCTGCTCCGCCATTTAATAAGATCATGGCTGATCTTTGAGACTCAGCTCCACTTACCCGCCCACTCACCATAACCCTTAATTCCTTTACTGTTCAAAAATGTAGCCTTGCCTTAAAAACATTCAGCGAGGTAGCTTCAACCGCTTCACTGGGCAGGGAATTCCACAGATTCACAACCCTTTGGGTGAAGAAGTCCCTCCTGACCTCAGTCCTACATCTGCTTCCCTTTATTTTGAGGCGATGCCCTCTAGTCCTAGTTTCACCTGCTAGCGGAAACAACCTCCCTGCCTCCACTTTATATACTCCCTTCATAATCTTATATGTTTCTATAAGATCTCCCCTCATTCTTCTGAATTCCAATGAATATAATCCCAGTCTACTCAGTCTGTCCTCATAATCCAACCCTCTCAACTCTGGAATCAACCGAGTGAATCTCCTCTGCACCCCCTCCAGTGCTACTATATCTCTTCTCAAGTAAGGAGCCCAAAACTGCACACAGTACTCCAGGTGTGGCCTCACCAGGACCATGTACAGCTGCAGCATAGCCTCCCTATTTTTAAAGTCCATCCCTTGAGCAATGGCAGACAACATTCCATTTGCCTTTTTAATTACCTGCTGCACCTGCAATCCCACCTTCAGCGATTTATGCACAAGGACACCGAAGTCCTTTTGCACAGCAGCGTGCTGCAATTTTTTACCATTTAAAACACAGTCCATTTTGCTGTTATTCCTACCAAAATGGATGACCTCACACTTATCAACATTGTACTCCATCTGCCAGACCTTTGCCCACTCACTTAGACTATCTATATCCCTCGGCAGACTTTCAGTGTCTTCTGCACACTTTGCTCTACCACTCACCTTAGTGTCATCTGCAAATTTTGACACACCACACTTAGTCCCCAACTCCAAATCATCTATGTAAATTGTAAACAATTGCGGTCCCAACACTGATCCCTGAGGCACACACTAGCCACTGACCGCCAACCAGAAAAACACCCATTTACCCCTACTCTTTGCTTTCTACTGGTCAACCAATCCTCTATCTGTGCCAATACATTACCTGTAATGCCGTGCAACTTTATCTTATGTAGCAGCCTTTGGTGTGGCACCTTGTCAAATGCCTTCTGGAAATCCAGATACACCACATCCACAGGTTCCCCATTGTCCACCATACAAGTAATGTCCTCAAAGAATTCCACCAAATTAGTTAAACATGACTTACCCTTCATGAACCCATGCTGGGTGTTCCCAATGGGACAATTTATGTTCAGATGTCTTGCTATTTCTTCCTTAATGATAGATTCAAGCATTTTCCCCATTACCGAAGTTAAGCTAACTGGCCTATAGTTACCTGCTTTTTGTCTACTTCCTTTTTTAAACAGTGGCATCACATTGGCTGTTTTCCAATCTGTGGGAACCACCCCAGAGTCCAGTGAATTTTGGTAAATAATTACTAGTGCATTTGCTATTTCCCCCATCACCTCTTTTAGTACCGTGGGATGCATTTCATCAGGGCTCAACCAGAAGATGGCAGTAATAATTTGCAGTTGAAAGGTCTATGTATTTAGTTTTTTTGCATCATGTATAGTTTTATAGTATCATGTCTGAATCAGGACAGTCTCAACACAAAGAATTTTTTGAGACCTCACTTGCAGGATTATGTTTTGTCATTTGTCTACGACTCCAGGAATATTTTCTGAACTTATATTCCATTTTGGCTCTTGAAATTTGACAAGGAACATTGGTCTAATACAGGCAGGCTGTAAAAATAACTCCAGAATTATTATGCTAAAAGCTGCAGTTAAATGCAAAAATCATGCAAAAATATTTTGAAACCAAAATGACAAAAATAAAATGAATAGCAAAAAGATCAGTTTGAATCCTTCCTGCCAGTCATTAACACAGCTAAAAATTGATGGTCCGAAATTAGTTTATGTAGTTATATGGTGTTTTTCAGAAAATGAACTAATTTAGTACATGTCATGACTTTTCAGTATGTCTAGTTATTTTGACTTACTCTGATTAAACTAAACGCATGGAAAATGCAAGTAAATCAAAATTACTTAAGGTGCTTTTATTTTCCAGTTGAAAATAAGAAAACAAAATGCTATAAGCCGACGTATTAGAGAAATGGCAACATTGCTAGTATGATTTCATTCTGAATTCAGTAAATTAACACCCATTCTCTTATTTTCAGTCGTGCCAAAGTGATTCGCCTGATTGGCTTACTGGCGTGCCACACAACTGGACTGAAGGATGATGTACCAATCACAGAAGTAAGAAAGTTTATTTTCAATGTAGGACGGTGCAAGTGTACATCAGTTCCTAATTTAATAAAACTCAGTTTCATATCTCAGACCTTAACAAGGCACACTTCTTAGTTGAGAATAGGTAATTGGACTGATTGCAACTTTCCAGCTTTATACATTTCCATTCCTAGACTTGTTTTACGTTGTTCTTCACATGCTCTGCAAATCCAGGAATATAGTTTAGGAGAAAAATTGTGCTGCTGTATAAGCATCATCAAGTAACTATGCATCCAGCTATGACAGCATTTTTCTTGTGCTATTTTAGACCAATTTATCTCATTTTTATGTGCATACAACTAATTAGCTAGCTTGTCTTAAGCAGAAAAAATATTTGAAATTAAATAATATAGATATAATCATTTGCAAAACGGAAGCGTAGAATTCAAAACTAGTGAGGGACATGTTTATTATCTGGACTGGAGAGAGTATTGATGCAGCGAGATGCATGAATGTGCTGACTGAGTTGATGGATTGGTAATTTCCTGCTGTAAAAGGCCAAATACATTGTAAGTAATACCTTAAAATAAATAATGTTTCTGGTGACATTTATGCTTCATTGATCAAATGTATGCAATGTGATTATTCACAGCATTGACATTTCAGTTTGCCAAGAGCTCAATTCCTTTAAGAAGCTTTCATTTATTTAACCCAAAAGCTAATGTTTCTCAACTGGTAATTTAATATTTTGCAATCCACAGGCTGTCAGATGAAATGACTCTTTCACTTGGTGTGGATGACAGTAATGCATACATATCTGTTACATCCTCAGTTGTTAACACAGCAGCCTGTAATTTCTTGGAATCTTTTGATGTAATTACGGTGCAAAAGTGAATTAGCATCATTTTTCTTCTGTCAAAATTTGCACATAACTGATTAACGCAGTTTAATGCCAAAGCATCGCAATGCAAAAATGTTCTCAATTGATTGCGCACTGTTAGTTATGTCTGCCGAAGTCCCTATTGCTTATTTACATAGATCTGCCTCCATGCAAAAGATTACCTTAGAGAGTTACCTGCACTTACAGCAATAATGTCCTGTTTGCATTTGAGCCACTAAATGTATCCAAGACGCCAGAGTCACACAATATTGGCATAACTGAAGGAGAAACTAATATTCCACAAATGGGAAGTTTCAGTTCTTTTTTGGGAAGATGTACTTTTGTCTTTCTGTTTTGCAAATGATTAACCATACAAGCTTTTTCTGAAATAATTAATTTGAAAACTAAAATAGTTTTAACTATCATCCCAAAATTGTTGCGTTTAACCTAGAGATTTAAACACTTTTACGCATTCCCATACAGTGGGGCAGAAAATTATTTAAATGAATAGTTTATGATCACAGTTTTTAGGATCCCAAGCATACTTCATAAATCAATATGTGTGTAAATATGTAATAGTTGCAGAGCTTTGGCCATAATGTTTCATTCTCATGCTTCCTCAATAACTGAACAGAAACTGCAGAGTTCTTCAAATAATTGACTTTTGTTAAATGTGATGTATTGAAGTAGAAATTGGTGTATTGAAAGTATAAATCAACAGAATCAAATACTGAGTCGTATTTGTTAATGCAAGCATCAATGCTTTTAGATAAAACTATGTGATACAATGGAAGTTGCTGTATAAATCTGTGTTTTACCCTCCAGAATTTGTTGCACTTAGCAGGGATTCCTGATTAATTAACAGTAAAGTTGAATTAATTGCCAAGTTTAATTATTTAGAGAAACATATGCTGAAGTAAAAATGCTACCATTCATGTAGAGATAACAAGGTGTAGAGCTGGATGAACACAGCAGGCCAAGCAGCATCAGAGGAGCAGGAAGGCTGACGTTTCGGGCCAGA
>NC_063333.1:141518912-141534645 GCF_021869965.1 Rhincodon typus
TTTCTGAAGAAGGGTCTAGGCCCGAAACATCAGCCTTCCTGCTCCTCTGATGCTGCTTGGCCTGCTGTGTTCATCCAGCTCTACACCTTGTTATCTCGGATTCTCCAGCATCTGCAGTTCCTACTATCTCTGTACCATTCATGTACGTAGTTTAGGTAAGCTTTAAGAATATGAGACTAACACTACCACAGATGTTTATCAGCACACTAATTGGTGTAACTTTCACTACCACTTCTGTGCAGGTATAATCCTGTGAATTTCAGGTCAATATGAATTCATTTGGGGTCTTCCACATTAAGGATCCTATATCGATGCAAATTATTGTTGCACTCATCTTGGACTTTAAGCTGATGGTGATGTCAAAGTTCACAGTTTGCTGCAGTTGATCGCTAATTTTGGTTCTCATCTTTGCATGTTTAGTCTTAACTTGGCAACACTCGAGGAGTGAAATTCCTCTGTGCCTTTGATCTTAACAACATATTGAGATGACTATCAAGCAGTGCTCCTCATAAAATATTCACATAATCACAACAGAATTAGGGTTGGCATAGAGGGAAACCTTTGCCTGATGAAGTGTGTAATCCTTGCATACAATCTCAATAATTCTGTAACAAACTGAGGACTAAAATATTCGTGACTGAGAATTATTTTTACACAAACAGTGTGGTTATCATTGTCTTTATTGCCGAATAGACTTTCTATTTGTTAGATAGACTAACTCTACTTCATACCGAAAATGATGCCGGAAGACTGGAGTACACTTACATTGACAATTCGGGAATTCATCATCAAAATAGTCAACTTGACTGAAGGGATCATCCTCCCAAGATAAATGCACATATCCATTGCTGAAAAGTTCTAATTACGGATTGTAATTTTGCACTTGAGATAGGTTTTTATGGAGCAGTCTTGTATTTTGCTTCAGTTTCCTTTGTGCTGATTGCAAAATTGAAGTTGTTGCGTGTGTTTGGAAACAGCTGCTGATGCACAGTTATCGGCGAACAGAATATAATAAAATATGACTTTAGGGATCTTTGTCTTTATCTAGAGTCATCCCAGATTGGGCAAGTTCTTGGCCATACAAAATCTGACTTTTAAAGCTGGATCACTAACATGAAATGTTTGATGGACAAAACAAAAATGTCTGTTGATGCGAGCACACATTAATGACTGGAAATGGATCAAAAGACTCACCGATATTGAGGAGCATTCCTATTCTGAACTGGCAAACCAATGTGACGCATTTCCCAGGGCAGCTGGATTCTCTACTTTTTCCAAAGAATCTTATAATTCTGTATCCAAGGCCTTGATCAGGTCAACAAACATGATGTAGAGGGTCCTTACTGTGTTCTTGACATTTCTCCTGGCGCTGTCTAACTGCAAACACCATTTTAGTGGTTGCTCAGCCTCTTCTGAAACCACATTGACTCTGCAGCATATCCTGGTCGAGATCTTACACTAGGTGGTCCAGAAGGAATTTGATAAAGAATTGCTGGCAATGGAGGGAAGTGAGATTAGTTATGGAAAAATTGATGAATTCCTTTTCACTTGCACAGCTGTACAATGAAGGCACCCTTGTATTCTTGCAGGATGGTTCCTGCTCCCACGTAGACTGATAGAGCTCAATGAGCTTCATGACCAGGCATTGGCCTCCCAACTTGTGGACTTCACCTTAATGAGTGTCAGCTCTGAACTTTGCTGTAAGACAGGGGTTTGAGAGCATTTGTCATTTCTAACCCTGTGGGAGCATCATCCAGAGACCAGTTGAATGCAACCGGTGGCAGCTTATTGATTGATTCTTTATTGATGGATGAAGACTGATTAAAGATGTATTTAAAGTCTTTTACTCATCTTTCTAGAATTTAAGTGTTTTCTGTGAGTAGCATTAACCTGTCGTCACTGAGGATTGGTAAAGAATCAGTCATCTGAATCCTATAGACAGATTTCAGAGCATAGTAGAATCTCTGACAGTCTTTGCATTGTATATATGATTCAAACCAGTCTGCTTTCTGATTCAGCCAAGTGTTGTATATATCTCTGAGCTTGCATTAAACAGTCTTGTGGATGTTTGAGTCATGACCAAGCATGGATACTGATAAGGAAAACCCTGTGGAGATAATGTTTCTCCTCCACTAATTTTTGGAGTATCTCATTTTATTTGTTGAACCAGCCTTGATGCTCGTAAAAGGTTGGGCCAAGGGTCTTTAGAACAGTGGAGCACACTGTTCCAGAATGTCACCTGGTCGTCCTTTTATAAAGACTATTTTTTAATGTAGTTTTGATTATGAACTGAAATGGGAAAAGGACTGTTTTATAATCAATGATTGTACAAAGGATTCTTACACATTTCAGAAGCAAGTTGCCAAAACCCATTGTAAATGATATTTAAGGCGTTGTTTTGTTCAACCAAGTTGGTTGCGGAATGGCTGGCATTGGGGGTGTATACTAAGTGAGATTCATCCAGTAACAAGTAGCTGTTTGGTCTATAGAATGGTGACTAGTTGTTGATGACAAAAGCCATCAGCCTGCTGACAACTATGTGATTGACTCCCGGGCTGTGAATGCAAATGATACTTCCTTAGGAGCCCCAGAAGAGAAGGTGACATGTCTCAGCAGTAGAAATACCTGAGGCTTAAAAACAAGTTTATTTTCCCTCATCAGTTGCTGTATTCTGTTGCTTTTAACCAATAAATCAGAGACTTTATAGTCTGTGAACCAGTTACTTTGTGCCTTCTGCGAAGAAGTGAAAAGTGCCGAGAGAAGAGAGATTAAAGAACAGCGAGATTTGGCAAGCCAAAAGCATTTCAGCAAACCCTATGAACCAAGACCATTGAACTGCCATTAAACAGTTTTATGAGGAGGTGAGAGTTTTAGTTGGTAGAGTTATATGTCAACAGTTCATATTTTTAGCTAGAAATAGTAATTCTTGTTAAGGACAGAAACCTTGGCCTTTTATGTTTGTGTGGATCTAAACAGACAGGTTTCTTGCGTATTTTTTTAAAATCTTGAATTTTTGTGGCGACTCTGGGAACAGTAGGGCTTGATTTTCAGTGTGCTACCCCAGTGACATTTGGTGCAATAAGTGTCCATTTTCATTATACACGTGATTATCATGTTTCTCTGATAGAGATTCCTTCATCACTGTCCATTTCAGCCTGTTCTTAACCTTGACATGAGAAACAGTCATAAATAGTTAGAAGATATATTGAAGCTGATGCCCTTCCCACTGCGCTACTTTCAATCAGCTTAAGGGTTTCAATCTTCTTACTTTCTCAAGAGCTATTCTGTGTGGAAGGAGATACTTGAAGAGAAAGCTGTGAATTTTATAAATAAACAAATGCACATTACTATACTATTCTACATGTAGTACTCATATTTATATCAGAGCAGCTGAAAAATATCAGGCTGTAAGCATACGGAACTTCAGAGCTCAAGATCTGACATGAAATCTCATGTTTGAAGTGTTGATACCTGTCTCAAATCAAATGTAAAAGGATTTCAAAAGAAATGTCAGACATAACCTTTGGCCTGACAGACACTGTTAAGTTATGTTTTCAGAAGTTATTTGTTTTGGTTTGCGCAGAATCCATGTAAAGGAAGTGCAGTGTTAAAGAAAATTTTGTGTCTGAGGTTTTATGTCAACATCTTCTTTAGAAGCACCCCCTGGCTGATTCTCCTTTGAAACTACTTCTTTTTTTCTTTTTTTTCTACTTGCCACTTAAGTAAAAGATGTACTAACTGCAAATCACAATTTAGTTGGGTTATGTGCCTTAATGGATACAATATTTGGAGCTAGCATTGAAGGAGCAAATCTCAAGCCTTGAGATAGCAATGAAGCATGCTGCAACCAAGTTCAAAGAATCTTATGGAAGTAATGTAAATAATAAAGTTTTTAAACTGTAAAGCACATTAACTTGCTGTTACTGTTTGTTGGTTCAAAGGATGTAAGATAATGGTTTGAAAAGCTAAAAATAGATAACAAAATATTATGATAACAGATGATGTTTGTCAAGCATTCTGTGGATATATTTCCAATATATTGGCCATTGACCAATAAGGCAAATATGGGCCATTCAAAAGATTCCATGGTGACATGATATTGAGTGACAAATAATTAACAAAGATATTAAGTGACTCCTCCCTTCCTGTTTTTATGAAGCAGACTACAGGCAGACTTTGCAGCACAAAAGTTGAATCTCTGCAAAGAGGAATTGGAGGAGGAATTGCAGGGATGAGAAGTTTCCGCACTAGGAACCACGGGAATGGCCCTGCATGGGTAAGAGGCATGGTCAACTCGAGGTCAGGTCCAGTGACATGTGAAGTTTGAGTAGGTGTGATCGTTCTGAAAAAGCACATGGACCAAATGAAAGGTGCAAACTTACAAATGGGGCAGGAGCAAAACATGCCCAGCTCCTCGGAATAGCTAGAAAGCAGTGCATTCTTTTTCCGCTGGTTCTTGCTATCCATCAAGCATTGAAGATATCACGGAATCTGAGGTAGACATGGCAGATGTCACTGCCTCAACACCTTTACCGCCTAAAGAAGCAAATGAATTTCTTCCGAGATGCTCCAGGCGCAAGAGGCAAGCTATGGTACATTACATGCTACCCCTACCCTCGGCTGAGTAGGAGGACCCTGACCCAGTACTAAAATGCCCCAGGAGGAACTACAAAAAGAAAAGAACCAGCCTACGTCCTTGTCTCAGAGGGAGGAGGGATGTAGTGATTGTAACAAGCTCAATCAGGTAGACCTCATTGAATACGTTCCCTGATTGGGTCTGTTAGTCTGGCCCAATCAGGGAGTCCTGGTGACAGATAAAAACAGGAGTGTCAGACATGCTGTCACTCTGAGAACTGGCTCTGAGGGAGCTGGATCAGTGTCAAGGACTTTACAGATGTAAATAGAGGGTGACTTCGTGATGGGATGCTGGCCTTTGTGGAGATATTTCAGTTTCAGATGAGGAAGACATTGATGAACTGAATAAACTGAAGATAAACAAGTCATCTAGTTTGGTGTTCACAAAGCAGTGTTTTAAGTGACTTTCAAGATTGGCACATCCTTATCACTTTAACATATTTATTTGAAAAGGTAGTATTGCCTACGGATTAGAAAGTAGCTGTCAGAGTATAAACCTGGAAAAATGGCCGCAAGGACAGTCCAGAGAACTGCAAATCAATGAGCCTAAAATCTGTTCTGGATACTATGGTCTTATTTATTGATGAAATGTGGATCCCACTGGCAAGATTGTCATTTATTGCCAAATGACAGTGGTGAGGCACATTGTGTTTGGTGACATAAAAGAAAGAGAAAATGAAAGAAAAGTATTGTACTGTAAGCTACATGGCTGTCAATGTACACATACCAAGGTCCCTCAAACAGCAGAGATAATTGAAAGGAAAGTGCAGCCACTGAGTTAAGGTGATACCTGAATGGTATGATATGGCAAATGTAAATCAGCATGGATTTATGGAAGATCTAACTTAACCAGTTACATAGGATTGCATAGGATGCCTGGCATAAACAGGTGATATGACCCAATCCATCTTTGTCAGTATTTATGTTCCACTTTGCATCTGCCCCAATCTTTCCTGATGTAAATTGACCATCAGAATCATATGTTCCCTTATTCTTCAAATGCTGTCTGGCTTCTCTTTTAAATGCATCCCAATGTTCACTTCAACTACTCCCAATGGTGGCAAATTCCACTTTTTATCATTTCTTTGAGTAAAAAAACTTCTTCTGAATTCCCTATTGGATTTCTTGATGATAGTTTGATATTAATGGCTTCAAGTTACGCACTTTCCCACAGAAGTTACATTGAGTGTGTTTGTTCTAGCAGAACTTTTCTTCATTTTGAAGACTTCTATTTGGTGACCTCTGGAAATCTTTAATGCAATGGCAAGCCTCGTTGACTTGTGTTCTACATATGTTCTTTTTAGATTTCGGCAATACATTTGCTACTGTGCCGCACAAGTCAGAAAAAATGGACTACATGAAAGCAATTGAACTGGATTATGTATCAGTTTTTTCTGGTACAGCCTGCAGTGAATGTAACCTGGGTGTATTGACAAAACAAGGAATTAAACCGGATTCTACAGGGATCAGTTGATCTTTACAGTGTGCAGTAATAACTTGGAATTAGTGACAAAACAAGGCTGGTGTTGTTTGCAGATGCCACCAAAGTGGGATAGATGAGGAAAAAGCAAACTGATTACTCAGGGATCCTGATAGTACTGATTAGAAGTGTCGTGATGGCTCACTGGTTAGCATTGCTGCCTGACAATGCCACAGACCTAGGTTTGATTCCAGCCTTGGGCAGCTGTCTGCGTGGGTTTCCTCTGGGTGCTCCAGTTTCATCCCACAGTCCCAAGATGTGCAGGTTATGTTGATTGGCCATGCTAACTTGCCCATAGTGTCCAGGAATGTGCAGGCTAGGTAGATTAGTCATGGAAAATACAGGGTTAAGGGAATAGTAAACAGTCTGCAATTCTGTTGCTATATTATAATGAAATATCCAGACATCAATAGCAATGTGAAAAGGGCAATCTGAGGTATGATGGGAAGTCAAAGAGTCTGGATTTTTCTGCCTAGATGCTAGACCACTCAAGTAAAATATTTAAGCTTATTAATAGAAGTTGAGCATCGTAATTGTATTTAAAGTTGTCACGGACTCTTGTCATGGACACTATGGGCAAGTTAGCATGGCCAATCAACATAACCTGCACATCTTGGGACTGTGGGATGAAACTGGAGCACCCAGAGGAAACCCACGCAGACAGCTGCCCAAGGCTGGAATCAAACCTAGGTCTGTGGCATTGTCAGGCAGCAATGCTAACCAGTGAGCCATCACGACACTTCTAATCAGTCTTTTAATTAAGGTCCAATGTAAATATCTGAAATGTGAATTTTATTCATAAATTGTTACATTTCTGATACCCAAGGCATAGCCAACTAATTGATTAAGGGTTTGGTGTTTAGCATACATCTTGAATTACAATATTGATTTTTTAAAATGTCAAAGATTCCCAGTAGGCCATTTCAAATTGGACGATCCTGACTGCCTCAAATGTCATTTCAGAGAGTGGAGCATCACAAATCAACAATCAACATAAAACAGAGCCAAATTAAACATCTACAATTGCCCAAAGCTAATCTTGGCTTTGAAGCTATTCAATTACAGATTCTAAAAAAAACCAAGGAATCTTCTATTTCCACCGAACTATGTCCTACAAAGGGTAAGGCATTGGATATTTAAGTTATTTTGGACTAACTCTCAAAAATGCAAAAGAAAAATTGATTATGCAGCAGCAACTAAAATTTTGAGCATTAAATGATTAGCAGGTTTTGTTGGATTTCATCCATACATAGAAATGGTTCTGGAACTATAGAATGTTACCATTTAAAGAAGATACTTTGACCAATAATTTACCATCCAGGGCAGTTGCAAGAAATGCAGGAGAAGTACATTTATTCCTGCATTTGATTAGGAAATATTCGAATGTGATATGGGAGGGAAAATGGCAATTAAATCTTCCCATTGTTGAACTTGCTGCTTTCTACCGTTCTAGAAGTTACATTATCAATATGAAACAAAATGACAGGTGCCTTGACAGACCAGGTCCACTTTTGCACTAAGTCATGCATTGAACAGCATGTAGCTAACCTGAAATTGATGCACCAATTCTATTTTGATTGATAGTTTGAGAGGGCTGCTGGGAAGTCTTTTATTGCATTTTTCTAACAGTTACTTATTATTTATATTTGTTAAATTATGCTTACAGGTGTATCTGAGACTGGGTTTATTTTTATGAATGTATATATTAAAGAATCTTTTAACAGTGTAAAATTAGAGTTTTTAATCTATGACAAAGAGCAGGACAAGTATTATGATCCCAGCTGATAGTAATACGGGACAAATCAGATCCTAGGATGAAATCTGACTTGATAAATCATTTTGGTTTAGTTTTGTTTAGCTATTATGTGCGATGGTTAATTTCTGCGATATTTATTCACAAGAAGTTATATGGTCAGATTTTCTTTGAAACAGAAAAAAAGTTAATACGCCAAAGAAAAAACAGAATAAAACAAACCAAGTTATCTAAATCTAAGTAATAGAATAATCTTAAAACAGACTCTAAAAATTTTAGAGATAGTAGGAACTGCTGATGCTGGAGAATCTGAGATAACAAGGTGTAGAGCTGGATGAACACAGCAGGCCAAGCAGCATCAGAGGAGCAGGAAAGCTGACGTTTCAGGTCTAGACCCTTCTTCAGAAAAGGGTGTTTTCTGAAGAAGGGTCTATACTAAAAAATTTAACCTGTTTCCTGACGACATCAATTTCTCAGAAATCTGAGAGCCTAAACTTTGGCAGTTTATTAATCTGCAAATTTCTAACAAAGTCTTTTGGTTTGAAAATTTCACAAACAAAATCCTTTTACCAAGCTGCCTTGTTCCCTGAACTACCCTGAATCCTCCTTCTAGGAGAGAAACTTGTTTTGCTTCTAAACTCAATGCTGATGTCTTCTGAATTGATTTTTTAAAGAAACCTTGCTCACCTTAGATTTTTCTCAACAGAAAACAAAGCTGATGGCCTTGATGTTTGCTGTATCTGTTGTAAACCCAACTGTATAAACGCCTTTCCATAAGCTGGTTTGTTGTTCCGCAGACGTTTTGTTACCGTGCTTGGTAACATCCTCAGTGCAGCCTCTGATGAAGCGTCGGTGTGTTTTCCTGCCTGGTTTTTAAACTCTGGGGTCCGTTGAGATGGATTGCCTCACTTCCGGGTTTCCTCCGTAGTGGAATGTATATGGGGTCGAGTTCAATGTGTTTATTAATAGCATGCTTCGTGGAGTGCCATGCTTCCAGGAATTCTCGTGCTTGTCTCTGCCCAGCCTGTCCCAGGATCTTGGTGTTGTCCCATTCGAAGTTGTGGTTCTCCTTGTCCATGTGATCCACAGACTTCTGCTTTATGACAAGATGTTTGATTTAAAATCGCTGTTCAGGAAGGGCACTCTGACTTTTTCTTTTAAAAAGAAAACCCTTTTCAAAAGTAACTAACATTCACCTGCCTCTAGTTTGAAATTCAGTTTCTAAAAATAATACCAATACATTCAAATTGTACATCCTTCATCACACAAGGAGTACAATGAAGTCAGATGTTTAACTTATGTATTGAAAAATTTATGTTTCTTTCTGCATTATCGTGAAGGCGACACTTCAGTGTTTCCACAAAGGTACAACAGCTGGTGCCTTCACCATGGAAAAGCTGTCCCAAAAACTTTTATGAAGTATATTTAACCAACAACATTGCTGAACCACAAAATGAGCAGTGGCCCAAAGCTTAGTTGAAGTGTTGGATCTTAAGGAAGGACGGGGGTGTGGTTTTGTGATGGATTTTCAGACCATAGGATCTGGATGTCTTAAAGCTTGGTGGCCATTGATGAGTTGAAGAGATGTTTGGGGAAAGATAAAAGACAAAGAAATGCAGAGTTCTGATATTATGTAGTATTGTCAGGCTGGAGAATGTTATAGAGATTGGTACGCATGAGGCTTTCAAAGGATATAACATTTTAAATGGACGGCCCTTAGGGAACTGAAGCCAATGTTGGTCAGCTGCAACAACTCGGTTGTCCGTGTGTTGAACTTGATGCGGTTTAGGATGTGGCCCATAAGAATGAAGGGTGTGATTTGCCCTCCCCAGAAGTGGTGAGAAGAGAAAGTAATTTGACATGTTGGCACAGGAGGGAAACTCACTCCCTTCTCAGCAGCTTCCTAATTAAGTTTGTGTGAGAAGAACATTGGGCAACCTTTTGACCAATCGCCAATTAAGGCCCTTAAGTTGTCAATTAATGACGACTAATAAATTTTGACTAAATAAAAACCAAAATAACTACAGATGCCATAAATCAGAAACAAAAGCAAATTGCTGGAAAAGCTCAGCAGGTCTGAGGAAGGGTCCTTGACGTGAAATGTTAAATCTGATTTCTCTCCATGGATGCTGCCACACCTGCTGCACTTTTCTAGCAATTTGTTTTTCTTTAAAGGTTTTGACTTGTCACCTCCCCACCAACTGCCAACTTTGGGGGTGGAAAATGTGGTTGGGTGATCTATCTGGGGACAATCAGAGCTACAGACAGGCTCATCCCTTTCCCTGTCAGGCCCATCCCACAGAAGATTACTCAGAAGTAATTGTATTCTTGCTGTTGGCTCCCCTGAGGCTTCGATCAGCAGAATTTAATACTCAGAAGCTGCCAGTTACTTGCAGCCTGGCAGCTTCTGCCAATCTAGGATGCAAGTGTCAAGGCCTGTGATCCTCCCATGCCTGCCTGTCAATTCTTAATGATAAATTGGATGAGTTTTCTTGATGGTGGATACATACACTGTCCTGCACTTAAAAAAAGGGAAAATTCCACCCAGAAAAGTACAAGAGATGCAAGCCAGTGGATGCTACTTCAGTGGTTTGACTGACTTTTAAATTATCCATAAACATAAAGTAAACAAAATGTCTTTTGCATCCGAAGTCTCACCAAACAAATGCTGTTCACTCATTTCCGCTGTTCACTCATTTCCACTGTTCTTATTACTTTACATTTGCTTCCAGTTAGGTAAAATGTTGAGCTTAAAATGCTCTTCCTTGTTTTTAAATTCTTCCCTCTCTTCATAAACTTATTCAGTGCCACAGTTCTCTCAGATATCTGCACTCCAGCCAATCCTAGACTTTTGAACATTCCTGATTTTATTCGTTCTACTATTGATATCTATGCCTTCAATTACTTCCCTATAATTCCCTCCACAAACCTAGTGTCTCTACCTCACTTTCCATCTTTAAGACTGTCCTTTGAAATCTACCTGTTTGACCAAGCTTATAGGTCATGTACACTCATATCTCTTTTTATAATCAGACTCCTTAGAGGGAACTCCCAAATCCATGATCTGTGTCATCTAAAGGACACAGGTAGCAGATGCATAGGAACACCTATGCATCACCTGCATGTTCCCCTCCAAACCACCCAGCAACCTAACTTGGAATTATATTGTCATTCCTTCAGTATCAGTGGGTCAAAGTCCTGGAATTCTACCCGTCCACCCAAGGCATTGTGGGCTTACCTACATCTGATGCAGCAGTTCATAAGAACATAAGAAATCGGAGCAAAAGTAGGCCATCTGGCCCATCAAGTTTGCTTCACATTCCAAGGTTTTGGAGTAGATCTGTAGCTCGGTTGTCGATGTTGAGGTTGGTTGGCTCGCCGAGCTGGTTTGTTGTTCTGCAGACGTTTCGTTACCGTGCTTGGTAACATCCTCGGTGCAGCCTCTGATGAAGCGTCGGTGTGTTTTCCTGCCTGGTTTTTAAACTCTGGGGTCCGGTTGAGATGGATTGCCTCACTTCCAGGTTTCCTCCGTAGTGGAATGTATATGGGGTCGAGTTCAATGTGTTTATTAATAGCATACTTCGTGAAGTGCCATGCTTCCAGGAATTCTCGTGCTTGTCTCTGCCCAGCCTGTCCCAGGATCTTGGTGTTGTCCCAATCGAAGTTGTGGTTCTCCTTGTCCATGTGGATTGAGATGAATTAGTATTGGTCGTGTCTTTTTGTAGCCAGTTGGTGTTCATGTACTCTTGTTGTTAGTTTCCTTCCTGTTTGTCCGGTGTAGTATTTCTCGCAGTCTCTGCAGGGGATCTTGTAGATGACATTGGTCCTGTCCATTGCGGGGAGTGGGTCTTTAGTTCGGGTGAGCACTTGTCGTAGGGTTGATGTGGTTGATAGGGTTGATCTCCTGACTGCTGGGTCAGGAGATGCCTACAGGAACAGCATCAGAAAGATTCTACACGCTCGACACACTCATCACACTATCCTACATCAGGAACGCATCAGAACTCACCACAAGACTTCTATGACCGCTGGGCATCAGAGTGACACACAAGCCCACATCAACCCTATGACAAGTGCTCACCCAAACTAAGGACCCCCTCCCCGCCGTGGACAGGACCAATGTCATCTACAAGATTCCCTGCAGAGACTGCGAGAAACACTACATCGGACAAACAGGAAGGAAACTAACAACAAGAGTACACGAACACCAGCTGGCTACAAAAAGACACGACCCATACTCACTCATCTCAATCCACATCGACAAGGAGAACCACGACTTCGAATGGGACAACACCAAGATCCTGGGACAGGCTAGGCAGAGACAAGCACGAGAATTCCTGGAAGCATGGCACTCCACGAAGCATGCTATTAATAAACACATTGAACTCGACCCCATATACATTCCACTACGGAGGAAACCTGGAAGTGAGGCAATCCGTCGCAACGGACCCCAGAGTTTAAAAACCAGGCAGGAAAACACACCAATGCTTCATCAGAGGCTGCACCGAGGATGTTACCAAGCATGGTAATGAAATGTCTGTGGAACAACAAACCAGCTCAGCGAGCCAACCAACCTTGCTTCACGTTCGGTAAGGTCATGGCTGATCTTTTCATGGACTCAGCACTTACGCACCTGCTCAGCATAACCATTTATTCCTTTACTGTTGAAAAATTTGGCCATCTTTGCCTTAAAAATATTCAACGAGGTAACCTCAACTGCATCATTGAGCAGGGAATTCCACAGATTCACAACTCTTTGGGTGAAGAAGTTCCTCCTCAACTCAGTCCTAAATCTGATCCCCCTTATGTTGAGGCTGTGTCCCCTAGTTCTAGCTTCATCCACCAGTATAAACAACCTCCCTGCTTCTATCTTATCTTTTTCCATCATTCTTCTAATTTGTAATGAGTGCAGTGCCAATCTACTCAATCTGTCCTCTTAAGCCAACTCTCTCAATTCTGGAATTGACCTAGTGAACCTCCTCTGCACCTGAACTAGTGCCAATACATCCTTTCTCACGTAAGGAGACCAAAAATGCACAAGTGTTCCAGGTGTGACCTCACCAGCACCCCATACAGCTGCAAAGAGGCAGCTCACCATTGCCTCCAGGGCAGCTGGGTTTGGGCAGTAAATGTTGGTCCAGCCGTGATGCCCATATCCCATAAATGAATTTTTAATAAGGCTCATATTTTGTTTAATGGCCCATCTGTGAAGAAATTTTACTATGCTAAAACTGCAATATAAATGTAGGCTGTTGTTACTGCTGTAATCATATTTCTTTATTTCTTGTATATTCTCCATTGTCATAGTCATATCCAATTTCCATTTAAATGATATAAATAGTCTCAAAAGTGTTGGGAGGTAAACCATTATCTGTTTCAATGACGATCTTGATTTACTGGTTACAAAACACTCTTACAAGCTAAAAAAAAAAATCATTTTTACACCATTTCAATTTTCTATCCAGGATGGAGCTGCTTTTTGCTGCTGTAACAGTATTTCAGAACATTTTATGGCATCTGCTTTGGAGCTACATTTTATGTCACTGTTGGTTTCCCTGTGGCAACAAAACACAACCGTTTGTCCTTGTCTTTTAGATGAGTTGAAGGAGAACCAACAGACAGATGCTCAGCAATTCTGGTTACATCCCAGCAGGTATACTTAGGTCAGAATCTACAGGCATAAGTACATATATTTACATTTTCCAAAGTTGTAGCGCCTTTGCTGACTCTGAGTGTACCGGTGTACCAGCAACTAGACCACTACATAAAAATGGCACTGCCAGTCGATATTAAGATCACTACTGTCCTTTTAATGTTTTGGGATCAGACCAGTCTGTCACTAGGAACATAAGGAATGTAGTCAAGCCAGTTCTTTAACAATCATTTCATGAAGTTTGATGCAACCAATTTGGAGTAACTTCTTTTCACTGATTAATCACTAAATAAAAAAGTAGGCATTTACATTGGAAATCAGACTTTTAAAAAAAAAGCCATATTTTACTGACTGTGACATGCAGCAATTTGTAACAGCTAATTAATTCCCAGCCACTTAGAAGTATAATAGGTTTAAACATTGCTAAGTGCACTAGTGTAAACAGCTGCATCTGTATTGTCGTCCTACTCTTGAACTGGTATTGTAAAATCAGCTTTGCAATATAAATGGGATGTATTTTACAACATCCAGATCTTTTGACACATTGAGGTTTTTCAAAAATATAATCCTGCTTTCATTTGCATGAAAACAGCCTACTCCTTTAAGAGAAGAATGGAATATATACTGAAGCAACCATTTTTGCAAACCTTGTATGAAAGTAGTAAATCTTAGTGTGAGAAATTATGAGCACTAGTTAACAAATTAGTACTGAGAATGCAAAGCATTACGTGGTCATTTTTCCAATATGAACAGACAAAAGTTGGAAAAAGTGTTTCACGATTTATTTACCTTACAAAATATTATGCTATGCAAGGTATAGTTTTCTGCTCTTGCAAAGCACGCTCAGATACATGTTTTGCTTTCTAATATGGGCGTGCATGATCTTTCTTCCTTTGAATGGGTTAAATTTGAGAAGGTGAATCAAATATTATGTCAAACCTTATTTGTTCTACACTGTTTCACTTTGAAACAATGAAGTGCTGTAGACGTCAGTTTGTCTTGGAAATTAAGTGTTTATCCTGGTTTATTAGATCCATAGCTAAAATCCATGCCTGTGTGTTTTTGCAGATATGTGATGTGACAGTTAATGAATATAATTGACTCATCAGTCCTGTAAGCTTCTGTAGAAAAATTAAGACATCATGTATTCTGATCTTGGTGTAATAATGGGAATATAATTACATAATCATGTCCAGTACGATAACTGTTCTAGGGGAGGTAGTCCAATAGCATCAGTAGCATAATAATATCAACCAGAGGTTTTTTTATCCCCCACTACAGTTAAACTCCTTGGGTGACTTTTGCCAGATTTTTGCTGATTTAGGAGACAGTATGTGTACGGGGAGAGCTTTCAACTTCACGTGAATGTCAGAACAATTAATAAATATATGCTGATGTTTTACTTTTCGACATTAAAGTGCAAGAGATGTGAAATCTAACAGTCTTTGTTTAATTTGTATTCTAAGAAAAAAGTTAAAAGGAAATTATGGATGATTAAAGGTAGATCTAAATGAGTGTATGATGAACAAAAAAAAGACAGAAGGATCAACTTTTTAAATGAATTTTCACAATTAAGTAAATGTGCCCAATACAACTAAAAGCAAAGAGGAGGAAATTTGCAGATTTAATTAAAATTTTAAAATGGCAACAATAAAGCATCAATGCTGCAGTCATGTAGGTGCACCCATAGTGCCGTTTGAATGAAAGCCCCAGGATTTTGATTGAATGACATGAAATTAAATTGCCACTTGTTCAAAGTCAGGATGGTAGGTGACTTGCAAGGGAACTTGCAGGTTGCGGTGTTCCAATGCATTTGTTGCCCTTGACCTTCTGGGTGGTGGAGATCACAGGTTTGGAAGGTGCTGCTAACAGACCCTTGAGTTACAGGAGTGCATCTTAAAAATGTTACACACTGCAGCCTACATTGCAGCCATCGTGCGTCAATGATAATGGGACTGAATATTGAAGGCAGTGGCTAGGGTACCACTCAAGCGGGCTGCTTTTCCCTGGATAGTGTGAAGCTTTTTGAGCATTACTAGAGCTATAAACATCCAGGCAAGCGGAAAGTATTCTATCACAGGACAGGAGGTGAGTTACTTGCTGCCTAATCTCTGGCCTGAGCAGCTCTTGTAGCCACAGTATTGAAGTGGTTGATCAGCTCAATTTCTGGTCAATGATAATCTCCAGGATGTTGATAGTGCATGATTCAGCA
>NC_063333.1:141535145-141548784 GCF_021869965.1 Rhincodon typus
AGCTCGTCCCTGCCTCCCTAACCTGTTCTTCCTCCCACCTATCCCCTCCTCCCACCTCAAGCCGCACCTCCATCTCCTACCGACCAACCTCATCCCGCCCCCTTGACCTGTCCGTCCTCCCTGGACTGACCTATCCCCTTCCTAACTCCCTACCTGCCCTTCTTTAAGGCAGGTTTCCACTATCACCACATCAAAATCTACACAGCAAAATGTGCCTGTAACTCCCCAGTCTTACTAACTATACTTTGTACATTCATATACCTACATTGTAACCATGATTTAGACGTCATCATTTTCTCCCTTACTCCAACTGCACCCATTGACTTTACTGTTATCTGTCTCTCACTACATTTTGTGTGCTCTGGTATTTCTTTCTAATATTCTCTCCTGGTTCCCACACCCTGCTGAAATAATGTAAACCTTTCCTAACAACACTGGCACTGCAAGAGTATCCATTTGCTCTGTGTACAGAATCAAACTTTCAGTTACATTTTCGTTTCAACTTTTGCCATGATAAATTTCTTAGTCTACACCAAGATTTTGTTTTCAGTGCTGTTGCAACTGTCCCCATCCAACAGTGGTGGTTTTAACATTCTCACAACTCTTCAGCTTGTACTGCAGAGAAATCTTTTCTGCTCCAATCAATTCTACTTCTCTGCTTCCCCAATTCAAAATATATCAGCCTTCAAATGAGAAGTTAATTATCACTGCCTGCCTGGTTCAATTATCTCCTGCCTTCTCAATGCAATATATAGCATAGGTACAGACAAGTTGGGCTAAATGACCTGGCTTCTTTATGTTCCATGCAATGTGATACAATATGCTTGATTATGACTCCACAAATGCAACACCATGAGATGATTGACAATGGTTTTATAATATCGAACCTTAAATATAGTTTCGTACAGCTCAACAGTGATCTTTTATTAGTGCTCATTATCTAAAGAAGCGTGTTCCAGAAATCACATGAATTAACAGAAAACTTTTATTCTGTGCCATCCAATAAATTTATCTCAAGTGCACAAATGAGTTATTAAGCCAGGGACACTAATGTGTGAGCAGTGCAATGAGCAGATTCAATAAAAAATTGCTTCCACTGTACTGTGAATGATAATTAAACTTGAAATTACCATCTTCCACTTGTTTTGTGTGTGGATTTAGTTTGCTCATTAAAATGTATTGCCTCCAGCACTCAGACTCTGATTGTACACGAATGAATAACAAATACAACTGATTATTCAATGTTGAATGTATGTGAACTAGTTGTTCTTCCATGGCATTGCTCACAAAAGAAATGAAAAAGAAGCATTGACCTCTCATAGTATTTAAAGCGCAGACACAGGCCAATTGGCCCGGCTGGTCCATGATACTATTTATTCCCCAGAAGCCTTACCTTAATGTTTTCATCTAACCCTAATAATATATCCTTCTATTCCTCTCTTTCTCCCATACTATATAGCTTCTGCAGGATACTCAAAGTCAAGTACAGGCACATCAACAAAGACAACTTCTCCAGCTCAAATCATGACTATGTGAAATCAGCTCCACTGGTCTGGACACTGTATAAGCATGCCATATAATCAGTTTCAGAGGGAAATTTTCTTTTTATGACTTAAGGATGGCACCTTATTCCAATGAGGGCAGAGAAAACCTGTTAAGGACACTCTGAAAGCCTCTGACAATGAGATAAATTGACATCTCTGCATGAGATGTACCTGGTGTAAAGCATGCCAAGGCAGCACCTTATTCAATAAGTGGCAACGCAGTCAGGAACAATCATAATGTTTGCTGAGGGGAAGTGAAGAAAGCAGAAGGACAGTGAGGAGAACCCTGGCTCAGGAACTTCCCCTTATTCAGGCAGTTCATGTCCATTCTGCCCCAAAACCTGTTGCTCCAATGGACAGACAAATCTCGAAGCCTACCAGATGTCTTCCTTGCTTTGATGACAACTATCTGGCTTCCCCTCACTGCTTCCATTCTGTTCACCTCAAATACTCTTTATCGTAAACAGTTCCACATTTCTCACCATTCTTAGGTAAATCATTCTCTGTTGAATTCCCCATTAGGTTTATTAGCGACTATCTCATTTCTATTAGTCCCCAGTTCTGGTTTCATTTGTAGTGGAAGCATCTTCTCCAAATCGACCCTATAAAACTCTTTTATATCTTAAAGCTGGGTTGTTTTTCTGAATCATTGAAATAACTTACTTCCCCTCCGTAGAAAATGATTTGAATTGAATATCTAAACGCAAATTAGAAATGGGTTGAAAGACTTTTTACAAGGTTTTCCCAAAAGAGTTTGATACATTCAGAAAAGTTCTGGCGATTTGAGTGTATTGTAAACTTTTCTGATGCCGCAGTAATTCGCAAAATTTCTTTGTTCATGGAAGTATTTTCACTTTTATTTATTGTTTGCATGTGGGTGTAACTTGCAATGACAGCACTTTCTGCCCTTGAGAAAGTGATGCTGAGAAGGCTTCTTGACAACTGAATGGTTTGTTAAACCACATCTCAGAGGATTTAATGCAGAGGCAGTGGCCTTGCCCAGCAGCTGGAAAGCCTAGGTGAGGCCAGCTTCACTCTCTTAGGTGACAGTAGTAGCTATTCTTCCTGAAAATGACATAATGAAACCAGCTTGATATTTATGACCATCTGATAGTTTCAAGGTTGCAAACAGGTGATAGATTTTGTTACTCCAGATTTATTCATTTAATTGAGTTTAAATGCCTGGTAGTGTGGTGGGATTTAAACTCATATCTCTGTATTACTAATCTAGTACCAATATACTACTGTTCATGTAATTAAATAAATATGGAAACCAAATTGAATCGAAATGAAAATAGTGATGCCTTCAAAATTGATCCTGTTGATTCAAAGACACAAACAATCCCCAAAATGGCAGAATAACTAATGGAGGTTAATTTAGTCAGCGAAATATTACAAATACCAAATTGAATATGAATAAAAAGAAAGATGAATTAAATGTCCAAAGTTATAAACCTCTTTGGAATCCTTGGATCTGATTCATAAGGCTGCAAGAACAGGCTAGTGAATAATTATTAAACTTCAGAATATACTTATATTAAACTTCAGATTTAAAGTTCAGAACAGGAGAGATTAATAAGGTACGAAAGAAAAGCCTCAACAGTAGATGCAACGACTAAGTTATTAGTCGCAAAGGCTATGGCCATCTGGGAGTCTAGAGTACTCTGGTAGGTACATAACTCAGGGAAAGAAGTGAACATTCATGGTGTTGCTATGGACCAATTGTCTCACCAGAAAGGAAACATACTCAAAATTTTTGTTGAATATAGATAAGTAGACGTATCTCGTCAGCACTTTATGAAACAAGAGACAATATGATACCTTCAACAACTGAGGCAAAAACTTAAATTTATTGCTTTATTTCATACATATTCTTCAATCATTTGCTATTTGTTCTTTTCAAACACATCTCTTAACTGCAACTATCATAGTGTGAAAGTAATAGTTCCTTGCAAGTGATTGATTGAAATTAATGTAAATGAAAAGCTCACAAAAACATCTGCCCCCATTGTTGCGTAAGAACGAAGTGTGAACAGTGCTGTAATCAAACAGGTGACAATCTCTTTCTCATTCGCCTTTGTCCTCTTTTTCAAACAGAGAGGTGCATCAAATATGCAGCCTTCAATTATTAAACAAATTAGCTTTGAGCACGACAGATGCAACAAAAGCGAACTGTTTATATAAACATGGAAATTGAGTGTTTGAATTCCTTTTATCACCTCTCCAGTATATTAATATATCTTTATATGCAAAAATCCAAGTCTTCTTCAAATGTTTGGTGCCTACTAAATTTATTAGGTTGACATTTCCATTATTTTGAACTTTTAACAAATAGAGATCTAATAAAGTGTAAGTTTTGATAATTCTGGATTGTCCTTCATTTATAGGCAAGGTCTAATCAATACTAATGGTGAAGAGATGATTTCTCACTAACTTTCTTGCTGTTAAATTGGAACGCCAATGGATTTTTCTATTAGTTCAGCTATTTTAATCATATTGAGGATCCAATGATATAATCAATTATTTATCTCAGCAAGCTGTCTGGTCCAGAATTTTTAATAAATTAATTCTTTCTTTTAAAAAGCAGTAATTTTTAATCCACTGTAACCTCTAAATTATGGACACCAAAATGACTGATGTCAGCTGTACTTCTCTTATAGATGTACTCATTTTTATAATGGTCATTGCACATATTGATATATCTTTCCTGATAGTCTCGAAGCATCAGGGACAATGATCAGTGCCTAAGCAGTTGCAAAAATGCTAAAGACCACCCTCTTAACAGCATTCAGTTCATTTTTAACATCTAACTTCAAATTCCATTTCAAAACTGTTTCCACTGTGTTATTCATTTCTACTCATCAGCACTGTGACACAAGGTGACAGTGCAGCCACAAGCTGTACCAGTAAATTGCAGCATTTCAAAGGAAAATCTTAGAACAACAATAACTTGCATTTATACATTGTCTTTAATATACTAAAATATCACAAAACTGTCCACAGGAGTGTTATCAAACAAAATTTGACTTTGATCCACAGGAAGAAGTATAAAGGCAGATGGTTAAAAGCTTGGTTGAGGAGGTAGGTCTTAAAAAACACCCCAAAGGAGGAGAGAGAGGTAGAGAAGGACTCCCAGACTTTTGGACTTTGGCAGCTTTTAAGCATGATTATGTGTGATGAAGCAATTAAAATAGCAGAAATGCAAGAGGTCAAGGTTGGAGCCGTACAGAGATTTCAGAGGGTTCCTAAAGAGGTTATAGAAATCAGGAAGAGATGAGATCATGGAAGGGTTTGAAAACAAGGATAGAAATTTTTAAACTGAGGATGCTGTTAGACTAGAAGCCACAGAGGTGAAAGTTGAATAGAACTTTGTGCAAATTAAGTCACAAGCAGCAGAATTTGGTTTGAGTGCTATGGCTCTGTTGGCAAGGAGTTGCAAGTTCAAGAATCCATTCAGAGACATTAGTATGAAAATCAAGGCTGACACTCCAGTGCAGTACAGAGGGAGTACCGACTTTTGAAACAGATGCTAAAGCAATGCTTTGTCTACGCTCTCAGGTGGACATGAAAGATCTGACGCTATTTCAAAATGCAGAAGCTGATCTTATGTGACCTCTAAGGCTACATTACCATTGTCTTGCACAGGTGAAAGGTTGCCAAACATTTCGAAGAACAGCAAGTTCATCTTTGCCAATACTTAATCGTTAATCAAGGATTATCTGGCTGTTGCTGGTTGTGGGAGCTTACTGTGTGCCAATTATCAATCACATTTCATTCATTACAATACTTCAAAAGTACTTCATTGGCTGCAAACTATGAGATGGTCTGTGAAGGATACCATATAATTACAAGTTTTTGGGGAGCTGTCAAAATATCCAATATTGTTTGCTGTCCCTCGATTCAAGGATAACATTAACTTGGGGTCATGAATTTCTGCCATGGGTCTTCACGTGACTGAAGAGGCCGTTGATGAAGAGTCACTAGGCTTGAAACCTTAACTCTGCTTTGCTCCCATAGATATTATCAGACAAGCTGAGTTTCTCCAGCAATTTCTGTTTTCGCTTCAGATTTCCAGCATCCATGGTAGTTTGTTTTACTTATATAAAAAAAGTAATTGTTTAGTTTCTCCACCTACTCTTCATTCTCAATTCTCTTGTCCCTACTGATAATAGATTTATATTGGCTAATTTCTTCTTTTCACACAGCTAATGGGCTTGCAGACCATTCATATTCTCTTTTCCACTTCTTCATCAATTTCTTGATCACTGTTTAATGGATTCTACATTGCTTCACTGGGCTTATCAATTTTCCTGCCAACTTCTGATTGGCCAGCATCTCTTGGTGGTCAGGATGTCGTCCTCTGGATAAGGCTTATCTCTATCGAGTTAACTACCTGAATAGCACTTAATTCAGTGGAATCTTCCTAAAAAGAGGTGAAGTGGGACTCTTTGCTGGCTCTCCAGCCATCAATGAGACCCATAAGACCATAAAATGTAGGAGCAGAAGTAGGCTATTCAGCCCATCAAGTCTGTTCCACCATTCAATGGCTGATCTGATAATCCTCAACTGCACTTTCCTGGCTTTTCCCCATAACCCTTGATTCCTGTCACCTCCATTAAATACCATTCAATGTTTGCAAACTCAACAGTCCCTGTAGAGGCATTGAGATCCCGACTTTAATTCCCCTTCATCCACTGGAAATCAGATGGGGTAACGAGAAGACATTGAAAACAGTGATTAAATCCTCCAATCCTGCTTGCTTTTCAACAGGTCCAAATATTAACCTACATTTTTTTGCATGGGACAGACCCTTTGTTAAGCTGAAAGTATCTTAGTTAATCATGTCAACTATTTTAGTCAGAGGCCCAAGCAGAGCTTGTGGTTTCTCCATTAAGCCAGAATTGTCAGGAAACAAACTGCAGGCAGAGGAAGCCCTCAAAGTTGGGTTTTTCATATATTAGGCTTTCTGTGGTCCTGGGTATGATCTTCTGTCTGCGATCTTCCATTGTCACCCTCCATCCAGGTTGTATATGTGACTGCATTAATGAGAGACTCCAACTTAGTTATGCCAATGATACCTGATTGCCAAGGACCACCCCTCTGGATGTGCTGCCTATTTTGGACCTTGCACATATCATGACATCCCTCCGCACCTCTTTAACATGAAACATTTTTTACGGGAAAGTCATTCAAACCTGGTATAAACTAGTAAAAACGACAAATGTAACTAGTCTTTTGGATCACAAACCCTTATTCATTATATCCTAAAGGAAGGCTTCTGTATGATGCTAGAAGGCAAAGAAATTTCTCAAAATGCTCTTTTCTAGTGAGTATTCCAATTCAAAGGTTTGTTTTAATCATCAGTATTTGCGGGATTACTGAAGCAGTATTGTCTCCATGAAAGAGCTATGAAATGTTATTACTATAACATGAAATGAAGATAAATTTACTTGTACATGCAGAGACAGCAGGAGGAAAGAAATCAAAGCACTTAACTGTGCATAAAAATTGCACTCGAGTCACAAATCAAGTTTAAACAATATTTCTTTAAAGAGCACCGTGATCAAATAACTGTTCCCTAGGCGCGGTTGACAGGTGAAGATAAATGGAAAAAGATTGCTTTTGCTTGAACCTATGTTTGCACCATTTAACCTTTTGTATTGTTCTGGCAACAAATGCAGTGAATAAAGTGGTTTTGAACAGACACTAACCGAGTATTGTGCCCTCACATGTAGAAGATGATCTGTTACATTACTCTTCAAAAGACAATCAATGTTTCCCATGGGTTTTTCTTTTGCTAAACCAATTTACACTGTACATTCTTGCAGCATTGTCTCAGGAACACTTACAAAATATGTTAGGTCAAGTTCAGAAGGAAACAGTTTGTGAAAAATTTTCTATTTCATATAGGGAGGCAGGTGGCTAAGAATGCTGTTGGTAGTATCACACTGAGGGAATTGAACATAAGTTTTGAATATGGGATCCAATGTGATTTGCAAAGTCATCTGTGGTTTGCTTCTAGGTCTGGTATACCATGTGTATCACACGCATGTGTGCCTAACGCTTTACATTCTATATTTCTATGCAACTGTTGATTTACTGGTACATTATTTATGTTGCTGTATCCTAATATAACAGATGTTTTTGGAATAACAACACCCTTTCCTTTGGGTAGTAGACATATTCATTGTGGTAAGGACATAGGATTCCAGAGAGTGCATAAGTATTTGCAGAGACTCCCTACAGAGAAATATGTGAAAACTACTGCTTCAGATAATAGCTGAAAATAGGAGAAGCAAAGCTCAAACAGTTGATTTGCCTCATCTGAGCTCTAAGCCATTAATGCCTCAAAACAAAGTCTCAAATAATTATTGCTTAGAACACATAAGTAATAATGGAATTATTAGTAAGTTCTAGTTATGAACATAAGAATTAGGAGCAGAAGTGGTCCCTTGAATTTGCTCCCTATTCAATCTTCTGCCTTTATTTCACTTTCTTTCACTACTCCTCATAATTCCTCACGTTCAAAATTTCAAATAAACGTTCTTGCTGCATGACTTAGTGATATTTCAATACGTAACTCAAGCTTGTGGAGTAGCATCGTATTTTGTTGACTGATATAAATTTCATTTTATTATAACATTGTAATACTGTTTGAAATGATGTGAATTCCCTTTAAAATCATATTTTTCTTTACTAGTTTTCTCTACTCCCCTCTTAAAAGCATTAACATCTTGCTGGGTACAGTTACAAGGAGTCACTCACTCATTTGTACATTAAATGACAATTACTAAAAATTGCTAAAAAGAAATCAGAAATTGAAGCCTTTCATCTTGTACTCTTGAGAACTAAGATGCAAGAAGCAGAATTGAAAAAAAGAGACACTGTTTTACACAGCATGAGAAGTGGGCTATCATTGGCCTGGAGTTGCAGCATTATCAGTTAATCGTCAATCTTCATTCTCAAACCAGACAGGTAGATTCTGATTGGTCAGGGTATTGCCATGGGTTACAGCAGAATTAGGCCTTTTTTGAAAAAGGTGTAAGCAGCATATGGACAAATTCCTTTTGTTTGCACAAAACAGGGCTCTTAAATTTGTTTCTGTTATAAATCCTAGCAGAGTCCAGATTATTTAATACATGATTTCCGATAGCAGAATCACATTTAATGGTGTATTCAAGTGTTTCAGAGGCTTGCAAGCACGGGCTGGTGGAGAACAAATGACATGGAATATGAAAATGAGGAGATTGCAAAAACTTAATGAAAAAACAGTTTGGAGCCAACTAAAGCACTGTGTCCACTTCTTAACATCATTTAGTTTGTAATATAAAATCTTTGGAGAAGGTACTGATCAAAATTTTCATGATATTATGTGCAACAGCTAGGATAGATTGGCAGAAATTATTTCTGCTGCTTGGGGAGCTTAGGACTCAGAGCTATAATATAAAAATTAAGGCCAGACTTTATGGGAGCAAAATTAGTAACACTTCTACACACAAAAGGCAGTAGGAGTTTTGAACTTTCTTATTAATTCCAGATAAAATGTTCATTTTAAAACAGATTGATGGATTTTTATTAAACAAAGGGAGGATGGGAGAAAATGAAGCAAATGGGCTGAAATTCTGTGCTCCTAGAGGTGATGAGCTCAGCAGCAGGAAGCACATTTATTTAGGCAGGATATTATTACCCAAACCCCACCACCCTCTTGCCTTCGGTTGTATTGTGTCAAGGCAGGAATGCACATGGTCAACCTTTCTAACCAGCCATCAATTGAGGCCCTTGAGTAGGCAATTAAGAGAAACTTAAGGACCTCATCCCACTGCTAGGATTAACACAGATGAAAGCAGGCTTGTTAACATGTGGTATGCCCAACAGGTGAACCTCAACATGTACGGGCATCGTGTCACCTTGGGGGTCCCTCCATCGAAGGGATTCAGTGTCTGATTCAGGGACTAGATATAGGAAAGGTGCATATTCATTGACGGCCACTCACCCTACAGTCCTTGGTTCCGAGCTTCATGCTCCCTACGCCTGCAATCCCTAATTGCAGAACCAAACCCCTACTCCCCCAAAACAACCATTAGCATCTCAACAAGATAGCTTACTCGCAAACAAAAGTAGAGATTGCTGGAAAAGCTCAACATGTCTGGCAGCATCTGTGGAGAGAAATCAGAGTTAACATTTTGGGTCAAATGACCGTTCTTCAGAGCTTTTATCAAGATAGCTTACTCATTGGTCATCTGTGATCCTGAGGCTCCTACAGGCATCAACCAGGGCCTCAGGCAGCTCCATCTGGACAGGACTTTCATTCCCAGGATCTTAAAGGCTCACTGTCGCCCAACTGGCATTACATTCAGTGGGACTTCCACAGTCAGCTTGGGTCTCTCATCAGGCCCGTTGCTAGCTGATGAGACCCCTACTGTCAACAAGATTCTGCCCTGACAGCAATATCTCTAAGCATCTATGAACTCATTAAATAGTGCAACAGGATCAAGGGGCCAAATCGCCTACTCCTGTTTCTGTGTTCCCATGAGATTTACTAGATTGGTTTCATGGATGAAGAATTACTTAGTGTTGATAGACTGGAGAATCTAGTGATGTTTATGCTAGAGCTGAGACAGCCAAGAAGGATTTAACAGAGGTGCTTAAAATCATGCAGGGTTTAAGCAACTTTAATTAAAATAGTTTGCATGACTAAGAGATCAATAATCAAAGGGCAAAGATCTAAGCTATGTAGCAGAAAAAATTAGGTAACAAGCAGCATTTTTTCATGCAGCAAACAGAGTTAGAATTTGAAATAGTGATGGGTATAGATTTAATTGTGCCTTAGAAGTGAATTGGATAAGTACTTGAATGAGGAAAATCTGCAGGGAATTGGGGAAAGAGCAGGAGAGTGGAGCAATTGGATAGCTCAGCCAAAGAAACAGCATAGACAGAAAGGACTAAAAAGCCCCCTTTTGTGCTTTATTGGTCTATAATGCTATGATCAGACATGAGAAGCCAAGCAGATTTTAGTAGCTCAATAATCCAGGTCTACTGAAGTAAATGCAACAGTCATACTGGTAAACCCACTTAGAATTACTTAACACAGCACAGTTCACTGATGGAATGTTTCACCTATCTGGTTTGTTGGGATCATAAACTCATGGTGTAAATCCTGCACAGCAGTAGGTTAAAGTGTCTCATTGTAGAGGAGAAGATTAACCAGGTTTTATGTTCCAGTTTAGCAAGCTCAGATGGTACTATGCATGTCACATGAGGTTAGATTCTGACTTGCAGGTCATGCCTCGGCAAGCAAATCATCTCAAATATCTGTCTAGAATCAAACATGAAAAATGGCGATTTGATACAGTTCAACACTTGGAATGTGAAAATTTAATCCTAAGTCAATACCTGCAAGGTTGAGAGAAAAATCAACAGCAATGTAATTCTTATTTTTTTGTCACTGGCAGTATGATTCTTTTGCTCAGCCATTATGATTGAATATAGGAATGAATAAATATTCATTGCGCCAAACATAAAATGTGCTATGATTGCTTTGGTGGTGACTAATTTCCAAGCACAGGAATTGTTTTGTTTGGGGAGGGCAAAGGTGATGTAGCAAAACAAAGTGGAAAAGAAACAACTGATAATATGGGATATCAATTTTACAAAAGGCACTTTATCACAAAGATCATTAGATTTGAGCCTACAAGGCATCTTGAGTCAAGACAACCCTTTTTTAAAATAATTTTCGAATTGCCTTACCATGTAAATGCAGTAATTAAAGTATTTTTAATAGCTGAATTTCATCTTCATAGACACCCGTTACTTGTGATATGATTCTTGCTTTGCCTGCACTGGGGCTATCAAATGTATGGTCTGTGGATCAGTTCTGGCTGGTTTGCATTGTTCAGTACTCTATCTTGGAATACAGCACATATCACCCAACATATTAAAATCAGCATGTTGTATTTCATTCTGTAGCTTGAGGTAGGTATCAGAATTCAGGTGGGATGAGGCCAAGATGTGGGGACTCAGAGAGAGCAGGATATCAGGATTCTTGGTGGGGGTGGGGTGTAGGTGGTCGCACAGAAGATGTTGTCCTAAGCCCTACCACCTTCTGCAGCTTCATCATTGACGTTCTCTCCATTGTGAGGTCAGAAGTGGGGATGATCACTGATGTTTGCAAAATGTTCAGCACCATTCACTACTCCTCAGATACTGAAGCAGACAATGACCATATGCAATAGGATTTAGACAACATATAAGCTTAGTTTCATAAGTGATTAGAAACATTTGTGGCACACAAGTGCCAAGCAATGGCCATTGCCAAAAGGCAAGAGTCTAACTATCATTCCATGTAATTATAATCACTCAATCCTCCAGTATCAACATCCTTGAGTTGCCATTGACCAGAAACTGAAAAGCCATATAAATTAAGTGGCTTCAAGAGCAGGTCAGAGGATAGGAATTTTGCAGTGAATAATTCACCTCCTGTCTCTCCAAAGCCTGTCCATAATCTATAGGATTGCGATGGAAAATTCTCCACTTATCTGGTCAGGTGCAGATCCAAGGACACTCATGAAGTTCAACACTATTCAAGAAAAAGCAGCTTTCTTGATTGAAATCCAATTCTCCATCTTCAACATTCACTCCCTTCACCCAAGCACTGTGGCAGCAGGGTGCACCATCTACAATATGCACTGCAACAACTCATTCATGCTCCTTTGATAGCACCTTTCAAACCTGTGACCACAATCACTTAGAAGGACAAGGGCAGCAGATGCGTGGAAACACCACCACCTGCAGGATCCCCTCCAAGCCATACATCACCCTGACTTGAAATTATCACTATTCCTTCACAGTGGCTACATGAATATCCTGGAATTCCCTTCGTGATAGCATCATGGATATTCCTACACCGCAAGAACAATCAAGGCTCAAGTGGCTGTTTCCTACCCTCTTCTTCAGGAAAAGAAGCGATGGCCTAGCCAACAATGGCTGCATATTTATGTTCTTTATAGGCCCAAAAAACAGGCAAAATGTATTTTAATTCTACCTCAGTGTGTCCAAATTACTTGCTGAATATGGGCAGGTGCCTCAATGGTTGGCCGGCTAGCCATTTTTGATACCCCCTTGGGCTTTTGTAAAGCTTTTATCATGAAACCATTTCCATTTCAAGTGGTCCTGTAAGGATAGATTGACATTGGGGATAGGGATGTGCCCTATCCACTAGTATAGTTGCTTAAAGCATGCAAAATGCTAACTTCCAGCTGTTAGAGCTTGCCTAGCTCTACTGGAAAGTTCAGATAGGTCAGACAGCAGAAAGTTAGGCAAGCAATCTGTCAAGGTCACTAAGTTTCTTTTACCTGAGCTCTGGGAAGCATCTTTTACTACTGGCCTTAGAGCCTCTGGAGGTAGTAATGTTCTGTTATTTAACTTATAGACTGCTGCTTCCAGTGCTGAAGAAAATAAATGCGCTGTTATGGCTAGCAGAGCCCTTGAACTGTCAATTCAGACTCCAAACAATTCCAAAAAACACTGATGCACATCTGTGCAATTATTTCTTTACTGTTTATAAAGTTGGTTAAACCCTGAATGTTTCAACAATTTAAAGGCTAAAGGTCTTCAATGTAGTCTGGAATTCCAAAACACATCAACACTTACAATATGCCTCAGTGTTATTAAAATAGGTGCCTTTGATATGGAAGAAAATAGAGACCTCTGAAATGTGAATGTTAAGACATATATGAAAAATTTCATATAAAGACAATAAAGCAAACAGAGGTTCTTGAAACTGAAGGAACAAAAAGAACTTCAAAAGTGATATCCAGGAAAGAAAGTGTCAATATTTTAATCATTTGATCAAAGCCAAGAATAACAAAGATTTCTTCAAGAGGGCAAAGTGGTGGGCAGCAAAAAGGGTGGTGGACCTAGGCATAGTCGGATGAGGAGAACAGTCATGGATGAGTTTCAGTGGGTGTATGAGGATGCAACATAGACAAGTGTGGGATAACACAGCAACAGATCTCCTAGACAACAAGGTGCAGGGCTGGATGAACACAGCAGGCCAAGCAGCATCATAGGAGCAGAGAGGCTGACGTTTCGGGCCT
>NC_063333.1:141549284-141568961 GCF_021869965.1 Rhincodon typus
ATGCCGACCCACTTGTAAATGGTAGCAGGCTAGATTCAGGTAAGATGATAGTGGAAAGTGCAGTGATTATAATGAGGTAAGCCAGGTGGACCTCTTAGAATATGAGTTCTGTGATTGGGGCTGTTAATCTGGTCCAATCAGGGAGCTGGCTGACAGATATAAACAGGAGTGTCAGAGGTTTTGCTCACTCTGAGAACTGGCTCTGAGGGAGCTGGATCAGTGTCAAGGACTGCCCCACCCCCACCCCCACCCCCTCCCCCCACCCCCCCCCCCACCCCTACCCCCCCCCCTACCCCCACCCCCACCCCGTGCAAATAAAGGGTGACTTGGTGATGAGCTCTATGGAGTTATTGCAATAGCGACGAGACCCGGATTATTGATGCAACCATGGAAAAAGTCCCTGCTAGCTGAAGCCCAACTGGACTTCAAACAGGCACTACAATTGGCTTTACCATTGGAAAATGTGGCAGGTTCAGTATACATGTTGCAGGGTATTCTGATTGAAGTGGACATTGTCGCCAGTCCAAACACCATTTGAGTGAAGGCAATTATAGAGGCTCACTCAGGACATAGAACTCTAGGTCAGTCCACAGCAAAACCTCAAAACAAAGCCGAGCCACAGCCAAATGATTAAAATTTTCTACAGGATCCAGGTCAGCAAGCCATTGAAGTTTCTGCCTGGTACTAATGGAGGTTGATACTAGTGTGGGCATTCTAGTAATCACAGAACCAGTCTTGAGGAAGGGTCACCAGACCTGAAACGTTAGCTCTGATTTTTTTTCTTCACAGATGTTGCCAGACTTGCTGAGCTTTTCTAGCAACTTCTGTTTTTGTTCCTGATTTATAGCATCTGCAGTTCTTTTGGTTTTTATTTAACAGAACTTGCTCTGGACTCCAATCTTTAATTTTATGCAAGACTTTGGCTAGACTGAGAATCTTTACTGGGAAACCTTTACAAATTAAAGGTACAACTTTGGTTCTGGTCTCTTATGAAGAACAGCTGGTTCAGTTACCAGTGATTGTAGTAAAAGGCTTGGGCCCATGCTCGATGGGAAGAAATTGGTTGAGAAAGATTCACATAGATTGGTTCAACATTTTTTGATTAGAAAATGGCTGCCTGAGTGAAGTCCGAACTAAATACCTGGATGTTTTTCACAAAGGTCTAAGGACCATCAAAAGAGCCAAGGAAATTGACCAGGAAGTAATTCCATGATTTTGCAAGGCCCAATCAGTGCCATTTGGGTAGGGGCAGAAATCAGAAGGCTGGAAAGTGAAGGAATCATCAAACCAGTCCAGTTTGTGGAATGGGCAGCACCGTTTATACCTATTGTGATGCCCCAAGGGTCAGTTCACCTTTTGTGGGGATTTTAAATAAACAGTAAACTGTTTTTTGCAGCTGGATAAATACCCAATCCTTTGCATAGAGGATTTATACGCAAAGCTGGCAGAGGGCCTGCCCTTCATGAAGCTGCACATGAGACATGCGTACTTGCAATTGCTATTAGATGAAGATTCTAAGAAGTATGCTACAATTACTACCTATAATGATTTGTACCAATATAAGAGACTGCCATTTAGGGTGTCGTCAGCCTGTGCAACTTTTCGGCAGACAATGGAGAACATTTTATAATGTCTACCTCTGGGATGGGGAACATTTTTACATTGGAAGGCCACATTTTATTTAACTGAGATCCTATTAAGCTGCATGTTGAGAATTTAACATATACAACAAAACGTCATATTTTTGTTGACATATTTACTAATTTTAACTAAAGCGTGCCATTATATGAGGACTTTGAACAAAATAAAAATTTTGCAAAGACTCATTTATTTGTTTGGCAAAGTTGACAATAGAACAAATAGATGAAAAACTTAGACGACAAACTATTTAATGACTTTTTTGTGATTGCTTATTGCGAGGTAGGGATCGGATATTTAGTTCCAACATCGTTGACCATCGCTTTAATTGGTCCTCCAGGTGAATATCCATCATCTGAGATCTCAAGCATAGTTTAATTTGTGTCACAAACGAAGATGTTGATTCACAACTGTAGGTCGTGCTAAAACAAGACAACAATCAATGAGCGTGTTGACATAGATGTGGGTATTCAATGGCATTTTTCCGTATTTCAATGGGATCCTTCTTAGCATCAAATATTTGATGTTATTTTCTGACAGCTCAATCAATTCCATCTGTAAGTCATCAGGTGCTTTGGACATATCAACTAGGTGTGGTTGAAAAGCTAGTTTCAGTGTGAGATCATGTTTCTCAAACTCTGCAAACCTTTCATTGTATTCTTCAATCAGGGAATCTAGAACAGTTGTGTATTCTTTCACGTTGCATTTCCTTAATGATCTGCTTGTATCCTGTTCATTAATTACCTTTGCCAATTCAGGAACGTGTTCAGCTGAAAGTTCAGATCGGGTAAGGAGAGTTTTGAAAAAGGTCAGCCTTTTCCAAAATGCCTGGATTTTTAGCCACATATCATAAACAGATTTTAGTTTTGCTTTGACATTATATCACACAAAAGTGCAGCGTTTCTGCAGAAATCCTCTTGACAATTCACATGGTTCTTTCAGTTCCTCAAAAAACCTTGTGACTTCTTTTCTCAAAGAAAGAAGTTTTACAAGTATTTGTGCTCGTGACAACCAGTGCACTTTAGAATGATATGGCAGATCCAAACTGAATGTTTCATCATCAAGCTGAAGCATGTTGCTAAATTGGCAATGCCGTGATGCATTTGCTCAAATGTAGTTTACAATACCTATAACTTTATTTAATGTGTCACTTAAAACAGTAGATTTAGCACAGAGATTCTGTTGATGCAAAAGACAATGAAAGGAAATCAAAGTTTCTGGATTTGGCAGTTCTTTTTGTAGTAACACAACAAATCCTTCACGTTTTCCTGTCATGGAAGGTGCACTGTCTGTGCATACACTTACTAAATTACATATCTTCATGGCATTTTTGTTTGAAGATAGTGAAGATGTCAATTCCACGTGTCCTTGCTGTAAGGGTACCCAAAGCGAGTAACTCCTCGTGGCAATGAAAATCTGCAGTTATAACACAAATAAAAAATAACACCTGCGCTGAGTCAGTAATTCAGTGGATTCATCCAAGGGCAATCAAATAATAAAAGTCTTTGCTTTGGCATATTGTATGAAGCTGTTCTGTTACATTGGGGGGCTAATTCATGTTGCCAATCAGTTATGGCCCTACTTGAAAGAGGTAGTTGTTTGTACTTATTAACCTTATCTGAATCTAAACATCCTACAACTTCAACAATGCATTCTTTTATGATTTTCACATTGCTAAGTGGCTTACCTCTCCTTTGAAGTATATGTGCGACTTTGTATGTTGCTTCAGTGATGTCAGTCCCTTGCCCCGACATGGATCTAAATGCTTGCTGCTGCTGCTTTTGATCTTTCATTTTCTTAAGTGCAGACTTTCACTGTTCTCATTCCAGTTTAGCATATTTGTGGTTCTTATGAGTTGCATAATATTGATCTGCATTGTATTTCTTCACTGTTGCAATTATGGCGCCGCAGAGCAAACACATCATTTTATCTTTCACAGCAGCTACGTAATACTGCAATTCCCATTCTTCATTGAATACTCTGTTTTCTTCCTTTAATGTTCTTTTCTTAGTTTTTGACATGACTGGGTTACCAGTAAAAATTTTAAAAATGGTACACAGATTTAAAAAGGCAGATTTAGTATTTGCGGACAAATAGACAGAAGGCCGCCACTAGTACCCCAAAAGGCTGCATGCAGCCTTAAGGCCGCAGATTCCCCACCCCTGGTCTACCCCATTTATCTAGATGACATGCTAATAATAAGGCAAACCAATAAGGAGCATTTAAAGAACTTGGACATTGTCTTTGGACATTTCTCCCAGACGGACGTACACCTTAGAAGGGAAAAATGTGTGGTCCAGGCTATTTACGTTCTTCATTAGCCAAAGTCCTAGATGCATATGCTATTGGCCATTCCTCCCCATTGCACCACCTATGAGCTACTTGGGCTGCAGAGTCAACAAGACTAGTTTACACTTGTTGGAAGATAAAGTGAAGATGATCAAAGGTACCCTGGCTCCCACATCTGTACTGGAGCTTGGGTCTTTCCTCAAGCTGGTGAACTATTACAGAAAGTTAATACATAACCTGGCCTCCATCCTGACACCTTTGCATCATCTCTTAAAAAAGAGTCAGCCTTGGAAATGGTCACGAAGCCAAACCATAGCTTTCCAGGAAGTGAAGAAACAGCTATCATCCTCAAAAGTGATGACAGAGTATGATCCCAAGCAAGATCTGGTATTGACATGTGCTGCCTCCTCGTGTGGCATCAGGATAGTATTAGCTCGTAGGTGGTCCAATGGGGAGGAACACTCAATAGCATATGCATCTAGGACTTTGGCTAATGCAGAGCATAAATAGCCCATATTCAGAAGGAAAGTTTGGCAGTCATATTTGGAGAAGTGAACTTCCACCAATACCACCAATTGTAATAATAATAGACCAAAAGCCCCTGCTCGGTGTGCCTAAAGAGGACAAGGCACTGTCACCCATAGCTTCAGGCTAAATTCAGCGGTGGGCTCTAATACAAAGTGCCTGTATTTACAAGTTGGAACATTGTCCAGGAGGCCAAGTCGCAAATGAAGATGCATTGAGCCATCTCCCACTGGCAGATTCACCACTGGTACTGTCACATAATGGTTTTAAATTTTGAAGACACACTTCCAGTCACAGCTGACAATATCATACTTTGGAAGTAGAAAGATCTGGTCCTGCCAAAACTGAAATAGGTGGTGGTGATGGGAGAAATAAAGGGGCCGTCATAACCAGAATTGAAACTTTTTTGGACCCAGCGTGACCAGATCACAGTAGAGATGGAATATGGGCAGGAAGAGTGAATGCCCTGAACAAAGGTCACCGCCAGATACTGATTGAACTCCACCAGGGTCATCCAGTGTTTCCAAAATGAAGATATTGGCAATAAGTTATGTCTGGTGGTCCTGCTTAGATGCAGACACAGCTGTGTTGTTGGGGCCAGTGCCTAGAGTGCCAACAAGACAAAAATTCCCACTAGCAGCTCCCTCACATTCGTGGGAATAGCCAAGTGAACCCTGCACTCGGGTACACATTGACTATTAAGATACTTTCATGGGCTCAATGTTCTTTGTCATTGTAGACGCCCACTCAGAATGGCTGGAAGTGCGCAGAGTTCATTCATCAAACACAGAGGTGGTGATAGAAAACCTTTGTACATATTTTGGAATACACAGGCTCTCGCAATTATTGGTCACAGATAACAGGCCATCACTTACCAGAAGGGAATTTGAGTATTTCTTAAATTCAAATGGTATTTGTCATATAAGAACAACTCCATACCATCCATCATCCAATGGTCTGGCAGGCTTAAAGGAATAGGCTAACAGCTTCACTAGATACCAAACAGTTCTGGTTCCTACTTGATTACAGGACCACCCCTCATGCAACTACAAGGATAGTTCCAGCAGAGTTGCTAATGGGGAAAAGATTCTGCTCCAGGTTAAAACTGATCTTCCAGGACCTAGGAGTGGGGGGGAGGGTGAAACAGCAGCAGGAACGCCAGTCCCAGACTCGACTCCAATAAGTGAGAGAGACAGTTTCCTTCAGGCAATGAAGTCTGGTGTAGGAACCATGGGAATGGCCCTGCATGAGTAAGAGGCATGGTTAACATGAGGTCAGGTCCAGTGACATATAAATTAGAGTAGTTGTGATGGTCCTGAACAAGCACATGGACCATCTGAAAGTTGTGAACTCACAAAAGAGTGCTAGAGCAAAATATACCCAGCTTCTCAAAGCCTTTCTGACAGTTCTGGAACTCATGGGCTCTCCCTTTCTGTCAAGCATTGAAAATACCTCAGATTCTGAGATGGACACAGCAGATATCAACACTCAATGCCTTTGCTGCCTGAAGAAGAGAATGAATTTATTCCGAGACGTCCTGGGCACAAGAGGCAAGCTACTGTTCATTACACGCCACCCTTACCAGAGGCAGAGTTGGAGGAGCCTGACCTGGTGCTAAAACACCCCAGGAGGAACTACAAAAAATAAGGACCAGCCTATGTCCTCAGACCCAGAGGGTAAGGGATGTAGTGATTGTTGGGGCTTTTAATCTGGTCCAATCAGGGAGCTCTGGCTGACAGACATAAACAGGAGTGTCAGAGGTTCTGTTCACTCTGAAAGTTGGGTCTGAGGAAGCTGGATCAGTGTCCAGGACTTCCCACGTGTAAATAAAGAGTGACGTGGTGACGGCATACCAGCCTCTGAGTAGTTATTGTCAGAAAGGTTTTTTTAAATTTTGACCTGGCTACAATCCTGAAAAATGGGCCAGATGAGAAACCATAATCATTGCTACAGTGTGATGGGTAGGGTTCAGACTTATAATTAATTCTTAAAACATAATTCTTAAAGAATAATTGTTTCTAAATGCAATAGATGTAAATAAAATTAGTCAGTCCATGAAGGAAATGTAAATCATACCAATGGTAAAATACTTAACCATATACGTGTAGAGTGGTTAAGCATGCAGTTAATGGAACAGGATTTCACAGAAACAAATAAGAAAATAAATTGGCTTTTAAAGTACATGTACACTTAATGTACCCTGGACAGGTATGCAGTTAAGTGGAGAAGGCAATATAATGAAGCAAACTGTTCTTTATTAATACCACATTGGCAGTGTTCCCCTGTGTGCTAATTATGGCAGCATCCTATTACATTTCTGCAGCGGATTTAAGGTGATGAGATTTTTTTAAAGCTCCTGCTGTGCTGTCTACATAAAAGTTTTATCCAGTCACATTTCAGTTCACAATTAACTAAACTGACAGCATCTGTTAGTAGTGTTAAAGGTTAGGTCTTTCAGTTTTCTACTTAATGGTTAATCATCCCATTTTCCCCAGTAGGCACAATGAACAGACATTACAGATGGCAGATTAAAAATGCATGCATTTGAGCTGACTGCCACTGTTGCATATGAATGGAGCTCCTTTATCCTCGCTCTCCACTCTACATTATCAGATGATGTATTATCATGATGTGTCTTAAAATCAGCTTCACTGGAATGAACAAAAAGTAGGGTGCTGGAAATCTGAAACAAAGAAAATACATTGGAAACATTCTGTAGATCAGGCAGCATCTGTGGAGAACAGAGAAGTTGTTTTGGGTATTGAAACCCACTCACCTCCCAGCTGTCTTACCTGCTGACTGTTCACTGGAATGAAATTTACCTCACAAGTACTATTTTTAATACTGTAGATCTCTCTTTAATCATTATTGTTGATGGATAAATGTGTTTTTAATGCTATGAAACCAACAGCACTTATAAAATTGTGGGGTTTCTCACTAGAGCAAAGAACGTGACAGAAATCCACAGGGTATTCAAATTTTAATTATTTATGATGCTACTTCTGCTAATTGGTAGCCTGTCAATTCAAGGTGACATATGCATAAATAATATCATTAGATCACACATCTGACCTATTATTTTCCCAATCCAATTTTCTCCACTCTATCCCCCTGCCATCATTGTGTCCTGCTCGGATGTGTTCTGCAGGTGGAGGGAGCCTTCCAGCGTTTTATCCATTTGTGTCCTTATTTAACCGTCATAAGCATCACAGCTGAAATTAGGGGCCATGAAGATCAAGATCATCATTCATTTGGCACCCTGGGTGAAAACAACTCATTCTTCACAAGCCATTGATCAAACTTCAACAACAGCAACAATTTGTAGTTATATAGTGTAATGTAAAAAAATCCCAAAGTATTTCACTTGAATTCTATAAAGCATAATTAGGAGTGAGCCATGTTAGGTAATATTAGAACAGATGACCAAACGCTTGGTCAAAGGGGAAGTTTTTATGGACTTTTTAAGACAGGAAACAAAAAGGTTTAGGGAGGAAATTCCAGTGGTTAGAGTCTATGCACCTTGGTGCTTTTTGGCCTGTTTTTGAATGACTTTGAACCGACTTTGTATATGTAATTCTAGTTGTATCTTAAGTGTCTAAGGTTTCATAAAGTCTAATCACCACAACTTGCTGAATATTATTTGTGCTCCACAGTGTTTTGGCATTGTCTTGCCTCCGTATTACAAGTGCTGACGAGATTTAGAATTGGAATAATGAAAATGGAAATTTTCCTCTTCAGCTTCTCATCTCAGAAGCAATACCAACAATGAGTGCCAAGTAAATTTGAGTGTATCAGATAAGGAATGTCCTCTCCATATTGTGAATCTGAGGATTAACATTACCTCTCTGACCATTAAGTGAAATTCAGGAAACACATTCTGTCAACTTTGAGACATCTTCCATTGGACAAAAATTACTTTAACATTGATTTTCAGCCACCAGCTCCCGATAGTTTGGGTTTCATTCACTTAAAATCTGGGTGCAAATAAAACCTGCAAAATTTATGTCATGTTGGAATCTAGTTTTTCACTCTGTCTAAGGATTTGTTATTGATTTAATTTTTTTTGACTGAAAATATTATCAGCATCAATGCAAATTTGGATTAGTACTTGCTGATGTCATGGCATCTTTTGTTGTTAAAAGATTTGAGCTCCTGTACAATTTTGAAGTTGTTGATGAATCTGCAGAACATGTGGAGAAGATGTTTCCACTTGTGGGGGAGCCTAAAACTAGGGAAAATAAATAAGATAGTTAATAATAAATCCCCAAAGAGAAATTTGGCAGGAATTCTTTGATCAGAATGTGCTGCCATTGTGGGACCCTGTCTAACTGGGATGGTTGAAGCAAGTTGCATAGATATCTTAATGGGAAGTTAGATAGGTGGATGAAGAACAAATAAATAGATGGATCGACTGTTTAATATAAAAGAAAATGCAATGAAATTTCTCTCAAGCATTTGCACCAACACAATGAAAGTAGTCCTGTGGCCTCTGGGACTATGGAAACTTTATGTACCAGCAGAGACCTGTTGTGTTGAATGGCCTAATTCTGTGCTGTAAAATTCAATGTAACATGACATGATTGGCATCCCACCATATCAGGGTACTTAATTTCCTAATTTGTGAGGGAGTAGATTTCCCTTTGCATATATACTAAGCTAAGATTTGTGGTGAACTGTGAGAAAAAATATCACAAACTCTTAAACTTGGTTTATTCCTGTCTCATTGTTTTGATACCTTTCAAACTGCCAGTACTAAGCAGATAGGCAGAATAAAGGCTTCAACGTAATGAAATGATTGCTTTTAAGTAACAAAATATGAAGTATTGGACTGAAGAATGGAAGTGCAATTGGAAAGGTTAATTTTCTGGCATGGAGATTGTAGATGAGTGAAGAAATTTAAAAGTTCAGATACACATCATTGCAAGCCAGCTTTTCCACAGGAGAAAATAATTTTTTTTTAAAAAAGAGGCAATGACATTCTGATCGTCACATTAAGAGATAAAGAACGTAAATGCAAGGATATACAAAGGAGTATTAATGAAAGCTGATTTGCTAATACCTATCTGCTTGATGATTCAACGGGATGATAACTGAGATAAAGGGGAAAAATTAGGAAGAGACACTGGGTAAATTTGATCATAGTTACCTGAAGAAGAAAAGTTAAAGGGACTGAGGTGTTTGAAACAGTGAAGGAAATTGACAAGTCAGGGGAATTACTCTAGCCTTGAGATGTGAACCCAGAATGATTGATTGTAATTTTAGAACTGCTGCTTGTTTGGTTGAAAATAAACATAGGATGATCTATGTTCAAGTAAATGTGGAAGACTTTATTTGAGAACACAAATGATACAGAATCAATTGGTTTCACAAGTAATTTCTAAACTTACTTGGGTGTTTAAAGTTAGTTTAAGTGGCAGAACAGTTTCCATGAGCAAAATGGTTGGCTGCTATTCCAACGAACAATAAGGAAATTGGGCCTAAAAGTGTTAAAGGCATTGATTAGCATTTCAGTGTTGTGGAGCATAAGGCTATGAGCAAACAAACAAAAATTGTCGATATAGATAGGATGCAAGACGTAATGCACTGTTTTGGAACAGTTATGTTACTGAGTTTGTGCACTGTCTGGTAAAGTCTAAACAAATAGCCAAGGGTGAAAGTGAGGTAACAATCAGTGTGCAGATTTTCAGCTGATGCCAAGCAAAATAGCTTCGCTCTTGCCAATATTAAATTCTCAATATTATCAATGTGTATCAGCATCCCAGACCTCCTAAGTCTGTTCCAATTGAAGTGATGTTCATTTCACTCAGACGTTTTTCAGTGAAGTAATTTATAGGTATAAGATCGGTTTGCTTATCCTTATTGTACTTGGCTCCTCATCTGATGCAGCCTGTTATCATACCCAATACTGAGCTTCTAAAAACAGACCTAATGCTTGGGGCTATATTGCGATGCTTCAAGACTTACAGCCTCAAGGGACATTTAGTCAATGAGCTATGATCAGAAATGGCAAGATTTTGCAAAGAAAATCCAAAAAAAATCACTTTTTTAACAAAGTTTTTTTTACGTGTTCTGATTGAATCTTGCATCATTATGATACAAGGAGCTAGCAATGCCTCTTTAAAATCTGCCGTATTCTAAAATGATAGTCTTTTTTTCTGAGAAAAATGCACTTTAATCCTTTTAGATTTGGTGGCACCATAAGGGACTTATTTAACTGTTCCTCCTACCAGCTTTCTGTTCAAGTTCCGTTGATGGGCTGAAATCCAGTGAATGCTGAACATCTTGCCATGAGTTTTATTTGAGGACTGCTCACCACACTACCACAGAAATTGAGCATGACATGGCCTGTAATGAAAAAAAAAGTTGCAGCAAAAGACATTGGGTATATACATCATTGCCAAAGTGCCGCAAAGCCACCCATCCCCAGCCAAGCTACTCTGAATAGGATGCTTTGTTGCTATTGTGAAAGTAATTGGTGGTAGCACACCGTAACTCAATGATCACAATTAAAATAAGTAGAAAACATATCTTCTGTATAGCACCACCTTGATTGTCCTAACTTTACAAATTTGAAATGACTGCAAATGTGTCACTATTTATTTCCAATGTGTTTATTCTTTACAGGGAGATCCTGTTACTAATCATTTAGCTGCAAAGATTGTTGAAAATGTCTGTACCACTAATTCATCTCCTGCTCAAGGATTCATTACTGGAGAAATTGGTCTGTTGCTTTGGTTCTTGTTTACACATTCAACCATGGACTCATTGCGGGTGACAACTATTTCGGTAAAGTATGAATAAATTATCAAATAATTTATCACTATGCAGTTGTGTATATATACATTTCTTTTTGATAAATGCAAGCTCTTAAATAAAATTCATTTTCTTTTGAGGTAGGAATCCTCAAAATTTCCTTTTATCCAGTTTCTTCCATACTGGCCAAAATATGAACCATATCTGAGAAAGCAGAATAGATATTTCACTTCCACAGCTTTCTCTGTACAACTTGTTCATCTGACAGGACCGCCAGCTTGAGTCTCTTTGTCATGTACTCCTCTCTTCCATATTGCAGGAAAGTCACTACTCTGACTTGATGATTCCCAGCACCAGCAAAATTATCAGTGATACCCCTTTAAAGTGAAGGATCCAACCAAGTGCTACACTTAAGTGCACCAACATAGTGCAGTTATGTCATCCTTTCAAGTCAAATCCACTTTTATATTGTTTTCAACTTAACTGCTACTAGTTAAAATTTAAGTTATCAAAATGTATCAAAATTGATTCAAACTAATTCAAGGTAGGATCCTTGTAGTCAAAACAGTGACAGATCTTTCTCTCAATCAATTTAATCTGGATTTGAACCCAAAAGTGTAAGGACAGTTATCCACAAAACCCAGTTCCCAGGTGACAAACTGTGTCACTCTTGGCTAAACTGCTGTAGCATGTTCACATCTTTTCCCATTGCTTCATCTGTCTGCATTCAAGCCGTTCAGCTAATAAACAGTATTGATTGTATCCGTGGGCTTTATTTTCTGGCTGATGTTAGCACAAATTTTGAGAATGCAAAGATAAAAGGAAAACATACCAACAAAATAGAACTATCTCTCAAGAAATGTGCATTTTAATAAAGCTGCAGTAAACATATTTAAATCCCAGCTGATCTGGCCTGCTTGTTGAATTAATTCCTTATTATAAAGTAGCACTTGCTCTTAAAGGACTGTTCCAAATCAATCAGCTGGTGCAAATTTGAAGTGAACTGAATGGGAATTCAAAAACAATCAGAAAACTTTTCAGCCCTAAATTGTATAATGCTTTGTATTTGGTATTTAATTAAAGTGTATGTATAAAATATTTCTTTGGTCCCAACAGGCATTATGTAGGATTACTCGCCATTCTACTAGTGCTTTTCAAACTGTCATTGACAAGGTCGGCCTAACAGCAGTGCTAAATTCCCTAGTTGCTGGTATAAGCCGTGTTCAGCAGTACATGTTGACCATGTTTATTGCTATGCTGTCATCTGGTGTCCATTTGCAAAGACTGGTGCAGGAAAAGGTAGGGCACAAGATTCATTTCATTTAGTTAGCGTTTACTTTATCTCACTGTTTCTACTTGTGAAATATCTTCAGACCTGAAATTGAACTCACTTTTTCACAGTGAGGGTGTGAAACTTATTTTTTCCCATGTCTCATTATTTCTTTTGCTATCTGTAAAGGATGGAGATGTGGATAGCAGTTGAGTAGATGGCATGTATTTCTATTTGGAGGTTAACAGCTCTAGGCATTCACAGTGTTAAAAAGGTTTGGATCAGTTATACACGGAAACAAACAGCACAGGTTAGGTCATTGTCTTAAATTTAGCTAAAATTACCTTATACATCTTTTATCTCTTTCACCCATTCCTTAAGCTAATGACTCCAGTCCACCAAAATGTAATAGAACTGGATAACTTTGTTTAAACTATACACTGCAAATATAGCACATGTGCTGCGTTTCCATTTGAACCACACGACACGTGGCAGCAGCTGCTTGAAGCTCTGTCAGCCCTTCCCATGTTCAATCCAGATGCTTGAGCCATAAAAAAATGTACAGCCATTTTCGTACAAAGCTATCTTGCATACTCCTACTCAGCCTTGCATTCTCACTGTATTGAAAATAAGAGCTAAAATTTCCTCTCCAAGGAGATGGTGAGAGGGATGGAGACCTGGGGAAATAATTGAGCAAGGTGGCCTTGGAGAGAAACTCAGCCCTGTTCTCACTATCCCTGCAATTAACTGCTTGGCTAGAAAGGGTGACTTTCTCGACTTCTCAACTTTCTCGAGTAGTGTTCCACTAAATGCTATTTAAGGGCCTCAACTTGACATCTCTCCAACTACCTGATTCCCTGGTAGATGAGAAAGGTGGCTAGGGCAACTGGTATGCTGGGTTGGCAGGACAGATGTCCTCTAAACGCCCCCATTGGAGTCATGAGTGGTAGACAAAGGGGTGGTCCTGAAAACCACCTTGCCTCTTCCCCCTTTCCCAAAAACCTCTGCCCTTTGAGAAGAAGAAAAACCGATTTACCTTTTACATACTGGATCCCCTCCAAAGTAGACCATAACTGGCTCTGGTTGGCTGGCTGCTTCTGGTGACTAGAAATGACAGTATTGAGGTGGCACCTGATAGGTGTATTTGAAATCATATCAATTCTTAATTAACTGATGGTGAGCTAATAGCTCTGCTCTATGGTGAGTTATCTTGCTGGCCAGGGGACTGTGTTAGTTGTGACCTGATACACTTTCCCCTACACTTTGTTAAAAATGGGCAAATTCAGGTCTAAGGTTCATTACTGCTTCTGAACAAACTAACTTTCTCTTCAAGTCTGTCTTTCCTGCCTTTCCCTTACAATGTTTTCAAACTCATATTCAGCATCACTATCTTTACAAAACTTACCTCACTGATCCATGTTTAATAGGTATCCTTCAATTTGTGCCTTGATTCTTCTGTAGCTTTTTTTCATGGAAAATAACTAGACTAGATACTGCAGAACACTTTTCAATGTAAGTGTTGATACAGAATCTCACCTCTTTGCCAGTGCTTCTTGTGCTAGATTGATGATACTACTATCAGCTGACACAGAACACTTAAATACTACTGACTTTTGATACATCTGACAGGCTTCCAAGCAACAATGCATTTGGGGTCTTGGTTTCATAATATTCCCACACTCTTCTGCTTCCTTCAATTTTGAAAAGAGCATCAAGAAGAAGAAGAGAATAGGTTGTCATTCCATCAATTCTGGTCTTTCAGTAAGCCATGCACAGAAAGAGCTTGCAATTGCACATCACCTCCAGTCCTTAGATGTCCCAAATGCCAACAATCAATAAATTCCTTTGAATTGCAGTGAATGTTATTACAGACAAATATAACAGCCATTTTGTGGAAAACAGTACCCACATGAAGCACGTGAACAAATGTACAGTATCTGCTTTCAAATAGTGATGTTGAAAGGATAAAGGTTATTGGCTAGGAGACCCCCATTCATCTCTTCAAGTAGTGCCATGGAATCACTTGCATCCATTTCAGCAAGCATTTCAACACTGTCACCAGATGAGTAAATTAGAGGTTCAACCTAATGGTGTGGAGACAAGGATTAAAACCCTATCACCCAATAGCTGGTGAAATTTAAAAATCATTAAAAGATGAATATAAAACTAGTTTCGGTAATGACTGCAATGAAACTATCATCAATTGTCATAAAAATCCACCTGGTTCATTAATGTCCTTCAGGAAAGTAAATCTGCTATCCTTACTTTGTACGGCCTCCAGGTGAGTCCAGACCTGCAACAATGTTTTTGACTCTTAACTGCTATCTGAAATAATCAATCATGCCATGCAGTTCAAGGACAATTAAAGATGGGGATCAAATGCTTGCCAGTGACACCAACACCCCCTGAAAGAATAAATTCATTAAGATAGAGGTAAAGGATTTTATCTGAAATGTGTGTGCACTTGAATTTTGTGCTTTGGCCTATACCAAGGAGTCCATTGTGGATGGTTTAATTTAGAGGCAGGTGTGATGCTTCTGATTCGTATGTAAGACATCTGATACTGTAGCCTGTGCACTTAAATTTTTGAGGAAACTGTCTGCCTTAAAATTCACTTCTCTAATTAATTGAGTCAATTTTGCCAGTATTTGATGAGACATGTATTCTCACCATTGAGAACTATTAGCATTTGCTGTTCACTTTTGAGCCCTGCAACTTATAAAGTGTCTTTTAATTGCTCGTGCTTTGTGAACAGTTTGGAAATTGCATTGAACATGCTCAAATATAGCCGAAATGTAAAGTGGGAAACAGGTTCAAAAGGAGGAATTGTCAAAATCTGCAATGGACTGAACATTACAAATCTTGGTTCAGTGAGGCTCACAGTATTGCCAAAGCAGCCAAATCCTTGTCACCTGTAGCTTGGGGTGAAGCTTTTCCCTCTATTATTATGTAATGGTCACATCCTGCAAGACTATAAGAAATTGCAAGAACTGAGATTCAGCGCTATTCTTCACTTGCTTCTCCTTGTATCTGTAATTTAATCCAGCTCCTGTGAGATTTCTGCAATCCTCTAATCAAGGTCTCGTGCATCCCCAATTTTAATCATATCGTTATGGGTGACCATGATTTCACTTGCCTAGACTCAAAGCTCTTAAATACCCTCCCTATTACATGAAACCCAAGAAAGGATATACTTATCAAAGAAGGAGTGCAGTGAAGGCTCATCAGGATAGCAGAATTAATGCTCCTATTTTCTATGTTTACACCTCTCTGCCTCTTTCACCTTGCATCCTCCTTTTAAGATGCTGCTTAAAATCTACCTTTGACCAAGTTTTTGGTCCTGTAAACTAATACCTCCTAATCATACTCAGTATCATACTTCCTTTTATAATGTTACTATGAAGCTCCTTGTGATGTTTCATCCTGTTAAAGGCATTGTGTAAATATAGTTTGTTGTTGATGATGTTCAGCGTAAGACTGCAGAAAAGCTGCTTAGACACCAAGCAATCTGAGCAGTGCAGCATATGTGAAAACATCAGTCAGCAGTTCCACTTTGGAACAGCTGAAATTAAGAACTTACATGGGAAATCATGGGAGCCGGTCAACATTCCATGACTCTATGATGCAACATGCTGGAACAACCCTCAGTGTGGTCTTTGAGAGAGCTGAATGCATGGAATTGTATCCACTGACTTGGGAACAAATGCCATTTCTGACTTCATATCAACCTCATCATATGCTCAAATCTGACAGATTGTCACTAGTAGGTGACCAACTTTCTCACAGGTAGAGGGAGCTTTGGGGAGAGAGCAGGTCTCTTCAGGCTGTCAGTTATCAGGGACCACACACATTAAAATCAGACTATTTGACTTCTGTGCTACTCCAGGGAGTTGACCTGTCTGTCACTACTGCTCCCTGAAATTTCAACATTTGACTCTGATGCTTTAACACGCATACCAGTGGGGCTGATAATTGCCTTAGTTGCTGTCTTTGCTACTGCCTTCATCAGAAATCTGCACCCCAACTTTTGTTGGGTATGTCTTCACCACCAGAAGTCACTGCAAGGTGGCTGAATGTAAATCTGATATAGGAAAGGTAATTGATATAGGGAATCAATCAAAAAGGCTCATTCTCAAAATTTAATTCATATTGGTTCCAGTATCTGGAAATGATAATCATTTGGGCTACCTTAAATGGAATGTGCTGTTAACCACTTGAAGAACAGTGGATGCAAATACAAAATTAACATTATATTAACTGCTGTCCTGTGTCATTGAGTCAACAGCATCACACATTATGCAAAACTAGGTTAAAAATGTATTATGAAAATGTAAACAAAAATTGCTCCAGTGACCTTTGTTCAGACTTCTGGACTGGAAATGTTAACGCTGTTTTCTTTCCAAAAATGCTGCCAGACCTGCTGAATTTCTGCAGCAATTTCAGTTTTTATTTAAAATTCGCAGCATCTGCAGTTCTTTATTTTATTTTAATGTGTTATGGCTGCTGCTTTCAGTAATGTGATTATAGAAAACCCGGCCCTACAGTGGAGCCTAGAACCTATTATGACCAGCTCTCAGCGCACAGCACAAATTCGAATCAGTCCTCAAAAAAGAATGAGAACAGTAAATCCTGGGCTTTGAAACTTTGAAAAATAACCCAAAATTTTGTTTCTATATCATATCTTGGAAGTTACATGGTCAGTACTGTATTAAAGATGTACTTAATTAACTGATTTTAACTTTCGAACTGCATTGGCAGGATACCTCCAGATGTTTGGCCCAGGCCTGTAGACCAACAGTATAATTATGTTGCAACCATGTCTATTATCTGTGTGAAGTTAATTATTTTAACTGTAAATGTACACTAGTTTTGCAAAAAATTTAATGCTTCTGTAAATTCTTTTCATACATTTGTGGTACTTTGTCTCAGTACATTTATTCCTTCCTTGCAGGAATTTGTCACAAAAGTTGCTCGTTTATTGGAAAGTCCTTCAACAGTAATTCGAGCGAAAGCTTTCCTTGTCTTATTGGAAGTTTTAAGGAACAACAAGGAGATGTTGCTGCTTTGTTGCCAGACAAGGTAAACAGAACAATAATCAGAGTCTGCACACAAAATTAAGGTGTCATTTCACTTAATTTTAACAACTGTTAATCTGGTGGTGAAGCTTTTCCACAAACTACACAATTGTGGTTGTGCTGAATGCTAAGAATATATTTTACAATTCTTTTCAGTACCTGTTGAACTGCATCTGGATTCTTTCGATTTGATTCGGTCAATGTTTAATATGCATGAATTTTTGTTAAGGCTTTCAGATCACAGAAGAAAGACTGTTTTAAATTTTATGTAACATAAGTTTTTTTTTAAATTGGGGAAGCAAGTTGAAGGACTCACTGCTAAATACCACAAAGAACTTGAAGAAAATAATAGAATTTTGACTATTTTTGGTAGAGTACTGGTAACTTAGTAATACATAGTATCAACTAGCTATTCTTTTTCAAAACTGATGGGGTGGTAAAACGGATTGTCTGTTTACATTTCTGCTACCTATTAGTATGGAATGTTTATAAGGCTAATTTGAACCGACAGAAATTGTGCTGATCAAGAATTTGCGAGGAACGAGCGCACTGCCTATGTGATGTGTTAAGTCGGATGTCCATTTGATTTTGGGGCTCTGGTCTCATTTAAATAAAATTGCTATTCTGCTGTTTCCAAGTGAGCACCAATTGGTAGTACTGTATGCCAATTTGGTGGGGTGAGTCAGGAAACCTCGAAGTGCCTAACAAAGGTTTAAAAACCACAGAGACACTGACAGATGACAGGGTGACTTTTGCATGGACAAGAAAACATTCATTCTCATTTTAGTGGAAGGTGAATTGATTTTTAAAAAAAACTCAGCATATTCTCCAAGTAGCCTCTCAGAATTCCCATTAAGTATTGTTGATTTATTTGTCCTGTATTCCGTGCCATGCAGTAGGACTTTAGCAGTTAAGTTGCACAAGTGTAACAACTGGAAACCCAAAATTGCAGCAGAATCCTACATGTATTTCATTAGACCCAGATTTAAATACATATGTGAGACTCCTGGCTATTTTGAATAGAAATACAGATCACTTAAGCTACTGTCTGATGCAAATTGTAATAGCTTGCCTTGGGCAGAAACTCTGCAGAAATTTAGTTTTGCAAGTTTTGGCTTTCGAATTCCCTACTTGTGCTGAAAAATAGGGAGGCAATCATATAAAAATGACCCCTAGCATTATATTTGGAACTCACCTAAGAGAAAAGGATCCAGGTTTACAAATTTTCTGAAGAAGGGTCCAGACCCGAAACGTCAGCTTTCCTGCTCCTATGATGCTGCCTGGCTTGCTGTGTTCATCCAGCTCTACACCTTGTTATCTCAGACTCCATCATCAGCAGTTCTTACTATCTCAGATTTACAAATTGACTCTTTTTCTTACTTAGTCTGATTGCAAATGTATCACCTTGACATCCATAATCAGAGAAGCCTATGTCAACTGTATTTTATGAGTACAGTCATCTTTTACAATTTAAAAACTGAAAAACCAAATATGCCTTACATTTCCAGAAGAAGTGTCATTTTTACCTTCAGTTCTGAAGATAAATTATACTGGACTCAATGTTAACTTTGTTTCTCTCTCCACAGATGCTGCCAGACTGCTCAGTGATTCCAGCACTTTAATTTTTTATTTTAGACTTGCAGCATCTGCAGTATTTTGCTTTTAAATCAAAGTATCAATGACCCTGGTAGCACAAAACCCAATTTTATATTGCAGTGAGAGATAGTAAGAACTGCCGATGCTGGAGTCAGAGATAACACAGTGTGGAGCTGGAGCAACACAGCAGGTCAGGCAGCGTCAGAGGAGCAGGAAAGCTGGCGTTTTGGGTCGGGACCATTCTTCAGAAATGGAAGAGGGGCAAGGGAACTCTGAAATAAATAGAGAGAGGAGGGGTGGGGCTGGGGAAAGTAGGTGGAATGGTGATAGGTGAATGCAGGTAGGCAGTGGTGGAGATTGGTTAGTGAGATAGGAGGAGCGGATAGGTGGGATAGAAGACGGACAGGTTGTGTCAGGTCAAGGAGGTGGGGATGAGAGGGATGGGATGAGGCCGGGGGGGGGTTGGGGAGATTTTGAAACTAGTAAAGTCCACATTGAGACCATTGGGTTGTAGGCTCCCAAGGCGGAATA
>NC_063333.1:141573961-141608375 GCF_021869965.1 Rhincodon typus
CTCATCCCATGACCAACCCTCCTTCTCATCCCCACCTCCTTGACCTGACACAACCTGTCCATCTTCTCTCCCACTTATCCGCTCCTCCCACCTCATTGACCAATCCCCACCACTGCCGACCTGCACTCATCTATCACCATCCCACCTACCTTCCCCAGCCCCACCCCTCCTCTCTATTTATTTCAGAGTTCCCTTCCCCCTCTCCCATTTCTGAAGAAGGGTCCCGACTCAAAACATCAGCTTTCCTGCTCCTCTGATGCTGCCTGGCCTGCTGTGTTTCTCCAGCTCCACACTTTGTTATATTGCAGTGATATTGGCAGGATTGAAGTGACTTTTTCTAAATTAATTACAGTGGAAATGTTGAGAACAATATGGATGGTATGGATAATGTTATGTAAATTTAAGAAATGATACATGAATTTATCTGTGATATTATCACTGCATACATCAAGTTTCTAAAAAGTTAAGTCTCACTGAATGTGAATGAAGAGAATGATAAAACCCAAAATTTGTAACAATTCCAAAAGTATTACCAGTATTTTTGTTCTATCAAATCCTTTTCCATAGTTTCTAATAATGAGGAAATATTGAAATTTTGATTTTCTGTTGTTGATGAAGTAAGTGTTTTAAATTGCTGTGTTATCAACAGAAGAGAAGCATGAATAATGAAGAAGAATCCATGAGGCGTGTTTAGACTCTATCTATTTGTAAACATTTTGTCAGACTCACATTTGTGATCTTGATAGAACATGGAATAATAGCCAGTGTTTCCATGGGAACACTGTGTATACTGCTTCATCAGTATGTCACAGTCATCAGCCAGCAACTAATCAAAAAAGTTTTGAAAACTCAAGCACACTCTTTTCACTCTTCTCATTAAATATTCTCATGACCCCAGAAAAGGAACCAAGTATGTCCCACAAAAAACAAATTTATAACAGCGATGGGCTGCCTTCATAGGCATTGAACTCTTCTCATTCCTTCTACTCTTAGGAATTTAGAAGAATGAGAGGTGATCTCATGGAAACAGCTGGGATTCTTAAGGACCTGGATTATACAACCTCACATCCCACTTCCTGTAAAGACTCCATCCCATTCATTCAGTTCCTCTGTCTCTGTCGCATATGTTCAGATGAGGCCACCTTCGACAAGGGAGCCTCTGAAATGTCCACCTTCTTCCTCAACTGAGGATTCCCCAGCTCTGTTGTCGACAGGAACAACCCATCTCCCACATGTCCGCCCTCACCCCTTCTCTTCCTTCCTGCAACAGCGATAGGGTTCCGCTTGTACTTACCTACCATCCCACCAGCATCAACATCCAGAAGATCGTCAGACACCATTTCCGCCACCTCCAGCAAGATGCCACCAGCAGACACATATTCCTCCCCCAACCCCCCTTGTCCGCCTTCCGCAGGGATCATTTCCTCTGGGACACCCTGGTCCACACTTCCTTCACCCCCAACACCCCCCACAGCCCTACAGCACCTTCCCCTGTAACTGGCAAAGGTGCAACACCTGCCCATTTACCTCCTCCCTCCCCAGTATCCAAGGGCCCAAACATACTTTCCAGGTGAAGCAACATTTCACCTGCACTTCTCAGAATCTAGTCTACTGCATTCGCTTCTCACAATCTGGTCTCCTCTACATTGGGGAAATGAAGCATAGACTGGGTGACTGCTTCACAAAACATCTGTGTTCTGCTCACAAAAAAGACCCTGAACTACCTGTTGCCTGCCACTTTAACGCACCACCCTGTTCCCTGGCTAACTTCTCTGTCTCTGGCTTGCTGCAGTGTTCCAGCGAAGCTCAACGCAAGCTGGAAGAACAAGACCTCATTTTCTGCTTGGGGACCCTGCAGCCCCCTGGACTGAATATCGAGTTCAATAATTTTAGGACCTAAACTCTCCCACGTCCCAGCCCTCTACCCAACACAGCAGGCTTTGTTACCACATAGCCTGCCATTACACACCACCTGTTATTAGTCACTAATAGTCCCCATTAACAACTATTCACCCTCTCAGCCTGATCGTTATCAACCTTTGGCCTGTCCAACTGCTCTTGTCTCTCTTTAGGCTCTATTCTATTATTTACTCCCTACCCCATTCCCCTCCCCTTTTTTTCTGCATATAAACTGACGTTTTCCCAGCCACCATCATTTCTGAGGAAGGGTCAATGGACCCGAAACGTTAACTCTGTTTTTTCCTTCACAGATGCTGCCAGACCTGCTGAGCTTTTCCAGCAACTTTGTTTTTGTTCAAGATTCTTAAGGGGCTAGACAGGGCAAATGCTGAGAGGATGTTTCCCCTCATGGGAGCATCTAAGACCAGAGGATTTAATCTCAGACTAAAGGGTTGCCAATTTAAGACTGAGATGAGGAGGAATTTCTTCTCTCCATTTTGCCCCTACAGTCTCTGCAGCAGAGTTCCAGAGTCCTTCTATATGTTGGAGGCCAAGATAGATAGTTTCTTGATAGGGCAATCAACAGTTAAGGGGAAAGGGCAGGAATGTAAATAGGAGGAATAATGGATCAACCATGATCCTACTGAATGGTGAAGCAAGCTCAACCAAGAACAACCGATACTTGATCCTGTTTCTATTGTCTGAGGTCTTTCTTGTAACATTATCTGTAATATAGACTGAAGTAAATAAGATATTGCTTCAGTTTTTTTTGAGTATCTTTTTAAAACATAATGATTTGACTTTTTATACTTTTACTTAACGTCCCGAGGCTGAAACACTTGGTTGTTGCCTGCCTCTGTTCCAACACCTCTGCTTTTGTACAACTTGTCTCTCATATTAGGAATATAGGAAAAGGAGTAGGCATGTAGCTCTTCAAACCTGTTTCACTATTTAATGAGATCATGGCTTCTCTGTGGCCAACTTAATACACCTGCCTTTGGCCCATATCCTTTAATGCCTTTGCTTAACAAAACTTTATCTGTCTTAGATTTAAAACTCTAGCTCTGTACTTGATCTTGATTTACCATGTGCAACTTTACAAGAGATAGACTAATGCTCCATAAACTTCAGAAAGCACATTATGTTTACAGTGAGCTAGACACACCATATCTAAATTTGAGTTTTGATTGTTTTTTCAAAGAAAAGAAGTTACATTTTGAACGAAAAAGAGAGGAACAGTTTCTAATTATCACCTTTGTTAATACCCAAGTTATAATGTGATTGAAACTGAAAGAACTGTGGATGCTGTAAATCAGAAACAAAATCAGAAGTCGCTTGAAAAGCTCAGCAGGTCTGGCAGCAACTGTGAAGAAAAATCAGAGTTTACATTTTGGGTCCAATGACTCCTCTCATGCCTGCAATACCAACAGTGGTCACCAGTGGTGCAGAATTGCTGCAGTAACTATTTGCCTGAATCATAAAACAGTTACAAAGCACTATAAACAATAATAACAATTATTTTACTCGTCCAGATACTCGATCTTCTATATTTCTGCACCAAAGCGCTATAATTTAGAGTTCGCAAGTTGCTCAAAAGATTTCTAGACAGCTGGTGTTTCCCTACAATTTGTTTTCGCACGAGAGAGGTTACGTTGTGCCAGTTTTTGATTTATTTGTCCCGACTATAATTTTATGAAAATCTTATATTGTGGAAAACATTATCTTTATCTTTATTGTTACTTATAAACTATAACACATTTATGGAGGAAGATAGTGTTTTCATTGCTGTTGTCAATATAAATCAAAAAAATGAGAATGAATGGAATCTGATTATGAATTATCGACTATCAATATGCATTTAAAGTATGCTAGATTAGCATAACTTTGTCAGGGATAGTAAAAGTTAGTTTTAATGAGCCCTCTGTAACATCCAGGAATTTTGCTAGCATACAACAGAGTAAGTTCCTTGATATCTAGTCATTCAGAATTGTATTTTTCCATGTGATCCATGTGCTATAAATCTCATAATGCCATTTCTTAAGATCTAACTAAGTAATGTTACTGTGGAATTGCTTCCTCCTATGTTTTCCTCCTCCTCCCAGCTGATAGTTTATATGAAGAAAAAAAAACCTGATCCTAATTCTGCAAGGCTATTGCACTTCCCAGTACATTCCCTGTCATATCTCATCTTATCTTCCAACCTGCTGTCTCTGCAACAACCTGATACCCTTTCTCGAGGCCTCCGCTGCCCGTCACTATTACTTTACAAATAAGATGGTTATCAAAATTTGGCAACAACCCTCCCCCACATCATAGCTTATGAATTTTGAGGCATCTAGCTTCCAGCCACAACTTGCCTTAACAGCTTATAGTTCGTGAAAAACAAACATTTGAGTCAAATTTCTAACTATCTTCAATTGTACATGGAACAGATGATGTGCATTTGAAAAGTAATGTATTCACAGTTGATCATTTTAACATTCTCTTCCTCACAAATATGAACAATTTGAGATGAGACTGAACATTGCTATGCACTCCATAAGTTCAGTTGTTAATCATAAACTTTTAAACCAGCCTATTTGGGCATATTATGACATGCCTGACATCACATCTTACAGGGGGACTTGAATCCAATCTTCCAGTTCAGAAATAGGGGGAATATTTTCTAATCAACCTATTCAGAGATGTTATTACACATTCCAGAGCAGGTGGGGCTTGAATTCAGGTCTCTTGATTCAGAGGCAGGGACACTGTGTTAATCATATCCATTGTATTCAGGTGGTCAGCATTAATTGGTGGCTCATCTGTGCTTTCATATGGAAGCAGGCTGAATGACAGATTTTGCTTGGAAATGTAGAGTGCTGTAAACGCAATGTGTGTCTTTGTGAATAAAAGCCTGGAAGTGAATGAAGATTATGCTCTAGTGTTCAATCCTTGCCACCTAGATAAGAGAAATTTGCAGCATTAACATTAAACATTTTATTGGTAATGTTCTGTAGCTTTGTCCAAAACTGCTTTGTCAAGATTACAAAGATGTCAAATGACAGCATAAAATTCAAGGATATTGCACAGGTGGATAAAGATCAGTTCTATGTAGATGCTTCCAAATCAATATTACCTTGACGGGATATAATCATAAATCAGATTGTGGCAGATTATATTGAGGACATTAACAGAAACTAAACATCTGTTGGATTTCTACAGCATTGGTAGCTTTAGGCCATATTTCAGAATATTCTCTTCAAGTAATCCTGCCATGTAAATGGAACATTAGCTAAAGTTTGGTGGGGGTGGTGCTTTATAATTTAAAATTGTAATTTGAATTTTGATCTTAATTTAAAATTACATTTATTAATGCAACTATTTTTGTGTAGTTAGTACATATATATTTATTTGTGATCATATTCATGGTGAAAATATTATGTTTGTATGTTATGTGCAGTTGAATGTATACACTTAACGGTAAGGTCCTGGGCAATGTTGCTGAGCAAAGAGACTTTGGAGTGCATGTTCAGAGTTCCTTGAAAGTATAGTCACCGGTAGATAGGACAGTGAAGAAGGTGTTTGGTATACTTGCCTTTATTGGTCAATGCATTGAGTATAAGAGTTGGGAGGTCAAGGTTGTGGATGTACAGGACATTGGTTAGGCCACTTTTGGAATACTGTGTGCAATTCTGGTCTCCCTGCTATAGGAAGGATGTTGTGAAACTTGAAAGGGTTCAGAAAAGATTTACAAGGATGTTGCCAGTGTCCGAGGGTTTGCTGTACAGAAAGAGCTGAATAGACTGGGGCTATTTTCCCTGGAGTGTCGGAGACTGAGGGGTGACCTTATAGAGGTTTATAAAATCATGAGGGGCATGGATAGGGTAAATAGACAAAGTCTTTTCCCCAGGGTAGGGGAGTCCAAAGCTAGAGGGCATAGGTTTAAAGTGAGAGGGAAAAGATTTAAAAGGGACCTAAGGGGCAACATTTTCATGCAGAGGGTGGTGTGTGTATGGCATGAGCTGCCAGAGGAAATGTTGGAGGTTGGTACAATTGCAGAATTTAAAAGGCATCAGGATAGGTATATGAATAGGAAGGGTTTAGAGGGATATGGGCCAAATGCTGGCAAACAGGACTAGATTTATTTAGGATATCTGGTCAGCATGGATGAGTTGGACCAAAGGGTCTGTTTCTGTGCTGTACATCTCTTTGACTCTATGATTGCTAGGAAATTATATAGCATGTGTGTTGTAAGATAAATTTATGGGTTAGATGACCAAAAGAGAGGATTGACTATGTGTAGAGTTAGAAAATAGGGATTATCATGAGAAATCTTTCAAAGCTAACATATTTCAATATTTGTCATTGGTACTAATTGACTCTCTTTTGTTAACTGCAGGTTAGTGATGTATATTGAAAGAGACAGCAGAAAAGCCACACAGGGAAAGGAGCAGCAAAACAGCAATGAATACCTGTCTAAATGCCTGGATCTGTTAATCTGTCATATTGTCCAGGAGCTGCCAGGAATTATAGGTAAGTTGAACAAATAATGTATGAAATGTGCAGAAGAGTAGCTTACTAACCATATTCTGACTCTACATTTTGTGCAGTTTATGTAGAATTGTTATTGTAATGGGGTGTCTACCTCCATTAACAAGAATGCCAAGTTGTTTGCATTACAGCAGATATCCTGACACTTGAGACATCAACAGAAACCCGGTAGTCTGAAGGAGATGCAAGTCAAGTAAAAGCTTGTATTAAACTTACTTAAACAGCTTTACATTCCAAAATAAATATGGCATAGAATAGGTTATAGTTTAGTATAGTGCAGTATCTTCAAATATTTTTTAAAGTTCACTGAATTATTTTCAAAGATACATGGTTCAGATGGCCATAACAATGCCTTTTATTCATCTTTGATTGGAAGTGTACTGGTTTTAACTATCTACAAAGATGCTTTTTTTAACTTAAAGGCATGACATTGGTTCTATACTGCTTTGTTGCACACTTGTACACTTCCTGAAGACTGACATTAATCTAACGTTAACAGAGTTTAAACATCACGAAATGATTTACTGTATTAGCAAAACCTGGACAATTTTCAGTGCATAGGTTCAGGAGAATATGGTCTACATGGAACCTGACCATAGCTCCTTAAAGGGACTGTTGAAATTTTCCACAAAAAAAACTTTATTAAGAAGAAAGTATACATAATATACATAACTGAATTTGTGTGCAATGGAATACTCCTCCCAGATCTATCAGGCCTAAAGTTCCAGAGTAGGGATCATTTCCTATACCTGGTTTGGCCTCCAGTACAAACCAATTTCAAGTCATTTGTTTCAAGTCGTTTGTTTCAAAACAAAAACATTTCGAATTTGTTATGAAATCATTGCACAATTTGTGAAATAAAAGTACTTCTGAGTACCATTCAAGCTATACTTAACCACTTGTTACTCTAACTAAGAGAGATGCCTGTGGTCCATTTTGGACTGTTAGTTTAGTTAGCTTAATAAATCTAATTATTTACTTATAGAGAATATCTTGGTACATTAGAATTGATGATATGTTGTGAACACTGAGGTAATGTGCATTTCGGATGCGGTATAATTTGCAGTCTCTGGTTTGGCTCATTTGGGGTTGTCAATGTACTTGCACCGATAATGATTGTTCAAGTGGAGTTGGAATATTCTCCTTCATTAAGTGGTAAGGAAAAGAATGTTTGTGATTCTACTTTAAATCCCCAAGATTGTAAGAGTTTCTTTTGGAATTGCCTGCATCATCTGGTTTCCAGTAATAACTTCATTCAAAAGTTTCCTCGGTTAAATGGGGTGTAAATTTCTGAAACATGAGAATAAATTTAAGATTAACTGTGCAGATCGTAAAGTGTATCATCGCAATGATGTGTAGCGTTTTAGTGTGTACAGATGTTTTGATGACCATGGGCTGGTTACAGAAGGCATATCTCAACTTTTAACTCTTCTACATCTGAAATAGTACAGCATTGATATTTGAAGATGTCAATCGCAAAGTAACTCTGCTAAAAAATTGGATGTTGTTTATCTTTGATCTTAATTACACCTGATCACGGTATAGCTCAATTATTTGGTTAAAAAATCTGTGCTGTGAAAATGGAAGTAAATCAAAAGGCTAGAATCCAGAGATTCAAATTGACAGCTCCAAACATGGCAGAGTGCCATCAAAATGTTATCTCTACATGGAAACTCTACTTGACATTTAAAGTGTGGTCTCACAATTTTTTTTCTGATATTCAAGCATGGATTTTTAAAACAATGTAGAGCTTCTCGGTTTTTGAAAAAATGGCATAAATTGTCCAAAAGAGAAAGTCCTGACCCCAAGCATGCCGCCTACTATATTTGCGGAGGCAGAAATGGATTCAGGACAGGAGGTGCGCATTTCCGGAAGATAGTTACTCGTATAAATCAGCAGCTGCCTCCAGTCATGTGTGATTTTGGTGAGGTAGGAGTGCAAAAACATGATGTTGATTAAACCTGGTCTGAACTTTGTGAGTTTGATTCGCTGACCAAGATTCCCTTTTGGAGAGGTAAGATAACATAAGACCATAAGATATAGGAGGAGAATTAGGCCAATTGGCCCACTGAGTCGGCTCCGCCATTCGATCATGGCTGATATCTTACTCAACTGTATTCGCCTGCCTTATCCCCATAGCCCTTGATCGCTTTACTAATCAAGAACCTGTCTATCTCTGTCTTAATTGCACTCAATGATTTGATATCCACAGCTTTCTGCAGCAATGAGTTCCACAGATTCACCACTCTCGAGCTGAAGAAATTCCTCCTCGTCTTAGTTCTAACGGATCGTCCCTTCACACTAAGGCTGCACCCTTGTCTCTCCTACTAGTGGAAACATCTTTTCCACATCAACTCTATCAAAGCCTCTCAGTATTCAGTTAAGTTTCAATGATATTCCCCTGTCATATTTCTCAACTCCAGTGAGTACAGACCCACGATCCTCAACTGGTCCTCATATGACAAGTCCTCCATCTCTGGGATCATTTTGGTAAACCTCCTCCAAGGCCAACACATTCTTACTTAGATGAGGGTCCCAGAACTGCTCACAGTATTCTAAATGCAGTCTGACCAGAGCCTGATACAGCTCAGTACATCCCTGTTCTTGTATTTTAACCATAAAATTATAGAGTCATACAGCATGGAAACAGACCCTTTGGTCCAACTCGTCCATGCCAACCAAGTTTCCCAAACTAAACTAGTCCAACTTGCCTGTGTTTGGCCCATACCTCTCTAAACCTTTCCTATTCATGAACCTGTCCAAATGTCTTTTAAATGTTGTAACTGTACCTGCCCATTTGAAATGAATGTGAACATTAAAGGGGAGGCAATGCCATGAGGTATCATCACTATACTATTAAACCAGCAACCCAGGCAACATTCTGGAACCTGGGTTCAAATCCTGCCATGACAGATGGATTTGAATTCACTGAAAATCTGGAATTAAGAGTATAATGATGATCGTGAAAAGTCGTTGATTGTTGGAAAAATCTTTATGATCTATTATGATCTGAAACCTTCCCTAACGTCCTTTAGGGAAGGAAACTGTCATCCTTACCTGGTCTACATGTGACTCCAGACCCATAGCAATGTGACTGACTCTTAACTGCCCTCAGGATGGGCAATAAATGCTGCTTGAGCCAGCGATGCTCACATCCTGTGAATGAATTTAAAAAAACATTGTATTTGTCTTCCTAACTGTCAACTGAACCTGCATGTTAACTTTAAGAGAATCCTAAACTAGGACTCCCAAGTTCCTTTGTGCTTCAGGTTCCCGAAACCTTTCCCCAATTAGAAAATAGACTCGGCCTCTCTTCTTTCTACCAATGTGCATAACCTTACACTTTCCCACATTGTATTCCATCTGCCACTTCTTTGTCTACTCTCCTAGCCTGTCTAAATCCTTCTACAGCCTCCCTGCCTCCTCAACACTACCTGTCCTTCCAACTATCTTTGTGCCATCTGAAAACTTAGCAACAATGACCTCAGTTCCTTCGTCTAGATTGTTAATGTATAACGTGAATAATTGTGGTCCAAACAGTAACCCTGCTGAACTCCACTAGTCACTGGCTGCCATCTGAAAAAGACCCCCTTATTTCCACTGTCCACCTTCTGTCAGTCAGCCAGTTCTCTACCCAGCCAGTACCTTGCCCCTAACGCCATGGGCTATTATCTTATTTACCAACCTTCCATGCGGCGCCTTGTCAAAGGCCTTCTGGAAATCCAAATAGGTCATATCGACCTGCTCTCTTTCATCTAACTTGCTTGTTAGTTCCTCAAAGAATTCTGACAGATTTGTCAGGCATGACCTTTCCTTGATGAAGCTGTGCTGATTCAGCCCTATTTTACCATACACTTCCAAATACTCCACAATCTGATCTTTAATAATGAACTCTAAAATATCACTGATAACCCGTGACAGGCTAACCAGCCTATCATTTCCCGTTTCTGCCTCTGCCTTCTTAAACAGGGGTGTTATGTTTGCTACTTGCCAGTCCTCTGGAACTCTTCCTGAATCAAGTGATTCCTGAAAGATCACCATTACTGGCTCCACAATATCCTCAGCTATCTCCTTCAGAAAGTTCAGGTGTAATCCATTGGTTCAGATTATTTATCCACCTTCAGACCCTTCAACTTCCCCAGCACCATCTCCTTAGTAATGGCCACTACACTTACCTTTTCCCCTGACTCTCTTGAAGTTCTGGTATGCTATGGGTATCTTCTACAGTGAAGACTGATCCAAAATACAATGATCAATTCCTCCACCATTTATTTGATCCTTGTTACTATTTCTCCAGCCTCATTTTCCAGCAGTACAATGACCATTCCTCCCTCTCTCTTACCTTTTATATATCTAAAAAAGCTCTCACATTCTTCTTTTATATTACTAGCTAGTTTACCCATATATTTCATCTTCTCCCCACGTTATTGCTTTTTCAGTTATCCTCTGCTGGTTTTGAAAAGCTTCCCAATCTTCTAGTTTCCCTCTAATCTTCACTGTTAATCCTCATTGTATGCTTTTTCTTTACTTTGATACTATGCCTGACTTCCCTTGTCTCATCCCCCCACTTAGTGTATTTCTACTTCCTTGGAATGGATTTCTATTACGCCTCCTGAATTACCACCAGAGACTCCTACCATTGCTGCTCCATCGTATTCCCTGCTGGATTTCCCTTCCGGTCAACACTGGCCAGCTCCTACATCATGTCTTTTGGAGTTACCTTTACTCAATTGTAATACCGTTACATCTGATTTGAGCTTCTCTCAAACTGCAGGGTGAGTTTTACCATGTTATGGTGACTGCTGTCGAGGGGGCTCCTTCACTTTAAGCTCCCTGATCAAGTCTGCATACAATCAAGGGTTGGCTTGAATTGGCATTGGGTGGGAAATGGCCATAAGAATGTGTACAGGGCATAGGTTGTCATGGAGCTCATGAGATGGCATACATTGGTAGCCTGTGTGAAGTGTGTTAGGGATAAGGGCTGTTTTATGTTTTATTCCTTTATAAAGTTTGGTGCAGCACTGGAGCCCCAGGGTACATCATCTGCGCAGAACGCCTCTGTACGCAGCATCCTTCTCATTCATTCCAGAGTGACCCAATCTCATTCCCAGTAAACTGCACTACCACAGTGGAATTCCAACTTCCCAGGCAGGTCTGCAAAGCCAGAAGTACCCCAAATATCAGTGTCCATTCCGGGCAAGAAAATTCAGACTTCAAAGGTTTGATTACTGGGGTAATTTTTCAAATGAGGGTTGGTCTTACTTAGTTGTTGACACTGCAGTTAGAATTTTGTCCAAATTTGGAAACAGATGATCCATTTGCACTAAAAATTGTTCTTCGAACAAACATTGGGATGAAAGCTGCTGAATTACTTCAGAATATGTGGAACACAAATGGAAATTTTCTCCAGGAAAGCAATGCAAAGGAATATTTATTAAACTAAACTGTATAGTTTTTTTAATCACTTTAAAAATAAAATGAACAGTCACAAGAGATATAAAAATACGATAGAATTGAAAACAGAAATTGCTGGAAAAACTCAGCAGGTCTGGCAGCATCTGTGAGAGAAAGCAGAGTTAACATTTCGGGTCTAGTGACCCTTCTTCAGAACTAATGAGATTTTCCAGCAATTTCTGTTTTTGTTTCTAATCTTAAGCATCTGCAGTTCTTTCGGTTTTTGTTTTCTATAGAAACAGTTTGTTGCTTCGTGCTATTACTGGTTTTGCAGTATTTTAATTAGTCTGGCTTTATTTACTATTACAGTCGGGTAAGATTCTGCCCCACGCTTGCTGATAAGTGTATTTTTCTCTTTTTTTCTTCTACTCCTTGTCACATTACAAAATTAATGTCAGTCCCTGGCCAAGCCTGCTTATAACTTAGAAAATAATATTAAATATTTCTTTAATTAGTATTTATGAGTTTTATTTTCCATTTTGAGTCTACTCTAATAATGGCACACAGCCTTGTGAGGGAAATTATATATTATGGTATAAAAGGGACAGTAGTAATGTGGATACAAAATAAGCTGAGTTATAGGAAACAGAGAATTATGCTCAATTGATATTTTACAGGCTGAAGGAAGGTTTGTGGTGGAGCTTCCCAGAGGTTGACATTGGGACCATTGCTATTCCTGATAAATGTTAATAATCTGGATCTTGTGTGCGACTGTGACAATTTCAAAGGTTGCAGGTGGCACTAAACTTGGACAAGTTGTAAACTATGAGGAGGACAGTGTGGTGCTCCAAAAGGGCGTTGGCAAGTTGTTGGAGTGGGCGGATAGGTCACAGATGAGCTTGGGGTGACACGGTGGCACAGCGGTTAGTACTGCCACCTCACAGCATCAGGGACTTGGGTTCAATTCCAGCCTTGGGTGACTGTCTGTGTGGAGTTTGCACATTCTCCCCTGTATTTGCGTGGGTTTTCTCTGGGTGCTGTGGTTTCCCCCCATAGTCCAAAGATGTGCAGGTTAGGTGAATTGGCCGTACTAAATTGCCCATAGTGTCCAGTGACATGAAGGCTAGGTGGATAAGTATAGGGTGAGTCTGGATGCGATGCTGTTCGGAGGGTTGTTGTGGACTCAATGGACCGAATGGCCTGCTTCCACTCTGTTGGAATTCTGTGAGCTGCAAGAGGCAAATTTTTATCTAGAGGGTGGTATGTGCCTGGAATGCATTGCTCGAAGAGGCAGTAGAAGATACAATAGCAATGTTTAAGAGGCATCAACAGGGAATAGAGGGATACAGACTGCATAGAAGCAAAAGTTTTTTAGTTTAGAAAGGCGTCATGTATCAGTGCAGGCTTGGTAGGTCAAAGGGCCTGTTCCTGTGCTATGCTGTTCTTTAAACAAAGAACAAGAGGGCATAGATTTAAAGTGATGTGCAAATGAAGAAAGGGCAATGTGAGAAAAAATCCTTTTTCACACAAAGAGTAGTTAGGATATGCAGTGTACTGCCTGGAGACACGTTTAATTCAGGTGTTCAAGAGGCATTGGATGATTATTAGGATAGAAAAGATGTGCGGGGGAAAAGGCAAGAGTTTGGCACTAGAGTGAAACAGTGCAGGCATGATAGGTTGAATGGCCTCCATTTGCACTGTAACAATTCTGAGATTCTGTAAATAGATTTATTGGCATTAACATAGTTTGATGAAGTATGGAGCAATCCTGACTTGAATATCCTTGTTAGTAGTCCTATCCAATGATCTTATTGCTAAAGGTCTGAGCAGTTAAATTGTGAATATAAAATATCCTTTCTCAGACTGCAACACTTCAGAATATGTTCGTCTGATTCCCTGAAATGCCCCATTTCTCCATTTTGCTCTGCAGCAAAGTACAGAGGCGATATGAGCAAATTACTGCGGATGAAGAGTCATCTAGACTGGAAACGTTAGCTTGCTCTCTCTCCATGGATGCTGTCTGACCCACTGTGATCTCTAGCACTTGTTTTCAGTACAGAGGCTGTACGTTCTTTCCCTTCCCTATCCTGCAGGCTAAATTGACTCAAGGGTCAATGTATAAGTTTCTCATTTTCTAATTTCCCATTCATTGAGGCTCTGGGACTTATGGTGCAGAGGTTGTATCCCTCTTCTGAACCAGGAGGCCTGGGTTCAAGTGCCACCTTCTCCAGAGGTGTGCATTAACATCTGTAAGCAGGTTGTTTAGAAAATATCTTCATTTGAGTCTGTCATAAAAGAGGGCATTCAGGTTTATTTCAGATGCTCACTTTCTTGATCCACCTGCTGTTTGGAAGGTATATTATTGTTCTTTAAATCCCATTTTACCATTCCCATGCCCCATAATTCTTTTAGGGTGATTTGCATTGGAACTGAGAGTAGAGATGACTTACGAGCTATTTATGTCATCATGTATTTGTGAGAAAGTTGTTAACTACTTGATTCACTCCCCCACATGTTACTTAGATGAAGTTGAATGTGATTATTCTTTCTACCAATTATGAAACTAGACTATTCTAATGAGAGTTTCACCAGGGTGAGTGGTGCTGTGCAGAGGATCTGAACATTTACTCTGTTTGTGGCTCTGACGAGTTTCTAGATCAGATTAATCCTACTATTTAGTTTCTTCTAGGGTTCTGGAATGCTGGCTAAGAGGTATGGAGTGATTAAGGGAGAGTCCTTGAGTAGGGATGTCGAATGGGATTTATCCTCAATGTTATTTAATTGCTGATTAGTGTTTAGCTGGAAAGTTGAAGCTTGGGATTGTACATACTGTTCTCTGGAATTCCTAGTTATACAAACAATATCTGGGACTATCATTGCATGGGATGAAACAATCTTGGAAATCTTTTCCAGACATAAATGCCTGTTCTGAGCTGATAGCTTGCTGCTATTGCATGTGCTTTATGTGGTCTTAACAACTAATACCTTGGGAGGTGATTCCAGCAATACAAAAATGAAAGTTAAAAAAATTCAAGTTGGGCAACAAGTTCATTTCCTATTAGTGTTTAGAGATTATTCCTGTGCCAGTGTGTACATGGCCTCCATTTTCTCAAAGCAGATGGTGAACTATAACTCTTGGCACTGCCAAGGGTAATCAGCACACTGGGGACTGAAAAAAGAACTTTTTCAATGGAAGTAGGAGTAGTATGAAAGAAAGTAAAATAAACTTGAAGATATCTGAGTGGCATCAACAGCTCCTGTTGCATGTAGATTTGTTTACCCTCTTAGTGGATGAGTGGATTGATCTTCCCCAGCTGGGAACCAAACTCAAAAGCAGCAAGAATTAGAGAATCAGCACAACATTGTTGTTAACCCTATCTCCAACCTGCTCCATTTGGGTACAGCTCCCATTAGCAATGGCAAATTTATCTTATATCCTGCCCACTCTAATATTATTGGCACAGCAAAACTTGGCCTTTATTCAGCACCTTCCTGTAATGATGCTAGCTGCCAGGCAGCAATGTGAAATATTCTAATGATCTGACAGCTTGAGGCAGCAAGTGCTTGTGCACTTGAGTTCCAAGCTGCCTTCAGAATAAAGTCCTTGAGTTTTCCAATTTTGTTCTCAGTTATTTTTTCTTAATTCAATTTCATATGAAAGGTGAACAAGTCATCAATTGTTGACATACGCTTTGTTAATCTTTAAAGATATCTGCTCAACCCTTGTATGTTATTTCCTCTTGGCCCGCCTCTTGATTGTCTTTCACTTGGAGATTCTGGAACTTCCTATTTTTGTCTGTTTCGTTCCCCTGCACTAACTTGATATTTATGCTGCCACATCCTTGAAATACCAGACTGAAGTCTTTGACGCAGCAGGGCTGTTGGTAACCTATGGGTTTGTGTGATGCCAAGATCTTAAAAAAAACTCTGTACAAATGTTTTATTCCTCTTTGGGTAATGGCCTTTTCATTTGTATGTGGAACTTGAATCCTATTCAGAGCGTAAGGACAGCCATACACAAGCAATCAAGTGTGCATTCAGTTTGTCTGAACAGTTGCAAATTCTATTGTTAAAACTTTAGTTTGGGATTGCTAAACGGTATTATTTTGATAATTCAGCATTACTGGGTCTCTAGTTATTGTTCTTTTCTTCAAACTACCTCAACAATATTTATTTGCTCAGATTGCATATTGACATATTTTATTAAACTGCAGCACAGGTTGTGGATACTGAATCAGAGTTAGAAGAAGAGTTCAAGAAGTTGGTGGATTTTCTGGTTGATGTTGCTTTATTTGAAGGTGGAAGAAGAGTGAAGAAAAGTGAAGCAGCTTAGAAAGTGAATCGCAGACAGCAGATGCATAATAACTGAAAGCTATATCATCAAAGGGGGAAATGCAGAGCAAAAAGGGTTCAAACAGCAGAGAGTGCCAGAAGGAAGTGGGATTGAAGGATAGAATGGAAGAGAATGTGGTGAGAATTATTCACGAAAATGAGACTTTTTTGAAAGCAATGCATTGGGGAGCCACGGTCATTGCCATCGATGAGGTTAATAAGTATTTGAGGATTACCGGGATTTGCTAGGTATTCTGAGGGGATGTTATTATTTGGGAGCAATCCTGGATAAAGGTTCCTAAGGTATGATTGAAAACAATGCCTGTACTGTGGGTACATGTTTGCCCTCTTTAGACATAGGAACAGGAGTAGGCCATTCAGTCTTTTGAACATGTTCCACTGTTTAATGAGATCATGGCTGATTTGTGACCAAATTCCACATACCTGCTTTTGGCCTATATCCCTGAAGATGCTGAATGCTGAATCACTTATCTTGTCTAGTTGGCAGGCAGGTGGTGGGGAGGGTTATAGCAGGGAACAGGAGAGATGCATTCTTGGTGACTGTAGAATCGGCAGAGTACTCCTTCTCTTGGCTCCATAGGAAGGTTTTTCTATTAATTTAAATTACCTTATGTTGACAGGCATAGGATCCATTGAGGAACTCAGTGCGGAACAGACTTACCACCAGTATACCTCATCCTAAGCAAATTCTCTAGGCATAACAATTGAATTTTGCTGCTAATTGAAATGCCAGGACATTGCAATCAGGAACAGAACAGCTAGCTGTGGGACCAAATTTGTTTGAATGTCATTAGAACAGTTGAGTCTCACAACTGATTGAAATACCAAGAGATTGAAATGCTAGGAGATCACAGAGTCAGGAACAAAACAGAGTTGAATGTCACAGCTGACTGTCTTGTTCCCTGACTGCAACATCGTAGCATTCAATCAGATGGGACACTCAGCTGTTCTACAAGTGCCCAAACAGAGTTAGATCACACAGCTGTTATGCTTCTCAACTCTGACGGACTTGGGCTTTTAACAGTTGATCTGAAAATTTATGACCCAAATTCCAACTGGCACAGTCATGCCCGATCTATTTCACACCTTTGCTAGCATGAGTGCATCCATTCACTAAACATGATTAAACATCTATCGCTGCATTAACAGTTTTCACACTAGATGGATTAAGTAGTCTGTTGACAAATAAAAAAGAATAAATCCATCACTAAGGTGATGGTTATGATAGTTGCGATAAATTATGCTTTTGATTGAAATTGATAACTCATTAGCTCCTAGTAATTTAAAATAAAAGCAAAGTACTGTGGATGCTGGAAATCTGAAATAAAAACAGAAAATGCTGAACAAACTCAGCAGATATGGTAACATCTGTGGAGGGTAAAATGAGTTTCTAATTTGATACAACTCTTCATTAGGACTAAATGAAAACTTGAAAGAACTGTGGATGCTGGAAATCAGAAACAGAAATTGCTGGAAAATCTCAGCAGGTCTGGCAGCACCTGGGACGAGAAATCAGAGTTAACGTTTCGGGTCCAGTGACCCTTCTTCAGAACTGATCATAGCTTGGACAAAGTTGTTTTTTATGCAGAAGATATGATGGGAGGTAGGGGTAGTGGGAATAAGAAATAAACAATGGGTGAAGGTATAGCCCAAAGAAAGAGAAGAACAGATGATCACAGGAGTAGGATCACGAGGAGAATGAATACAGGGGCTAACAATGGGTAGTGTGTAATAGGAGACCATGTGATAACAAAGCCTGGTATGTGGGAGTTGGGCTAAGGACAAGGGAGAAGGTGTCTCAACCCTTTGGCACTGACCTTCGTTAGTGCACTGCAGCAAGGCCAAACAGAGATAACAAAACAGAAGTTGCTGGAAAAGCTCAGCAGGTTTGCCAGCATCGGTGAAGGAAATATCAGAGTTAATGTTTCAGACTCGGTGACCCTTCCTTTGCCAGTGCTGCCAGATCTGTTGGGATTTTCCAGCAACTTCTGTTTTGTTTCTGACAGCATCCACAGTTCTTTCAGGTTTTGCTGAGACAGAGATGTTGGCCAGGGAACAAGGTGGTATATTGAGTTGGCAGGCATCTGGAAGCTCAGGGTCTTTTTTTTTTTGCAAGCAAAATGAAGGTGTTCTGCGAAGCGGTCACCCAGTCTACGCTTTGTTTCCCCATTGTACAGGAAACCACATTGTGAGCAGTGAATACAATAGACTTGATTGAATGAAGTGCAGGCAAAGCGCCTCTTGACCTGGAAGATGAGTTTGGGCTGTTGGATACCGAGGAGGGAGAAAGTAAACAGGCAGGTGTTACACCTTCTGTGGTTGCAGGGAAAGGTGCTGTAGGGTGTTTTGGGAATGAAGGAGCAGTGGACCAGGATGTCACGGAGGGAATGGTCCTTGCAGAAGACTGACAAGGGAGGAGAGGGGAGTGTGTGTCAAGTCGTGGCATCCCACTAGAGGTGGTGAAAATGGCAGCTAATGATTCTCTGGATGAGGATGCTGTTTGGATGGCTATGTGAGGACAGAGGGGACCCTATCACTGTTGTGGGAAAGAAGAGGGGCTGAGGGCTGAAGTTCGGGAGAAGGAACAGACCAGCTGAGGGCCATGTCAACGATGGTACTAAGAAAGTGGACATTTTGGCAGCACCCTTGTAGAAGTTAGCATCATCAGAACACATACAACGGAAATGGAGAAACTAGGAGAATGGAATAGAGTCTTTATAAGAAGTAGGGTATGAAGATGTATATTCAAGGTAACTGTGGGAGTCAGTTTGTTGAACACTGAACCTTTCTTCTGTCGCCTTCACGTCCAAGCCCACTTCTTAGGACAAGAGTCCTCTCCAACACTCTCCCTCCGCCAGGACCACTCCCTCTAAACTTCATCAAGAACTGTCGACATAACGTTGGTCACCTATATTTCTCTGCCACCCCACCCCCACCCACCACCCCCACCCATTCCAACCAATCTTCCCATGAACTGATTGCACTCCGTGCTCTCAGATCCAACCTGACTTTATAATTAAGCTTGCTGACAAGGGTGGTGCTGTTGTTGTCTGGCGGACTGACTTCTACATTGCAGATGCTGAACGCCAGCTCGCAGATACCTCCTATCTCCCCCGGACCATGACCCTGTCATGGAACATCAGGCTACCATGTCCACAATGGTCACTAACCTCATTTCATCTGGTGATCTACTCACTATTGCTTCCAAGCTCAGTCTCCCACCCCTGCACAGCTCGCTTCTACCTCCTTCCCAAAATTCACAAATAGGACTGCCCAGGCAGACCATTCTTTCTGCCTGTTCCTGTCCCACAGAACCTCTCTTCCTATCCCGTCTCAGTTTTTGTCTCCCTTGTCCAGTCCCTTCCCAATTACTTTTGCGATTCCTGTGGCTCTTCATGTCAGTTTCCGATTTTCCAGTTTTCAGGCTCCAGTTGTCTCCTCTTTACCATGGACATGTGATCCTTTTACGTGTTCACCCCCATCAGGATGGTCTCCGGGGTCTCTGCTTCTTCCTAGAAAAAAGGTCTGAACATTCCCATCCACCAACTCGCTCTGTCTGGCTGAGCTCGTCCTCACTCTGAACAACTCTTAACTCTTCTCACTTTCTTCAGGTTAAAGGGGTGGCCACGGATACCTACGTGGGTCGCAGTTTTAAAATTTATTTGTGGGGTACATGGAACTTTCTTTCCTTCTGACCTATTCCGGCCCCCACTTACAACTCTTCCTCTGGTATATTGATGATATGATTGGTGCCGTTTTCCTCTCCTGTCCGGAATTGGAAAAGTTTATCAATTTTAGTTCGAATTTTCACCTCTGTCTCACCTTCGCCTCCATTTCTGACTCTTCCTTCCCTTCCCTGACATCTGTTTCCATTTCTGGAGATGGGCTGGCCACTAATATCCACTACAAACTAACTGACTCCTAGAGTCACCTTGACTATACATCTTCACATCCTAGTTCCTGTAAAAACTCTATTCCATTCTCCCAATTCCGTTGACTCTATTGCATCTGTTCCAATGATGGCAACTTTGACAAGAGGGTCTGCGAAATGTCCATGTTCTTCCTCTGCCAAGCGTTCCCCAGAACTGTAATTGACAGGACCCTCAGCCAAGTCCGGCCTATCTCCCACATTTCAGCCCTCACCCCCTCTCTTCCCTCCGACAACAGCGATAGGATCCCCCTTGTCCTCACCTACCATCCCAACAGGATCCACATCCAGAAGGTCATTAACTGCTATTTCTGCAACCTCTAGTGGGATTCTACCACCAGACACATATTCCCCTCCCTCACTCGTCAGCCTTCTGCAAGGACTGTTCCCTCTGGGACATCCTGATCCACTATACCTTCACTCCCAACAACCCCCATAGCCCACGGTACCTTCTCCTGCAACCACAGAAGGTATAACACCTGGCCCCCTACTACCTCCCTCCTCAGTATCCAAGGGTCCAAACGTATCTTCCAGATGAAGCAGTGCTTTATTTGCTCTTCACTAAATGTAGTCTAGAGCATTTGTTGCTCACCATGTGGTTTCCTGTACTTTGGGAAAACAAAGCATAGACAGAGTGACCACTTCACAGAACACCTTCTTTCTGTTCACAAAAAAAATAGACCCTGAGCTTCTCGTTGCCTGCTACTTCATCACACCACCTTGTTTGCTGGCTAGCATCTTTGTCTCAGGTTTGCTGCAGTGCTCTGGTGAAGCTCTGCGCAAGCTGGAAGAACAGCACCTTATTTTCTTCTTGGAAACTGGTCTGAATATGGAGTCCAACAGTTTTAGGGCTTAAGGCACGTTCTCCCTTGTCCTTACTCCAACCTGCACTTACCAAGCCTTGTTATCATATCGTCTCCTATTACACACTACTCCCTGTTAGCCCCTAGAGTCTACATTAACAGATAATCATTCTCCTTGGCTTGCATTATCCACTCTCTTGTCCAACTGTTTTTCTGTCTCTTTGGGTTCTAACTCCCCCTATTATTTACTCCATACCCCCTCCCCCCATCCTATCTTCTGCATTAAGAAAAAACTTTTTCCTAGCTACCATCAGTTTCTGAAGATGGGTCACTGGACCCGAAATGTTATCTTTGATTTCTCTTCACAGTTGCTGCCAGACCTGCTGAGATTTTCCAGGAATTTCTGTTTTTGTTTTTTCATTAGGACTGATGCAAGCATTTTATTAGGATAATGCTCCTCTATCTTTGCGCTGCAGCGCATCTGGCAGGTGCAATAGAACAAAAAGGGATGGACACATTTTATCCAGTTTTGGATGCAAAAATGGCACAGGTAGCAAGCCAGCCATGATAAATTCAGATCTGAATTTATTTATAAAGTCACAAAAGCATCTTCAGTCAAATTCCTCCCTTAGGTTGGTCACAAGTCATATTTACATATCCCTGCTATCATTTTCAGTTTAGCCTTTGTCAAAAATCTGAAGTTGTTTAATGAGATCAACAGCAAATTTCATGGTGAATGATTGGTTTCCCAACTGTTCAACAGTGGACCAAAGTGTTGGAGTTTCTCTCTGGAATGGTTCTGCAAGGCATCCAGTAGTTTCCACCAGATCTGGGACAATGCGCATGCTTCATTCTCCAACCATTTCCCTTGCACAATTGATTGTCATTCAGAAATTAGATTATATCAATGCTACTTAGAGGGAGAGGAGTAGGAAGAAATTTAAATGCCAGTGAAATGCAATGTTATCACAGTATAAGTTCAGGAATTACAATCAAATGAGTCATTATCCTATCTACTGTAACTGAATGCATCACCCAGAAAGGAAATACCTTGACCTAACAGGGCAACATTATCTATGGCAGTGTCTGTGGTTCTGAAGAAGATATTAAATCTGTTTCTCTCTGCATAGCTGCTGCCAGACCTTCTGAGTTTTTCCGCTACTCTTTGTTTTTATTTCAGATTTCCACAATATTTTCTTTCTATTATTTGAGGCATCTGATTCATCAGGGAGAGTGTGGCAGAATTGTGAAACATGCTGCAGGAAAGTCTGTAGACCTAGCAAAGGCAGAAACTCCTAATGAAATTAAGCAGGGGAAATTGTCCAGTGTCTTGGCAAATACTTTTACCTCAAATCAACATCACAAACATTATCTGGTCATTTTCTAATTGCTGTTTATTGGAGCTTGCTGTATACAAATTGGCTGCTGCATTTCCAATGCTATAACAGTGATTACAAGAATACTTAATTAACTATAAAGCACTGAGATTTCTTGATGTTATAAATGGTGTTTTAGATTACAAGGGGACCCTGATTTACAGGCATCCGACTTGCAAACATGCTTCCTTTTAAGTGGTTGTAATTTAAAAGTCTCGACATACAAACATTTCCCCTACTTATGAGCAATTGCTTTTCATTGCCCTGCATTGTGTTTGGACTTGTGTACAAACCAACTTGCGAAAGAATCTAGATCAGAACCCATTCTCAACCCAGGGACTATGTGCAGATTTGAATCTTCCACACTCGCCTCCTTTCAATTTCAGAACACATCCTCTGGTTCTAATGTTCTAGATATGGTGAAACTTATTATAATGTTCTACATATTTAGTTCATTTAGATTCTTAAAAACAAAAGTCTGATTACTTGTCAGTCTTTTTCAGTGAGAATATGCCCAATTTGGATCATATCTACTTCTCATAGTCCAAATACTTCATCCCCAAAGTTATTCTGGTGGCTGTTTTTCTATCTTTAAATAAGTTGAAATGTGAAATATGGCCAGCAGTGTATGTCATTAACTCTATTTGGATACCAGAATGATTTATAATTTTGTAGGTTTGCTTCACAATTTCAGATCAGTATTGACCCTTGAAGACCTCTGATGACTTTACTAATTTATCAGATTGCTAAAATAGCTTCCATTTATTATCAATCATTTCATTCATGGAGCTGAGCTCATTAACAACTCAAATTATTTATCTAATAGGTGGTGTTCTCTCTGCACTGTGTAATGTTTCTGGGCGCAAGCATCCATCAACAATTCAAGCAAAACATTTGAAGACATGTCTACCCCTGATGCCTGTTATGCTCCATCTTGTGACAGCTCAGGTACTCTAATTGAGGCACTCATCTGGTAACTGAGAAGAGAAAAAGGTTTGATCATTGAAGGCTCCTAATGGTGAAGAATCGAATTTAATTTCTGTGTTTCTCTCTCTCTCTCTCACACACACACTCTCTCATAGCCAACAAATTAATTTAAATAGTAAGCACAAACCTGTGCATTACCCTGTTATATCTGAAACATCCCCCTACCTTGTAGTTCTGCAAAATGGAAGATAATCATGCAAATCTCCAAACGATTCTCATGTTTGTGTGGAAATTGGGACTGAATAACAAAGTAAACTAAATGGCCCAGATCTTACCTTCAGAGGAGTTGTCTGCCAACTTCTGGGCCAGGAATCTTTCCAGCTGAAGTAATCTACTCCAGGCCATGAATCCAAATGAGAATACTAAAAAGAACCGTGGATGCTGTAAGTCAGGAACAAAAACAGAAGTTGCTGGAAAAGCTCAGCAGGTGTGGCAGAATCTGTGAAGAAAAATCAGAGTTAGCATTGCAGATTGGAACTGATGGTAGCAAGGTAAAATGTCATTTTATATGCAGAAGACATAAAGTGGAGAGGGGGTAAGGAGTAAATGATAGGTGGTGTTAGAGCCCAAAGAGAGAGAAGAACAGTTGTACAGACAAAGGAGTTGATAATGATCTGGCTAGGAGGGTGAATAGCTGTTAATGGGGACTGTTGGTGACTAACACTAGGTAGTGTGTAATAGCAGTGTGATATTTGTCCAACCATTCTTCTCTTTGGGCTCTATCCCCAAGTCTTGTTTAGTCCTTACCCTTTCCCCCCACCCTATCCTCTGTATATAAACCGACATTTTCCTCGCTACCATAAGTTCTGAGGAAGGGTCACCAGATTCACAACGTTAGCTCTGATTTTTCTACAGAGGCTGCCAGGCCATGAATCCATGTAACTTACAGCAAAATGGATCAACATTGAAACAATACTTCTTTTCCATGACAATTCCTGTGGTTTTCCAGGTTTAAAGGTCAAGAAGCCACTTTCACACCTACTGAAATAAGGCAAGTGTGAAAGGTAAGTAAGGGTGTACAGTGACAGGTGGGTGAATAATTCAGGTGGGCAAGGGGTTAAGTGGGTGAGGGGTTAGGATAAAGTGGTGGGTAAAAGGTTGAGTGAGTGGAAGATGAGTGTTAAGTGTAAGTTGGGTTAGGGTGGAGGCAGCTGTGGCTGTTGGGACTGCCTAGACGGATACTGTTCCAAATGGGGGTAATCAAAGTCAAAAATCACAACACCAGGTTATAGTTAAACAGGTTTGAAATCACAAGCGGTAGGAGAGCAGCCCTTTCGTCAGGTGCAGTGAGAGGATAGCACACAGACAGTTTACAGGCAGAGAGAGATCAAAAGATCATACAACTGGTGCGAGTGGAGTGAACAAACCTAAAATGGCTCACTGACTGCCTCCTGTTGAATCTTTAATCATTCATACATTCCTGCATTCTGGAAATTGCAGAAGAAGTGTATGGAGAACTCTGTCAGAAAGGAGATGCAAGTTTTGATAGATTCTAGAATTTGCATCTTAAATCAATTTCAAGTCACTGCCCTGAGATAATTCAAAGATTTCATCAGTGTCTGCCTAACTTTCCAAACAAACAGGCAGAGCAATAGGAATATACAAAAAGGTGACATTTCAGGTCAGACATTGAATTGTAGGTATAAGGCCTTGTCCAGAATTGGTCTCAGTTTGAACCTGGAATCAGGCTGGTTTTGTTCCAAAAGCAGGAATTTAAGGGGTTGGTAAGGGTGGATGTTCAAGTACAGTAATAGCTTTCTTGTTTTCAGTTCAGAAGTCTTGAAGGCAAAAGTAGTAATTACATATGGTCTCAATATAGTGGTTTCTAAATGCACCTTGAGCCCATATTTCTAACTGTACTGTCACAACTCTAAGTTGTTTCTGCTTTGTGGAAAAAAGTACCAAGGCTAACACCAGGAAATGACATGTATTGGAAGATATTCAAAGGCAGGAGGTAATTGAGGCAGGAACTTTGTGAAGGGAAAGAACATTCAAAGCCAATTCCATTGATTTGCTTTGATCTACCGACTTGAGTTTTTTTAAAATTATGTGGTGAACAGTTTATTTTTGGTGATGCCAAAACTAAAGTTTGAAATAATCATGTGCAAAACAAACCAAATATGCTTGTTAATGGAAAGTGTTAAAATTCCATCAAATTGTAAACTTACTGTTTCATTGCTACTTCTTTGAGACATTCCTAAGAACCACTACTTTGACGAAACATTTGTTCATCTGGCCCAGCACCACCTCAGTATTAAAATTAGTTTTCTAATGCTTCTATAAAGCATTTTACTGCTTTAAAGGTACTACACAGATACAGTTTGTTGCTGAACTCCTGTGGTGTTACAAACAGTGAATCAAAATGAAGGGAAATATTGTAGTTAAGCAGTGATTTGGGTCAGGGAGTGTTAGAAGTGGACCAAGAACAGGGAATAAAAAGATAACAGATAGCACAGGAAAAAGATTTTGCAGAGGTGGGAAGAGGGAGGAAGAACAGGAGAGGACCAAGGAGTCGATTGGGTTTAGATCTTATGCTCCCCATTGGTGAGTTGAAGGCAGGTAAAATCCAGCATGTGGCCTTCTGCCTGCCTATCTACCCTGCCCTGCCCCCAACCTGACTGAAATGTAAGTGATATGTGGGTATCCTATTGGGCCGATTGACCACTAAAGGCTTGGGTTGTTACCTGCAGTGAAGGGAGGCCCAAACCATGTGGGAAACTCAGCAGCTTCAGCTGTAGGGGCTGAAATTGGACAACGTGCTGGCCTTCTTTGGAGGCACTTGGGCTCAGCAGTGCTAAGTCCCTCAAGATCATTCCCTCTCTTCAATCCTCCCCATGGTGTCTCGATCCCAGCCTCCCAAACCCCAATCCACTGGTGGCAAACATTAGAAAGGTAACTCATTGAGATGGAACATGATAAAATAGTCCTTGTTGAGAAGGTTTGGGGTGCTCAATTCAGCATTCAATGCCTAGCGAGTTGAAACAAAGTAAAAGTAATTTACCTGGGCTCTGCGGCAAACCCAATAGCTGTAATGGGATCTGTGCTGCTGAGCACGACAGTGTTGTGGATGCTTAAGATTTTGCAGAAATATGAACCATGAACAATCTATTTTTCAGATATTTAGACCCCAGATTATCACTGAGGAATTTCTTGTCAACTGTGGCGCATTGCTAGTAAGTAAAGAATTACCAATCGCTGTAATTGATTTTCCAATAAAAGGAAAAGGAATTGGCTTGGGTTTAAATATTATGCCTGATGACATCCCAAACTATTCAGAGCCAATCATTTACTTTTGACACCCACAAGCCATAAATACAAGCTTAGGTAAACAATTGATCTATTGAAGAATTACTGCATCCTACATTAAAGAAATAGAGTAAAGCTATCCACTCTTCCATAAGGAATAAATAAAAAAAGTTTACTTTTATAATAAAGTGTTATGAATTATCACACTGTAGTCATAATAATTGCTGCTCCTCCATACAAGCTTATAGACTGGTTTCTGACATTTTAATGTATCTGCACAACTTCCATGGTATTTAGTGACACCACTATTCTTCCTCCGAATGAGAATAACTATGTAATTCCCGTTCAGTCAAATCTGGACTGACTGTTGTGTGACTGGGATGGATTCTGTTAACATGACTTGCATGTAACTATCCATTACTTATTGAATTTTGATAGAGATATCACCCTGCTTTTATCAGGAAGTGTTGCTATAGTTTTGATTAGGAGTTCAACTTCCTTTAGTTAGTTCTTTTAAAAAATAGACTGTTGACTTTGCTGTAGTGCACATGCAAATAAATTACTGAGTAAATAGAGTTTGCCAGCAGTAAGATATGCTAATTGCTCCAAGTCCTTCCACAAGTTCAACCCCATTTCCCACTCACTGATACAGAGCAACTCATCACCTGGTTTAATTGTATTGCAGCAGTTTTCACAGCTGCTTCACTAACTTCCCATTAAATGAATTTTTGAATGGACTGGAATATCGAAGCCACTTCTAACTATTGCCTTTATAAATATTTAAAAACACTATTTTTGCAAATCCTTGACTTGGCATAAAAATGAAAATATGATTATAAACTGCCTGAATATTGAATTCAAAAATTGGGTCTTTAGTTCAATAATGCTGGAAATCAGAAATTGCTACAGAAACTCAGCTGGTCGGCATCTATGGGGAGAAAGCAGAGTTAATCTTTTGAGTTTCGAAACCTGTATTTAGAATTGGTAGAAGCTACGAAAAAAGTGGTATTTATGGTGCAAATGGGGTGCTGGGAAGATAAGCTGATAGGTAGAGATGGAACCCAGAGCGCATGAGAGAGAGAGAGAGAGAGAGAGAACACGAGATCACTGAAAAGGGAAACAGATAAGGGGATTGATGGTAGGCCGGGACAGAAGGGAAGCTGAATAAGTGATAGAGAGCTAAGAGAGAATGGGTAGACTGTATTGAAAGCAACCTCAATCATGTGATAAAAGGACTAAGTAGGTCAGAGAGGGTTGGCTGTGCTGAAAGCGACCCATATCACGACAGGACTGGGACCAGGGTGTGGGGGATGGGCAAAAACATGGATGGACAAAAACATGGATGGACAGAATCAGGTTCTAAAGTTATTGAACTTAATGTTGAGCCGTAGAGGCTACAGGGTCCTCAACCTGCAACAACATAGATACCAATGCTGCTCTGGAACCTTCCTCACCTCCCCTTCCCTCTGATTTCACCCTTTCTTCTAAAACCTACCTATTGTCGAGTATTTACTACTCCTTCTGACATTCCATTTGGTTACTGGAATTTCATCCTAAACAAAGGTCTTAGCTTTTTCCTTCTTCGCCTCCACCTCCATGGGTTTCTGGCACGACATAACATTGAACTCTTCATCCTTCACCTCTGCCTCTGTGCCCATTTCTTTGGATGAGTCCTCTCCCTGTTCCACAGACCTCTTCACTGGCCTTCAACACCATCCTCCATTTGGATCCCTTTGGCCATTTGCCTGCACGCGACCGGTCATTGAGAACTACTGACGTTACGTCTGTCAGCTTAATTTCTCTGTTCCCCTAACCTATTCAAAAATATCTATCTGATTGCACTCCGTGCTCTCAGATCCAATCCTGACTTGTGATCAAGCCTGCTGGCAAGGATGGTGCTGTTGTCTGTCATACTGACGTTTATATTGTGGAAGTTGAGTGTCAGCTCTCAGACACCTCCTCCTGGTCCATGACTACACCATCGAGCATCAGGCCATTGCTGTCACCAAATTCATCTCCCCTGGGAATCTCCCTGCAACTCAACTGCCTCCTAACTCACAGTCCCCCAACCATGTATGCCCTGCTTCTACCTTCTCCCCAAAATCCACAGACAGGAATGCCTGGGCAAACTGTTTCTATCTGTTCCTGCCCCATGGAATTTTTTTTCTCCCCTTGTTCAGTCCCTACCCACTTACATACACAATTCTTTAGATGCTTTACATCGGTTTCAAAGTTTCCAGTTTGCAGAAACCAGCTGCCTCCTCTTTACCATGGACATGCAGTCCCTTTACACATGCACGATGGTCTCGGCTCTGCTTCTTCCTAGAAAAAAGCCTGAACTGACTGCAATCACCACCATCTTTCACCTGTCTGAGCTCATCCTCATTTTGAAATTCCTTAACTCCTCTGACTTTCTTCAGATCAGATGTGTGGCCATGGGTACCGGGATGTGCCCCAGTTATGCCTCTGTTTGTTGGGTAGGTGGAACATTCCTTGTTTCAATTCTACTTGGGCCCCCACCCACAACTGTTTCTCTGGTACATTGATGACATCGGCACTGTTCCCCTCTTTCATTTGGAACTGGAAGAATTTATCAATTTCGCTTACAATTTCCTCCCTGATATCACCTTAACTTGATCCATCTTGGACTCCTTCTTTTCCTTCAGGTTCCATTTCTGGGGATAGGCTGGTCACCAGCATCCATTACAAACTCAACTCCCATGGTTACCTCAACTGTACATCCTCACACTGCTACCTGTAAGGACGCCACTCCATTCTGCTTCTGTTTCCATCACATCTGCTCTGATGCCACTTTCTGCGGGAGGGGCCTCAGAAATGTCCACCTGTTTTCTCAACCGAGGATTCCCTGCTACCTTGGCGTCCTTGTCTGACCCACCTCCTGCACATCGACCATCACTCCTTTTTCCTCCCACAACTGAGAGAGAATACCCCTGGTGCTCACTTGCCAACCAACCAGCCTCCACATTCGGCAATCAAATGCTGCCATTTCTATAACCTCCAATGGGATGCCATGATCAGACACGCATTCCCTTGAAATGAATGCACAGAGGCCAGTATCCTCTCACCAAATCACCCATTATTTACACAGAGTCCAGCTTCTTCAGAGCGAACAGAACCTCTGACACTATTGTTTATATCTGTCAGCCAGAACTCCCTGATTGGGGCTGTTAATCTGGTCCCATCAGGGAACTCATTAAGAATTCCACCTGGCTGGCATCGCTACAGTCATTACATCCCTCTCCCTGCAGATCTGATGACATAGGCTAATTCTTTATTTTGCAGCTCCTGCTGGGGTGTTTCAGCACCGGGTCAGGCTTCTCCAACTCTGCCTCTGATATGGGCGGCATGTAAGATACAATAGCTCGCCTCTTGTGCCTGGAACGTCTTTGAAGATATTCATTCTTGTCTTCAGGCACAAAGGTATTGAGGTAGTAACATTCACCATTTCCATCCCAAATTCCAACGTATCTTCAATGCTTCACAGAGAAGGAAATCCCACAGATTCCGGAACAGTTGGAAAGCGTTGAGGAACTGGACAAGTTTTGCTCCTGCCCTGTTTGTGAATGTGCAGCTTTCATATGGTCCATGTGCTTGTTCTGGACTGTTGCACCTGCCTAAGCTTTAGACATCACTGGACCTGACCTCACATTGACCATGCCGCTTATCATGCAGGGCCATTCGCATGGTTCCTACACCAAACTTCATCCCCTGAAGAAAACTGTCTCACTTAGTAGAGTGTTGTGTCTGGCAATCACATTCCTGATGTTGTTTCACCCTCCCAGGTCCGGGAAGATCAGATTTAACCTGGTGCGGAGTCTTCTCCCCATTAGCACCTCTGCCGGAACTATCCCTGTAGTTGTGTGAGGGAACAGGAACTGGGACAGTTCGGTATCTAGTGAAGCTGTAGGCTGTTTCTTTAATCCTACCTTCAAAGTTTGAACTGCTCCATCTGCCAGATCTTTGGATGATGGCTGGTCTGGAGATGTCCTTATGTGACAAGTATCATTCGATTTTAGAAAATACTCCAATTCCCTACTGGTAAATGATGGCCCATTATCAGTGACCACCACTTCCGTGTATTGCAAAAGATGCACACAGTTTTTTATTGTTGTCCCTGTGTTTAATGAATTAATTCAGTGTACACACAGCCATTTTGAATGGGTGTCCTCAATGACTAAGAACATTGAGCCCATGAAAGGATTTGCACTGTTGACATGTAACTGAGCCCAGGGTTTACCTGGCCATTCCCACAAATGTGGGAGGGGTGCTGGTAGTAACTTTTGACCTTTTTGGCATTCTGGGCACTGCTGCATCAACACAGCTATGTCTGCCCCCAAGCCTGGCCACCCAACATAATGTCTCACCAACATCTTCATTTTGGAAACCATGGATGACCCTGATAGAATTCAGCCAGTATCTGGTGGTGACCTTTGCTTGGGCAATCACTTGCTCCCATATTATGCTGTCCTATATTGTGATCTAGTCTCTGGGTCCAAAAAGGTTTCAATTCTGGTTGTGATGGTCCTTTGGTTTTCCCCATCACCACCAGCTGTTTCAGTTTTGCCAGGACCAGATCCCTCTACGTCCAAAGTATGATATCATCAGCTGATTGAAAGTAGGTCCAGAAAATTTAACACCATTACAGACCCTTCCAGTGGCAGTACCACTGGTGGTGTATCTGCCAGCAGGAGGCAGCTCAATGCACTAGGATTTGTTACTTGGCCTCCCGGACAGTGTTCTAACTTGTAATCATAAATACTTAGTATTACAGCCTACTACTGAATTCGGCCTGAAGCAATGAGCAGCACTGCCTTGTTCTGTTTCAGTAGACCCAACAGAGGTTTGTCGTCATTATTATTACAAATTGGTGGCCATAAAAGATATTGTATCCACTTCCTGACTCTAAATATGACTGCCAGACCTTCCTTGTCTATCTTGGCGCAATTATGCTCAGCATTAGCCAAGTCCTGGATGCATACATTATTGAGCGTTCCTCTCCACTGGACCACCTAAAAGCTAATACTACCCCAACGCCGTATATGGGGAGGTATTGTATGTCAATGCCAGATCTCGTCTGGGATCATAGTGTGCCAACATCTTGGAGGATGATAGTTGTCTCTTCAATTCTGTCTTGGCTGCACAGCCATTTCCAAGATGGACCCTCATCTAAGAGTTGATTCATAGGTGCCAGGATGGAGGCAAGGTTATGTATTAGCTTTCTGCAATAATTCACCAGTCCAAAGAAAGACCTAAGCTCTGGTACAGATGTGGGAGTCGGGGCAGCTTTGATTGCTCTCACTTTATCTTCCAATGGATGTAATTCGGTCTTATCAATTCTTGTAGCCTGAGTCATTGAGATGTGTAGCATGGAAACAGACCCTTTGGTCCAACTCATCCATGCTGGCCAGATATCCCAAATTAATCTGGCCCTATTTGCCAGCTTTTGGCCCATTTCCCTCTAAACCCTTCCAATTCATATCCCTATCCAGATGTTTGTTAAATGTTGTAATTGTACCCACCTCCACCACTTCCTCTGGCAGCTTGTTCCGTTCATGCACCACCCGCCACGTGAAAAAGTTGCCCCTTAGGTGCCTTTTAAATCTTTCCCCTCTCGCCTTAAACGTATGCCCTCTAGTTTTGGGCTCCCTAGCCTGGGGAAAAGCTTGACCATTCACCCTATCCATGCCCCTCATGATTTTATAAGCTTCTATAAAGGTCACCCCTTGGGGTGCCTGGAACACATTTTTCCTTTCTAAGGTGTACACCCAGCTGAGAGAAACATCAGAGGACTGTGTTTAAGTTCTCCTTATTGATCTTCCCTCTGATTAGCACATCATCTAGATAAATGGCGACCTGGAGAGACATTGAAAATGTTCTCCATTATCTGCTAAAAAATTGCAGAACTAACAATACCCCAGATGGCAGTCCCCTATGTTGGTACAGGCCTTTATTGGTAGTAATTGTAGCATACTTTTGGGAATCTTCACTTGATAATATTTGCAAGTATGAATAGCTCATGTCCAGCTTCATGAAGGACAGCACACCACCCCGCTTCCCCCTCCACCCTCCACCCTCCACATGCGTATAAATCCTCTATACAATGAATTGGGTATTTAGCCAGCTGTGAAAAATGGTTTACCGTTTAAAATCCCCAGAAAAGATTAACTGACTAGTCCAGTTAAGGACAGGGCAGCACTGGTCGTGCCAATTATGAAGCTCAACAGGTTTCCTTCACTTTCCAGGCTTCTGATATCTGCCTCTACTTCTGCCTGTAAGGCAAGTTACACAGGGCGGACCTTGCAGAAATGTGGAATTGCTTCCTGAGCAACATGTAAGGTGGCCTTGGCTCCTTTGATAGTCCCTACAGAGTCCTGAAAAACCGCTGGGTATTTAATTAGGGCTTCATTCAGGCAGACATTTTCTAATCGAGAAGTGTTGATCAAATCTAGGTGATTCTTTCTGAACCAATTTCACTCCATCAAGCTTGGGTGTGAGCCTTTTACTACAATCAGTTATAACTGGACCAACTGCTTCTCATAAGAGACCAGAATCGAAGTTGTACCCTTAACCTGGAAAGCGAAGGTATGATCAAACCAGTCCAGTTAAGGAAATGGCAGCACTGGTCGTACCAATTTGAAGTCCAATGGGTCAGTTCACCTTTTCTGGGAACTTTAAACATACAGTAAACAGCTTTTCACAGCTGGATAAATATCCAGTCCGTCATATAGAAGATTTATATATAAAGTGGGGGTGTGCTGTCCTTAATGAAGCTGGACAGGAGCCATTCATACATGCCCCATTGTAGGTTCTCAATCTAGCCAAGGTCTTGCCCAAATTTAAGGTTGGAGTCCACAGTGAATTTTGTTAAAGATTAGTTCTGAGACCACCGAAATGGCCACAGTGGTATCAACCTCCATTAGAACTGGGCAACCATTTAATCAGATGTTTATTTTGACTGGTTCTGATTTGGATGTTGCTACACAATTTAACTATTCCAAACTAGATGTATGTGTGCTCTCCTGAATACTGGTCTTGGAGTTCTCTTCCTCAGATTAAGTCCAGTAGGATTCTTCTCCTGTCTCAAGTCTGCACGCTGGCAGCAACTACAATGGCTGGCCAGTCCCAATCCTAACAGAGATTCTAACCATTTGGCTGTGGCTTGGCTTTGTTTTGGGGTTTTGCAGTTAGCTGACCTAGAGTACCTCCATTCAGGATGAGTCCTGAATGCAGCTATGCAATTGCCTTCACTCAAGGTGTGGGGGGGTTCCCCAAGCTCAGTCAGACTGACAAGGGTGTCGACTTCTATTGGAATACCCTGCAACTTATATGCTCACTTGCCACATTTTTCAATGTGAATGTCAGTTGTAGTGCCTATTTGAAGTCCAGTTGGGCTTCAGCTAGTAGGTACTTTTGCATGGTTACATCATTAATCCCACATACCAAACAAACAGTCTCTCAGCATCTTGAGAAGGATTAAACCAAAGTCACATGCTTCTACCAGTCATCTTAACCAAGTCAAAAATCCTGATACAGATTCCTCTGGTTTCAGAATTGCCAAGTAAAACCAATAGCATCTCAGAATTACAGGAAGCTTGGCATTGTAATATTCCTTAATTAAATCCATCAACTCTTGAAAGGTTTTAGTATCTGGTGTCTCAGGGAAAGTTAGGTTCCTAATAACTGAAGAAATTGCAGGTCCACAGGCTGCCTGGAGAATTACTCATTGCTTTTCTTTTTCCCAGAAAAAAAATAACACATTCTTCCCACATACTGGGCCAGTCTTCAACAGCAGGATTGAAGAAGTGAGACAACAAGGTGCAGGGCTGGATGAACACAGCAGGCCAAGCAGCATCATAGGAGCAGAGAGGCTGACG
>NC_063333.1:141608775-141698753 GCF_021869965.1 Rhincodon typus
AGAAAAGGGTCTAGGCCCGAAACGTCAGCCTCTCTGCTCCTATGATGTTGCTTGGCCTGCTGTGTTCATCCAGCCCTGCACCTTGTTGTCTCGGATTCTCCAGCATCTGCAGTTCCTACTATCCCATGATTGAAGAAGTTATGCTTTCTAAATAACAGCACAATGCCATAAATGCTTACCCCAACTCAAAGAAGACTGTTGCAAACAAATTTCTTTAGAAGCATTTTTTTTTTCCCTTTCACCACCACTGAAATAACTCCAGAGTCTGGAATCTCATCACCCGATCATCCTTTATCTACACATGCGTAGTGTTTGACACTGGTCTGACTTCCTCAGAGCCAGCTGAGTGAACAGAACCTCTGACACATTTACATCTGTCAGCCAAGGCTGCCTGCTTGGACAAGGTTAACAGCTCCAATTAAGGAACTCATATTCTGTGAGATCCATATGGTGGACCTCATTACAATCACTACAAACAGATGTTAAGCTAACTGGCCTATAGTTGCCTTTATTCCTTGCTCCCTTTTGGTTTAATTGATTACATGCAAGGTGTTACATTGGCAGTTTTCTGATCCTCTGAGAATTTTCCAGAGTCTTTGGATTCTTGAAGATTACAACAGTGCATTCACTATCTCTGCAGCTACTTCCTTTAAAATCCTTAGATGCAACCCATCAGGTCCAAGAGTCTTATTGGCCCCATTAGTTTTCCTTGTACTTTTTCTCAATTGATAGTTATTGCATTTGTTTCCTCCTCCTTGCACCGCCCTCTTTAGTCCCGTTAGCCCTTTCATTATTTCATATGTTTGTGATGCTTTTAATGTACTCCACTCTGAAGGCTGGTGCAAAGTATTTGTTAACTCCTCCGCCATTTCCTGGCTCACCATGCTCATTTCACTAGCCCTGGTTCTCTAAGAGCCCAATGTTCACTGTTATTTCTCTTTTCCATATATATTTGAAAAATCTTTTATTATATTTTTATAGTACTCACTAGTTTGCCCTACTAGTTTATTTTCTCTCTCATTTTTATTTTGGGTCATTCTTTGTTGACTTTTAAAACTTTCCCAGTCCTCTGATTTATCACTAATCTTTGCCACATTGTGTATTTTTTCTTTCAATTTGACAATTTGCTTAATTTCCCTGGTTAACCGTAGTTGGTTTAACCCCTTCCTAGAATCTTTCTTCCTCACTGGGATATATCTTCAGTGTGAGTCATGGGCTTTTTTATGAAACGTTTGGCATTGTTCAACGGCTGTCCTTTCTGCTAAACTCCTTTCCCTGTCGCTGAGTCATAGCCTATCCATTCATGGCAACATCCTGGTAAATGTTTTTTGAAATCATTGGCAGGACAGTGTGCGTAATATCTAGGGTCAAAAGTTTGAGAAATAAATAATTTTTAGTTTTAATAAATCTTAGCCTATTAAATTATTTGTTTACAGCAAAAATAATGAGGACTATCCTATTTCAAAATATCTAATCATGACCTTTTTGTGTTGGCTTGTTTTCAGAATCACATTAAATCTATTGATTTGGGAGAAACAAATTTAGAAAGTGCAGTAGGTAAGTACATCATTTAAATGTAAGGAGAAATGTAAATCCTGTTTTCCTGCATTTTTCCAGTTATTTCATATAGACTGATTACTGACATCATAGCATGGGATGTGAGAGAAATGCAGAAGCATTCTTAAAATAAGATAAATGTGTCTTGAACTTGTAGTAACTTTCCTTTACTATTCAGATCACTTGGTGCTAAATTACAACCACAGCCTTTTGGCACAGATCACAGAGACAAATGTCTAATCTGAGGAGAATTCAGAGGGTTGTGAATCTTTGGAATTTTCAACCCTAGAGGCTTGTGGAAACTCAATCACCGAGAATGTTTAGAGATTGACAAATTTCAAAATACCAATGATAAAGGAATTTGGGGATAGTGTGCGGAAAAGCCATTGATGTAGATGATCAGCCATGATTGTAAGGAGTAGCAGAGCAGACTCGATGGGCTAAATGGTCTATTTCTTTGTTCCTGATTACTGGTGACTATAATTGAAAAGTATTTCTTTGGTTGTAAGACACTTTAGGACATCCTGTGGTCATGAAAGACTCCATGTAATTGTAAATTTTTCTTTTCTTTTTGGTGTCAGCCTGAGTTGTGTCACATTTCAGCTTAAAAGTTTTATAAATATTTTAAAGCAGCCCCAAAGATCTGCTGGGTCATAAGGTTGGTACTTTCTGACTTGACTTTTCAGTCCTCTTCGTCTTGCTGCTTGATTTCCTTTCTGTCTGATTTGGGTCCTTGACACAAGTCCAGCATCAAATTCTTGAAATGTCCCTGTATGTGGACCCTCCACAGGCATAACTGCAAGAAGCAAAGTCGGAAGGTTGAGAACACCACCTTCTGGTGTACTTTCATTTGTTTGGTGCCTGGTTTGCATTGCTGCTCTCCAAAAGAAGTCCTGGAATTCTCGGAGTGTTGACAGGATTCAGAGCTGGCTTAGTAGGCCATCGTAACTATTTTGCTGACATCTGTCATTCCTGCCTTCAATACGTCCAAACCTGACAGTTCTTCCACATTCTACCCTTCATACACTTGAAGTCATCTAAAAATCTGCTGCTTATGTCTTAACTCAGACAAATTCCTGATTATCTCTCATTCCTGCACTCACTGACCTATGTTGACTCCTGATCAAACAATTGCCTTGATTTTAAAATTCTCATCCTGTTTTATATCCTCTATGGCTTTGCCCTTCCTTACCACAGTAATCCTCCTCAGTCTCAGTAACCCACCAAAAATATCTGGCATCTCACACTTCTCTGATTTCAACCATTTCACCATTGGTGACCATCCTTTCAGTCTTTCTTGCTTTCAGTAGCAGGAGTGGAGAGAACGCGAGCCAGGGTGCCGTCGGGAAGGTAAGGCTTTTTCCTTATAAAACCTTACCTCGTGCAGCAGCGGCCTTCTTGCTTTCAGCAGCAGGAGCGGAGAGAACATGAGCCAGGGTGTCGTCGGGAAGGTAAGGCTTTTTCCTTATAAAAACTTACCTTGTGCAGCAGCGGCCTTCTTGCTTTCAGTGGCAGGAGTGGAGAGAACGTGAGCCAGGAAGGAACTAATATATTCGGGCATTGGCAACCAGCAGTCATAGTACACATCGGTACCAATGGCATAGGTAGAAAAAGGACTGAGAATGTGAAAAACGAGTACAGGGAGTTAGGTTGGAAGCTGAAGCCCAGGACAAACAGGGTAGTTATCTCTGGATTACTACCAGTGCCACGTGATAACGAGGTAAGAAATAGGGAGAGAGTGCAGCTAAACACATTGCTACAGGGCTGGTGTAGGAGGGAGGGCTTCCATTATGTGGATAATTGGAGCACATTCTGGGGAAGGTGGGACCTGTACAGTAAGGACGGGTAGTACCTGAACCGGAAGGGCACAAATATCCTGGGAGGGAGGTTTGCTCGAGCTATACGGGATGGTTTAAACTAGATTGGCAGGGGGTGGGGAACCGGATTTGTAATTCAGAGGATGAGGTATTCAGCCTTCCAACAGACACAACAGAGAGTGAGGTTGTTAATAAAGAAATGTGGTCGATGGAGCGTAATTGTGGACACAGGGATGGTTTGAGGTGTGTATACTTCAATGCTAGAAGTATCAGAAATAAGGCGGATGAACTTAGAGCATATGTCAGTACTTGGAACTACGATGTTGTGGCCATTACAGAAACTTGGGTAACTCAGGGACAGGAATGGTTGTTGGAAGTTCTGGGATTTAGATGCTTTAAAAGAAATAGGGAGGGTGGTAAAAGAGGCAGGAAGTGGCATTGCTAGTCAGGGCTAGTATAGCAGCTACTGAAAGGCAGTTCGAGAATGATATGTCTACAGAGTCAGTTTGGGTTGAGGTCAGGAACAAGAAAGGAGCAGTCACTTTGTTGGGGGTTTTTTACAGACCCCCTAATAGTTGCAGAGAAGTGGAGGAGCGGATTGGGAGGCATATACTGGAAAGGTGCAGAAGTCACAGGGTTGTAGTCATGGGTGACTTCAACTTTCCAAATATTGATTGGAAACTTTTTAGTTGTAATAGTTTAGATGGAGCGGATTTTGTCCAGTGCGTTCAGGAAGGATTCCTGACACAGTATGTAGATAGACCAACACGAGGAGAGGCCACTTTGGATTTGGTGCTTGGCAATGAACCGGGCCAAGTGTTAGACCTGTTGGTAGGGGAGCATTTCGGCGGTAGCGATCATAACTCTGTTACTTTTGCAATAGTCATGGAAAAGGATAGGTACATACAGCAGGGTAAGGTTTATAATTGGGGGAAGGGTAATTACAATTCTGTCAGGCAAGAACTGGGTAACATAAAATGGGAACAGATGCTGTCAGGGAAGAGCACTATTGAAATGTGGACATTGTTTAAGGAATGCATACTGTGTGTGCTCTATATGTTTGTCCCTAGCAGACAGGGAAGATGCAGTCGAGTGAGGGAGCCTTCGTTCTCAAGAGAGGTCGAACAACTGGTTAAGAGGAAGAAGGATGCTTATATAAGGTTTAGGAAACAAGGAACGGAAAAGGCTCTAGAGGGATACAAGTTATCCAGGAAGGAGCTGAAGAAAGGGCTTAAGAGAGCTATAAGGGTGTAGCAGGTGTAGCTTGGCAGGTAGGATCAATGAAAACTCCAAGGTTTTTTACACGTACGTGAGGAATAAGTGAACGACCAGAGAAAGGGTAGGGCCGATCAAGGATTGTAAAGGGAATTTGTTCACGGAGCGTAAAGAGATAGGAGAGGTCCTTAATGAATACTTTTCTTCGGTATTCACAACTGAGAGGGACCTAGTTTAGAGGAGGAAGGTGTGAAACAGGCTGGTAGGCTAGAGGAGGTCAATATTAGTAAGGAAGATGTACTAGGAATTTTGAGGAACTTGAAGATAGATAATTCCCCCGGGCCTGATGGGATTTATCCAAGGATTCTATGGGAAGCGAGGGAAGAGATCACAGGGCCTTTGGCGATGATCTTTTCGTCCTCACTGTCCACGGGTATAATGCCGGAAGATTGGAGAGAGGCAAACGTCATTCCCTTGTTCAAAAAAGTGAATAGGGATAACCCCGGAAATTACAGGCCAGTTAGTCTTACGTCAGTGGTGTGCAAATTATTGGAAAGGGCACTGAGAGATAGGATTTATGATCACTTGGATAGGCACAGTTTCATTCGTGATAGCATGGATTTGTGAGGGGTAGATCATGCCTCACAAACCTTATTGAATCCTTTGAAGAGGTGACCAACCACGTGGATGAAGGTAGAACAGTGGATGTGGTATACATGGATTTAAGTAAGGCGTTTGATAAGGTTCCCCATGGTAGGCTCATGCAGAAAGTAAGGAGGCATGGGATAGAGGGAAATGTGGCAGATTGGATTCAGAATTGGCTGACCCTTAGAAGACAAAGGGTGGTAGTGGACAACATGGTGCTCAGTTATGAGTGGTGTACCACAAGGATCTGTTCTGGGTCCTCTTCTATTTGTGATTTTTGTAAATGATTTGGATGAAGGAGTGGAAGGGTGGATTAGCAAGTTCGCGGACGATACAAAGGTGGGTCAAGTTGTGGATAGTGCGGAGGGCTGTTCTAGGTTACAAAGAGGCATTGATAGGATGCAGAGCTGGGCTGAGAAGTGGCAGATGGAGTTTAACCCTGAAAAGTGTGAGGTGATTCATTTTGGAAGGACAAATTTGAAAGCAGATTACAGGGTTAACGGAAAGATTCTTGGCAGTGTGGAGGAGCAGAGGGATCTTGGGGTTCATGTCCACAGTTCCCTGAAAGCTGCCACCCAGGTGGATAGAGTTGTTAAGAAGGCGTATGGTGTGTTAGCTTTCATTCATAGAGGGATTGAGTTCAAGAGCCGTGAAGTTATGCTCCAGATATGCAAAAGCCTGGTTCGGCCACATCTGGAGTATTGTGTCCAGTTCTGGTTGCCTCATTACAGGAAAGATGTAGAAGTGTTGGAAAAGGTACAGAGGAGATTTAGCAGGATGTTGCCTGGAATGGAGGGAAGGTCTTTTGAGGAAAGGTTGAGAGAGCTAGGGCTTTTCTCTTTAGAATGACGAAGGACGAGAGGTGACTTGATAGAGGTGTACAAAATGCTCAGAGGTAAAGATAGAGTGGACAGCCAGAGACTTTTTCCTAGGGTGGAGGTAGCTATTACGAAGGGGCATAGTTTTAAAGTGAGTGGAGGCAGATGTAGGGGAGACGTCAGAGGTAGGTTCTTTACTCAGAGAGCGGTAGGGGCGTGGAATGCATTGCCGGAGAGGGTAGAGGAGTCGGCCGCATTAGGGGCATTTAAGCGGCTATTAGATAGGCATATGGATGATATACTATCTAAGGTAGGGGTGGAGGTTAGATAGATCTTACTTAGGTTTAGGGTAAAAGTTCGGCACAATATCGTAGGCCGAAGGGCCTGTACTGTGTTGTACTGTTCTATGTTCAGTCACCTGGTGTCTAGGCTCTAGAATCTCCTCCCAACACCTTTTTTTTTAGTATTTTCTTTTCCTTATTAAAACCACCAGTTGACCAAGCTTTTGGCCATCTGACTTCATGTGACTTTGTGTGTCAGTGTCATATTTTGTTTTATAGTACTCCTGTAAAGCACCTGGGGACGTTTTACTGTATCAAAAATGCTATATTAATTCAAGTTCATCTTATTTGTGGCCCCAGCCTCAGGTCAGAAAAACTGACATGGGCTCAGTAGTTGTTTTGTGGGCATCAACAATATTTGTTCCTTTGCCAAATGGCTATTTATCTTTATCATAACCTGCAGCACAGCAACCTGTATAGCTTCAACATTAGAAGATACTGGCTGACCAGCCAGCTGAAATTACATAAATGATCACAGACCCTGCAATGACCTGGAATCTTTTGCTTAGCTGCAAGTTGAAATAACAAGAAATACATCTGGAGTCTGTGTTCTGTTTGTACTTACAGAGTAAAATTTGACAGGATGATAAAGACTTTCATGCAAGATACATGTTTAGCGCTTTTCAGAATATATACTTTTTGGATAATATTTTTATTTTAAATTCAACCTTAGGTCAAGCAGGTTCAGAAGAACTTGTCAGAATAGTTTTCTCATCATGGGAAGCCATTACTCAGCATCCAATGCTACTGATTACCTATCATTCTACAGTAAGTAATACATATCAACATGTACAAGTAAATGTATGTGTGAACAATATCTGTGGATTTTGATCCTGAAAGTACATATTACTTTCTCTTTCACATATATGCCAGATGTGTCTCTTGTTTCTTAAAGAACTGTGGATGCTGGAAATCAGAAACAAAAACAGAAATTGTTGGGAAAATTCAGCAGGTCTGGCAGCATCTGTGGAGAGAAATCAGAGTTAACGTTTTGGGTCCAGTGACTCTTCCTCAGAACAGGAAGGGTTACTGAATCTGAAATACTAACTCTGATTTCTTTTCACTGTTGCTGCCAGACCTGCTGAGCTTTTCCAGCAATTTTTGTTTTTGTGTCTCTTGTTTCATCTACTTAGATTTTTAGAAAACTTTAAAGAACTGTAATGTGTTGGCTGGCGTCGATCTATGGAGAAAGAGCTCAAGAGAATTTGGGCAACCATCTAAAAACTGCTGTTAGATAATTTATAGCTTTTCACTTTGCTGGGGAACAGACCACCCTGTCAGTTGTAAATCTCCATTTCAAGCGCTGGCCCACAATTTCCCCCAATCCTGTAAATTCTTGTGCACCCATCTTGTATTTCCAGCACCTACTAATTGGTCAATTAAATAGCTGTCTGCAAGAAAACAAACTGAGGATCAGAACTGAAGCTTTTAACATGCGGTTGTAATGTTCCTAACAAAATAACAAGAAGCTAATCCTCAAAGTTGTGTTCAGCTTGCTTGGAATTGTGTAAGAAGTCTAAGAACCAAAGGAGTCAGATTGGAATGAAGAAGTAAAATGTGTGTTATGCAGCAGAAGGTTCTAGTTTTTTAAATTCATTTGTGGAATATGGGTGTCACTGGCTGGCCAGCATTTATTGTCCATCCCTAGTTGCCCTTGAGAAGGTAGTGGTGAGCTGCCTTCTTGAACCACTACAGTCCATCTGCTGTGGATTGACCCTCAATGCCATTAGTCGGAAAAGGCAGTAGGAAGTGAGATTTGCTGGTAACCTCATGAAGCATGCAACTAGGTAGCAGAGATTTTCTACCAAAATACCACAGCAATCCTTCAGATTTGCCTTCCAATTGTACAGAACAATTTGAACGATACAGGTGGGAATGTAATACTCAGCAGCCCCGAGCCCCAGCCAAGCCGAGTTCAGACGTGGGGTGTGCCATTTCATTTAGCGGGAGGACATTTAATGGGGAATCTGCTTTCTTCCCCACTGTCCATCCCTGATCAACCTCAGAACTGGAGAGTGCCCTTCTTACTCAAAGGTCAACTGTAACCCTTAGGTAGCCACTTAAGTGCCTCATCCTGCCATTGCTTGTATTCTTCCAGGGTTCCCATCCTGTATACGGCTTAATTCTTTAAATGGTAGATAAAACCCCCCTCACATACATTAAAATCTGCTGATAGACACTTCTTATATTGATGCTAAACCTGCCTGAAATTGTATCCACACCTCATTGATGAATTGTCCATAAACACTGAAAAATTGGTAGACAGCTCACTGTAAGATGGTAATGAAGCCGTGAAATAAGTTAGCATACATTTGTCTTCAAGTGAGACTGCAAATTACTCCATACACCTGCTAGCTCAGCACCCAGTTACAATAACCCTGATAACTTGAATATCCTGATATTCTTCTTACATATGCTCCTTTACAAAGCTAAACAATTCAGGTTTCTTTAAAAAAAAAATTCTCTCCTAACACCCAATGGATCAGCTTCTTGGCTTTTCTTTGCACAATTTCCAGTGATTAGATATTTTTACTGTGCTTCAAATAATAAAAGTAATTGAAGTGCTGCAATGCTAGAATCTGAAATAAAAACAAAAGTGCAGGAGATCTGCAACACCTGTGAAGATATGAAGTGATTTAACATTTTGAGTCCAATCTGACCCTCCTTCAGAGCTGAAGGGGACTGGGAAAGTGATGGGTCTTCTACTGGAAAAAAAAATGGGGAGTTGGAATAAGTAGAACATATGGTAAAGATGCCCCAGAACAAAAGGCAAATGTAATTGTTGTGCTAAGATGGAAGTAATATAGATGAAGGGCAGGTGCTAACGATATGTGTTAATAGGGAAAATAGGTCAGCTCTCCTGACAGCGAAATCGTGCAAGGAAGATGCTGATGGTGGGGATATAATCAAAATGGAAGACAGAATTTGTGTTCTGAAGTTGTTGAACTTAATGTTGAGCCCTGAAGGCTGTAAGTGTAAATTGTCCCGTTGCTGCGTACAAATGGCTTACTATATTTTCTTATGTAACAAGACCAACACGGCTTCAAATATAATTCATTGATTGTGGAGATCTTCAGGACACTCGTGGGGCAAAGTAAGATACTACGTCAATTGAAGTTCTTTCTTTTCATGTTGATACCATCAATCTTTAACATGGAGTAAACTGGCTATCATTTTCTACCACATAGTTGTAAAATTTCTTTCAAGTATGAACTTTCCTAAATTCCTTAATATCCTTGTACTCGCTCACAACTATATGGTACTCTTTTCATTGTGCTCACTTTTTTTAATCATTTCTGACTATGGCATTATCACTTTCTCTCTCCAAAGTCCTTCTCCATAATCTCTGCACACACTGCTTCACACGTGTTCTCTATTTAGCAGAGATAAGATACATTTACTATGAGGTGAAATTGATGAAGTATCAGTTTCTCCCACATGTTGCATGCTCTGCCTAATGAGAAGTGTCAAAAATAATCACTCATAAACCTAGCAGACTCTTGTTCGATCCCACTAGGCCAGTAACTAAATACCTAAGACGTTGTGTGTAACTTAATGGTTGCATTCATGCGTGTCTACCAAACTCTTATTGTTCATAGCTCTATGGAATAAATAGTCACTGAAAACAACGAATCAAACTAGCACCAATTATGTGTGTCTGAATCTGACCATTTGACCTAGTTAGCTTATATTGATGTTAATGCACAAAATAAGCCTTCCAACCCTTTTCGGTTGAAGGATATTTATTGTAATTGGAGTGTTAATCATTAATTTATTTAATTTAAATTAATTTGTAAAACAATTTACCTTCCATAAACAGTTTACGAGTGTTACTGAACACTTTGATGCTGAGCCACATATAGAGTATTGAACCAGATGACCAAAAACTTGGCCGAAGAAGAATGAATTAAAGGACTCTGGCGTGGTTGAGAGTCAAAAAGATTTAAGAAAGGAGTTTCAGAGCTGAAGGTCTAGACACTGATTTAATATCATTTAGTATAAGTTATAGTAAGAGATACAGCAAATCAGTTTCCTATGACCTGGAGTCCACAAAATCAAGCTAATTTAGTTTTGGCATTCAATTTACTCATCATTGTAAGATGCTACAAGATGACAGCATGGAAAGAAAATATCATCTTGGTGGAATAAGGAATTCCAGTTACCCTCTCAGTGTGATGGTGATTGTTTGCAGAAATGCATTTGTACAAAGTGTCATGCCTGACTTCTCATGTGACCTCTACCATCACTGTAACTGCATTCACTTTAGTTTGTGGCAGCCATTAAAGCACATTATATGAAACATCATGTTAGATGTGTGAAGCTAGGATTGACAGACTGAGTGAATGCTCAGAGCTGTAAGAGAACTAGCTGCTATTTAAAAAAGAAACAAAAGAATTAAAGCTGCAATCAGCAACTTTTCAGTACTGTTAAAATGGCCTCTTGCTGTGGAAATGAAAAGATGTGCAACAGAATTGACTTTTTTTCCAATTTTATCAGCGAAACTATGGGCTGAATCTAAATTTTTTTCTCTAAGTATGAATTGCATGGAGTTTTTTGGAGGGATTCCCACCATAAGGCCTAGTGAGGTTTCTTGCCATTATATTACCAAACATAGTTCATCAACTCCCTACCCTGCCCTCTGACATCCCTCACATCTGATTCTGGTCCTACCTTACCAGCAGAACTTGCCACTCACCAGATATCTGCCAAAAGACTTGTATCCCTCGCATTTGTGCCATCTTTGAGAGGCCAGTGATCGCCTCCTCAAGTATTGGCAGTTTATGTCTTGGCAACCACAAAGCTACGCTGACCATGACACAGAGCTAGCATGGCTGACACTCACTTGTGTGTGCAACCCAATCTGCATCATAAGTTGCTGCTTCACCACTATGTCATCCAGTTTACTTGCCCTCAGGTACTTCCCATCTGAAGACTCTCTCTAAGTTAGTGCTACTATTTTGTCTTCTCCCAGTGGTCATCTGCATCTCTCATTGTCCAAATGGGGGAGCAAACTACGCAAACAAGTATTCACACAAATCCAAAACGAGTTTTTATTGACAACCAACAAAAGTGAAAGAAGGGAAATGAATTCGTCTGCTGTTCGCATCCACAATGTGAACCAAATGTGACAGTCCATGATGTTATTCTGCACCCACCTAGCATCCACTAGTACCAGGTGTCAATCAGGTCCTGTCTGCCTTACAGCTTCCACTTCAGCTGAGCTCTGTCATTCACAAGAAGAGCTTCCTTCAGCTGAACATTTTCATCCTCCTCCTTGGAAGACTGCTCCCATTCCTCTGGTTTCTCACCATCTATCACATCACCTTCTTGCTTGCTCTGATTGTACAGAACATGGCATGGCAAGATGTTCAGACTATATTTGAAGACATCCCCTGCCAGACTGCTCCAAGCTGCGGAACCATCTTCACCAAGGCTATCGTCTATTCCACCACAACCCTGATTATAACATGTGTACCAATTTGGTGAAGATACTGCACCAGTGTTTTGACCAGGACATCTTGTATCCAAAAGGGAGAGGCTGCTGTGCTCTGATCCCCCTTTTTGTCCCAAACCCACCTCAACCATTCCACTTTCCATTGCATTCATTAAAGCTCATTGTCATACTTAATGATACATGATGCAGCGATATTTCCTTCATCCCACAACCCCCTGGAAGTTCCACAAATGAGGGAGTGCTTTTGACAGTATTGATGGTCTTTTGCTCTGAGTGAAGTGCTAACACACTAACTTGCATAGCAGACAAAGCAGTACTGGAAGGGCAGGGATGTTGTGGACTATCTGGTAAGTGCTAAGTGAGCAAGGACTAAGTCAGCAAGTGAGCAGCTCTGAGATACAGCCTAGTCCAATCTGAGCGTTGAGTGCTTGTCCTTCCGTGCAAATTATCCCTTACCAGTGTGCCCTTCAATGCAAGTCTGTGCTTCCAAAGCATTCTGCAAGTGGATCTGAGAGGTACCGTGATGGACATGGGGGATTAACAAGTGTCTGATGCCAGTGTCTAGCAATGAGGATGCATGTGACTGGTGCCTATGGACGAACCCTGAGATGCAGTTTGTTGTCGATCAACGTGCTGGCTCTTCATGGCCAGCAGCAAGCTGAAGTCGCCAGGTACCTGCTCTGATTTCCATGTGCAATTTACTTAATGTGTAGCTTGATTGGCATACTTGATAAGAATAGGAAGCAGAATGATAGTGAGGCAAGTTGTGTCAATAACAATGCTACAATTTCCCCATAATTGGCAGTTCAGCACTGCCTGGCGAGAAGCTCACTTTGCCTTTTAGCAAAAGTGTTAAAGATGCAGCAAGAAGCTCTCAGTATTAAGAAAGACCTTGCCAGACCTGTCATCCAGTTTCGCAACGAATCTCACCAATACTCACTCTATAAGATTCCACCCTTTGATATAGCTACAGGATTGATTAAAAAGGTAAGTAAATGAGTGTAGTAACCATCTTGTCAGTGTTTAGAAAAGAGTGCTGTGATCTGTATTGCACCCTAAAACTCACTAAGGAGCAGATAATTCAGACAGGAGAGATTTTGAAGATTTTTAAAGCATATTTTGAACTCCATTTAATGCTAACTATCAATTGTATGTGTTCAGCATCAGAACACAACAGGAGACAACAATATTCATTAATATGTGATTGCGCTGATGCATCTAGTTGAATCCTAAAAGTGTGGACAAATAAAAGATGAAATAATTAGAGGTGGGATTGTCTTCGGTACAATCCCGAAATTCTCCTGTGGAATTACGTCTTCTGAGAAGGACGAAACATGCTGTCAAGAAAGCTATTGACACGTGCAGAAACTCTGAGGTTCTCAATTATTAGCTAGAACATTATAATCGGAGGATAGACAAAGCTTTGCATTATGCTGAGACACATTCCAGACTGAACAAGAACAATATGTTGAGAAAATGGAACAGATATGTGCAGAAGAGCCAGCCGAAGGATCATGACCAGAGTATGGAACGTAATTATTGCAGAGGGCTTCACACAAAAGAAAAGAAAGTGTGCCCAGCTTAGGAAAGCAGAGTTCCATTTGTAAGTTGCTGAATCTCTTTGCATGCAAGTGTTTAGCTAGATAGAAGCAAAGTAAACCGATAAAGACGGCCACAGCAGAGATGTCAACTGATCATCCTGGCAGATGGTACACCAGACAACAAGCTGCAGTTGTCAGGTCATAAGGTGATGAGTTCTGAATGTTAGATGATGACTGCAGAAAGAGAGCAACATGTGAATGTCAGACTCTGATGTTTGTGCAAAATCATGAGCTGGATCAGGATGGTGAGGTTGAGGATGTGCAGTGGAACATTACTCATCCAAAAGGGCAAATAAAATTAAGAGTCTTATATAATGGGAAAAACTAAGATCAGGAATTCCATATAGTAGATATTAAACAAAATCTACTCCCCCGATTGCAGCAAGTCTAAAGCTCAGACTGATAGCCCTACATGTGCCAGAAGAGATATAAAGTGAGTGTTTTGCAAGGTACTAAACCATAAACTGCTGAACAGATCCTAGAAGATTACAGGAGATTCTTACAGGCCTTGAATATCTCCCTGGTGAATGTCACCTCAAAGTAGATAAGAATGTGAGACCAGCTCACCACAGCCAAGCAGAGTTTCTGCTGCCCTCAAGTATAACCTAAAAAATCAAGGGTAAGGAACCAGCAGCTCCAATAGTCAGGTGTTCCTAAAAAAGAATTGGGAAGAATGATAATGCCAAGAAATCATTCTATGAGGACTTGGCAGCTGTTGGTCATGAAGTAAAAGCAGAAAGGCAGTCATCACAGTACAACAGAAAAATAAGTGTTTTGAGAAGAATGAATGGCACAACAAGAAAAAGATACAGTTGAAGATCCCTGAACTCAGGCACCGAGGTCATGTACTGGCAGTGAAGAATCACAGATCCTGACAAGGTCAGTGCTATTAAAGAGACACAGTGACTAACAGATGTAAAAGCAATGGAACAATTTGTTGAACTTGTGAACTATTTAGCAAAGTTCTTGCGTAATTTTTTTCTCAGACTTTGGAGATCCACTCAATCTCACTGCTAAGGATGTACAGCAGTATTGAGATGTAAAAATAAAAGCAATTTTGACTTGAATCAAAATACAAGCAACAACAACTGGACTTGTATTATTCTAATCAGGTACTCACCACTGGACCAACACTCCCCACAGATGCACCATTACCCCAGTAATGAGCAGATACTGGACAAACTAACAACTCCAAGCATGTCAGTAAAAATCTAAATGCTTAAGAGATAGTGGATGAAATACATATGCAAAGACTGATGAAGGTGGGACAGATTAGAATTGCACAATTTTATTCGGGTATGTTAATTTTTTTATTGTAAACCTGATATGTTGGCTCATTTGGGTAATATATAACTACATATAATGATAATGTATTTAATATTTTTATTCTTTTATGAAAAGGGGGATATTTGGAGAAATGCATTTGTACATAGTCTACAGGCTGGCTTGCCATTTCAGTGTGATCTCAATCTCTGCTGTAACTGTTTTCACTTTAGTTTCTGACAGCCATTACTTAAAACAATCATGGCATAGCTATTCCTCGCATTTCAATGACCTGGGACACATATGCCTTGAGTATTTAGCATGGTCAGTGAATGGAAATTTGTTTTACATTTTATTCTGTTGAGTACTTATCCTTCAAGGAAAGAATGTATTCTAGTTTGTTCTGCTACAAAATCTTCAGATAGACTAAGTAAAGGAAGAATAAGGAAAGTTAGTACAAACTAAATGGTGTAGCTTTCAAGGCAGTGCAGGAACAGAGACACCTGGGAGTTTGCACACACACATCTTTGAAGGTGGCAAAATAACTTGATAAGTCTGTGAAAGAAAAAGTGGTGTATGGATTCCTGAACCTTATAAATGGAAACATAGAGCAAAAGTTTGATGGTAAAGCTTTATAGATCACTGATTAGGCCCCAGTCGAAGTAATGTGTCCAATTCCAGGTAGTACACTTTAGTAGGAAAGGATTTCCTAGTTTTGGAGAGAGTGCAGAGGAAATTTACCTGTATTATGCCATGGTTGAGGAACTTCAGTTACATAGAGAGACTGAAGAAGCTGGACTGTTCTTCTTAGACCGGAGAGCTTTAATAACAGTGCTCAAAATTATAATCGTCTTAGAATGGCGTAATAAGAAAACAGTTCCTACTAGCAAGAGAGTCAGTAACCATTGGCAAAAATTCAGAGGTGCAGTGAGGGAGTTGTGAGAAAGTGCTAACTGGATGAGTGGTGAAAGCAGATTCAACAGTCATTTTTTTAAAAGGAATTAGATAGCTACTTGGAAATGAAACATTTAGTTGCTTGCCGTGAAGACTATGGGAGTGAGAGTAATTGAGCGTGACTTTCAGAGAGCCAGCGCAATCCCACTTGGTAAAATAGCCTGGTCCCATGCTATATCCTTCTATGACTTGATAAAGAAATTAATACACAGAAATTAATGCACAGTATTAAAGCAAATAAAAAAAGTCTGCAGAAAATCCAATATAAAAGTGGAAAATGCCTTAAAGTTTTTATTAAGATAGACTCGCAGACTGACATCCAAAATGTTAACTTGTCAGTTCTTTATATAGGAACTGTCAGTTCTGTTACATTTTTGCTGTAATTTTCCATGTTGGCAGTGTAATAGGCAGGCATATTCTTATTTGATGTGTTTCAATGTAATTGCTTTCTAAATATAGCTACTTATTCAAAAAGTCTTTAGTTCCTGTCAGCATCAAGATGTGATTATTAAATTGTTTTCATCTTAACCCTGCATCACTTCCCCTCTGCCTCAAGACAGATGATGTCAGCAGTATTAAATATTAACTGCACATTTTTCCCCCCATCTTCGGGACAGATGGTCTTATATCAAGGCCAGCCATCAACCCCCTGCTTAGCATCCTTCTTGGCTGGATATGTTGGCTGTTTTCCCAACCAGAAAAGAAACTGTTGTGCTTTTTTGTAATCTTCTCATAACCACATCTGCTGCTTCATTTCCTTGGTGGCAAGCATCAACCCTGGCCTGTTGCCTGGCAATCTCTGAAGCTACCATTGCAAATTATCCAACACCACTGTCTGACCTCCTCCTTGCCCCAACCCTTTCTGAAACAGGAGCACTGCTCTCCAGACTAACCATCGCACAGCACTAACCTCATCTCCCAATTTATGATGAAAATCTCCAGGTGTGCAATTACTCCTAGACCCCTCCTCTCTGCCTCAGTGACATATGTTTTCCTTTCTGAAAGGGTTGTCACATCTGCAATGCCTTACTTCCATCTCTCGGCCTGGCACACTCATGTCCAGATTAACAGTAATTCCATTGTTGCTTTCAGGTTTGTTAGTTTGTGTGGGTGGGGTAAGGAGGAAGAGTTATAAGTACATTTCAAATTTAACTTCCCATCAAAATCATATGCACATTTGACAACCTCAACACAGCTTTTTATTGCATAAAATGCTGCACAATACATTTAAGAAAAGCCCTGATGAGGAGATTTCCTACAGATCTGTCCATTATAGAAAAGGTTTACTTAGATTTACATAGCCATTGGTTTTCATTCAAATTTCTAAGCAATTGCTCTTATTATAAATTTGTTTTTTTCCAAGGAGCACATGGCATAATTTTGTTTTGTAATATTTCCTCTCCCTGACTTGTCCTATACATTTGGCAGTCTGTAGTTGGTATTACGGTACAGTTCAGCGCTGGCCAACCCATATTACTTGGTGGTATTTTAATATGCCAGCTTGAACATTAGGCATTTCGACTGTAAGGAATGATCATAATCAAATCTTATCCTACTCTGTGCTGTGTTTACACACACAAATTCTCATGATCGTGAGCAGGACACCCTGACTTACCTTTTATTTTCCTAGCTTGAGGTAACTGATGCTACTTGCAGAAACTCCATTGCTACAGCTGGTTCCAAATCCCAAGAGTAAACACGACCTTCAGGAAAAGGAGGAGGACACCCTTGTGGGTGAAAATGTAAAAGAACATTCAGCATATTTTGCTTTTGCTTTGTGTAACAGGCATTATTCAAACTTAACTACTTTTAGTTGCACACTGACCTCTGTCTCATCAATGATGAGTGAGAAAAGATTTCTGACCATTAATGACCTGACTGTGTAACCATTGTTGTGGGGAATACTAGATATTAAAATCAATACTATTTATTTTCTGCTGTTCAATAGCAAGTGACATTTTCAATTGCAGCCAACTCTACTGTAAGGCCGGATACTAGGCGGTGCATGAGAATCACCTCAATTGGCTTATGTTCCCTTGGATATTGATAACCTGGCTAAAATTTGACCTCAGTCATAAACCGTTGTAATGAACATTGCACCACTTGATGTAGTAATGAGCTAGGTATGCAAGGAAAGTCCAGGTGGGGTCCTGGATCATGGTTTGCCACAAATAGATCAATGTTCCAGGGTTTAGATGTTTTGGGTGTGATGGAATGGGATATCAAAGGGGTGGAGGAGTTGTACTACTGATTAACAAGAATGTCACAGCTGTACTAAGAGAGGAAACTTGGAGGACCCATCCAATGAGGCAATGTAGGTAGAACTTAGGAATAAGAAAGGTCAATCACTATGGTAGTGTTATACTATAGGTCTTTCAATAGCCAGTGGGAATTAGAGGAACAGAAATGTAAGCCATCATGGAAAGATGTAAAAATAGCAGAGTTGTGCAGTGGGTGATTTTAATTTTCCCAATGTTCACTGCGTCTCCCTTAGTGCCAGGGGCTCGGATGGAACAAAATTTGTTCGGTGCATCCAGGAGGGATTCTTGTACCAATATGTAGGTAGTCCAACTAGGGAAGGGGCTATATTGGACCTTGTACTGGGTAATGAGCCTGGCCAGGTGATCAAATGTTGGTGCATTTTGGGAACAGTGAACATAATTCCATAAGTTTCAAAGTAGTTAGAGAAAAGGATAACTCTGGTGTTAGCTGGAGGCTATAGAGAGAGAGAGAAAGTTACAAGCTGCTCACATCGCTGCCTGGGGAGACGTTAGCCAGAGGCTTCAGAAAGATAGAGAGGGGGGTACCAGCCGCCGACATCACCAACAGGAGGTACTGAATGCAAAGGTGCTGACACGAAGAAAGAAGTAGCTTGTGAACTAAAAATGACCTGCGCCGAGGTGCTAGTTTGAACTGATTTAAACCAGTTTGAGTTAACTAGGTTCTGCAAAAACGTAAGAAAGATAAGGTAATGCAAAAGCCTTATTTGGATGAGAAATAATGATTTAATGCTGCCTAAGTCTCTGGACCAGGGCCAATAAGGTAAAGGCGTACAATAAGTGAATTAGCCTTAGCCAATGGGAAGAAGACAGCATGACCTGAAAGAGAGAAGAGGAAGAATAAAAAGAAGACCCTCGGGGCATGTAGCCAGCAAAAACTCCAAAACCAACCATGGCAGAAGCAGCCCCTGTGTCAAGGACGTGGTGATGACATTGAGGGCAGGGCCTGGCCAGCGTCAGCCCTCGTCAGCAGCAGCAGCTATCTTGATTGGATATTAGCTTTTATATTCTGTGACTACTTGGGTAGTGTCAGAGGCCTTTAGTGGGTGTGTAAGTCGGCTCTAGTTCCGTTTGTGGGAAAATATATAAGGTCCAGTTTTGTGATAAAACATTTAAGCAACACGTGTCTTGTTTAATACATTAATAAAGTAATTTGTGACGTTACAAGAATTAACTCTTCTCCTCCCCATATAAGTCGATAACTAGAGCTGATGTTCTCTGGGCTCTAGACAACACTGGTCCTCAGGTGAAAGTGCTAAATTGGGGAAAGGCTAATTACAGCAGTATTAGGTAAGAAGTGGAAAAATTGGATTGGGGCTAGCCGTTTGAAGGGAAATCCACATTTGACATGTGGGAATCTTTTAAAAACCAGTTGATTAGAGTTCAGGATGACCATGTTCCTGTGAGGATGAATGATAAGGGTGGCAAGATTCAAGAACGTTGGATGATGAAAGATGTTGTAAGTTTAGTTAAAAGGATGAATATGTAATGGTTAGGAAACAGAAATCAAACTGGGCCCTTGAGGAGTTTAAAGGAAGCAGAGAATAATTTTTAAAAGAAGTTAGTAGGCCTAGAAGGGAGCATGAAATGTCCTTGGCAAGTAGAATTAAAATGAATCCCAAGGCAATTTATATGTATATTAGGAGCAAGATGGTAACTAGGGAAAGGGTAGGCGCACTCAAGGACAAAGGAGAGAATGTGTACGTCGAGCCAGAAGAAGTGGTTGAGGTCCTTAATGAATACTTTGCATTGGTATTCACCAAGGAGAAAGACATGGATGATGGTAAGCTTGGAGAGGGGTATGTTGATACTGTAAGGTATGTCAATATTAAGAGGGAGGAAGTGTTGTGTGTCTTGAAAAACATTAAGGTAGATAAATCCCCAGGTCCTGATGAGATCTATCCCAGGGTACTAAATGAGGCAAGTGAGGAGAATGCCGGAGCCTTGACAGAGATCTATCATCTTTAGCCACAGGCAAGATCCCAGAAGACTGGAGAATAGATAATAATGTTTGTTTGTTCAAGAAAGGCAACGGGGATAATCCAGGAAATTATAGGCCGGTAAGCCTTACATCAGTGGTTGGGAAATTATTGGAGATGATTCTTAGGGACAGAGCTTATATGCATTTGGGGAAGAATAGATTTGTTAGGGATAGTCAGCATGGCTTTATGCAGGAGAGATCTTGTCTCAGAAAACTGATTGAATTTTTTGAGGAAGTGACGAAGTTATTTGATGAGGTTAAGGCAGTGCATGTTGTCTACATGGTCTTTACTAAAGCATTTGACAACGTCCCTCATGGTAAGTTGGTCCGGAAGATCATGGAACCCATAGTGAGTTGGCAGATTGGATACAAATTTTGCTTGGCCATGGGAGACAGAGGGTAGTTGTGAAGAGGTGTTTTTCTGACTGGAGGTCCGTGTCTAGTGATGTTCTGTTAGCTGGAACCTCTGTTGTTTATAATATGTACAAATGATTTGGATGAAAATGTCAGTGGGCTGATTAGTAATTTTGCAGATGGTTCGAAATGCGGTTGTGGATAGAGTGGACTGTATTGAAAATTGTGTGATCAAGGCACAGCATAACAAGGTTTAAATTTACAAATGCAGTTACACAAAGCTGACCTGCAGGTACGGTCCAAACTAAGGAAATCAGTCTGAAGCAGATATGAGAGTATGTGACGAACAGACTGCCGCTTAGATCTTGTGGTTAAGGTATGGGGAACAGTTTACGAGTATGTACATGACGAAAAGACTGTCGCCTGGATCTTGTAGTTAGGGTATAGGGAACAGCTTGCAAGTATGTCATGGGAAAGATCAAGAAAAAATGTATAAAAAGTACGATTAAAGCTATATGCTCCGGAGGTCTCATCTTGCAACTATATAGTCAACATATAAGCAGAAATAAAGCCAGATATTTGAAAAGATAACAGACTCGTTCCTTATTTCTTTGGAACCCAAAAGATAGTAAGGAAGGAAATCAAAAGATGCAGCAGGAAAGTTAGCAGAGAAATGGCAAATGGAGTTTAATCTGGACAAGTGTAAGGTGACGTATTTTAGAAGATCAAACACAAAAGGGAAGTAAGCTGTAAATGGCCAGACTCTTAGGAGCATTGATAAACAGAGAAACATTGGAGTGCAAGCCCATAGCTCACTGAAAGTGGCAACACAAGTGGATAAGCTGGTAAAAAAGGTGCACAGCATGCTTATCTTAATTGATCAAAGCATTGAATGTAAAAGTTCGTGAGTCATGTTGCAACAATACAAGACTTTGGTCAGGCCAGATTTGAAGTTCTGTGCACTGCTCTAGTCGTAGCACTATAGAAAGGATGTGGAGGCTTTGGAGAGGGTGCAAACAAATTTCCAAGGATGTTGCCTGGATTGGAGAGTACTGTCTATAAGGAGAGTTGGAGAAACTTGGATTGTTTTCGCCAGAGCTTCAAATGCTGAGGGGTGACCTGATCGAAGTGTATAAAATTGAGAGGCATGGATAAGGTGGATAGTGGGAGTTTTTTCCCCAGGTGCAAATGTCAAAAACTAGAGGGCACAGGTTTAAGGTGACAGGGGGAAAGTTTAAAGGGGATGTGCAAGTAAAGTATGTTGTGCAGAGGGTAGTAAATGCCTAAATCAGGCTGCCAGGAGAGGTGGTAGAAGCAGACACGAAAAAAAATGTAAGAGGCATTTAGAATGGAGTGATACGGGCCATGTGCAGGCAGGTGGGATGTTTAGAATAGCGTCATGGTTGACACAGATGTGATGGGCCAAAGGACCCGTTCCTGTGCTGTACAGTTCTACGTTCTAGGTGCCAATCAAGCAGGCTACTTTGTCCAGGCAGTGGTGAACTTCTTGAGTGTTGTTGAGTAATCCACCCGAATTTGACTGTGTCTTATAAATAGTGAAAAGGCTTTTGGGGAGTTGGTGGTCATTGCAGAATTTCCAGCCTTTGAGCCTGTCCTTGTAGCTACAGTATTCATATAGTAATCCAGTTAAGTTTTTAGTCATTTACGTTAGCACACTGGCTTTGAAGAGGTGGACTTTCTGGAACAAGCATAGAACTCAACTTTTCTGGTCTCTCCAGAATGCCATTTCTCCCTCATTTTGTTCTCTGCCTGTCTTAGCTGCACATGCACACCAGCCTACACCAGCCTACACAGCAACAATGGAGCAGGAGCACAAGTGTCTGGCACTGTCTTCAGAGGTTGGCTGGCATTGGCAGATGGCTTAGAGAGATTGGGGTATCTAGCAGGGGGCGGGACCATGCTGTTGATGGTGCTCAGGCTGAGCTGGGATAGGTGAGTGTTGATTATGTGGGGTTTGAAATTGTGAATGGCACAGCGGTTGCAGTTTGAAGGTCATGGGCTCTACAGTGCATTGTAAACACCCTAATTCCCCTGCCCTCCTGACTTTGTTAGCACCTCACCATCATCCCTCACATCTCACACATAGCATTCTGTCCTATGATTTTTCCCCTGAGCTCATGGCCCTGATTTTGGAGCAGAAGGGATATGAACTTGTCAAAGATGTTCCTTCTTGGACTCTGTTTGCAAATCACAGCCATTTGGTGGAGTTATTGTGATAGCATGTTGGATGGTCTCTATAATATTACCTTTTTCCAGAGACACAACTGATGCTATGAACTGGTATGAACTATTGAGGAAAAAAGTACAATAAACTACCACAATAAAGCTTTAGAGAATTAATATTTATCATAATAATTATTGCATTGCCAAAATCCGAGATACATCACCTCCTTAACATTGATCTGTAGAAGACATTCAGAAGCATTTATTCAAATATGATTTCTGAAAATCTGAAATAAAAACAGAAAATAGCCGGAAATAATCAGTAGTTCTGGGAGGATCTTGGAGCAGAATTAAAGCTTCAGGTTGATGATCTTTCATCTGAAGCCCTTGTCTGATGATGCCCGTTTATTCATTCATTGAATACTAGGTAAGAATGTTGACCATTCCCTAGAATAAGAAAACTGTAAAATTTAGTACTGCAGGAATAAGTACTGTTGTAAGTCATCACACACAAGGATTAAAGAAATGCAAAATTTGGTATTGAACTGAAATCCAAGAGTACAGTTAAAAAAATACCCAATATCAATTCACTGTAACTTAGTTTTAATTACATTTTTGAAGTATTTTGCAATCTGGTTTCCAGTTGCCTACTAAAATGTGCAGAAATGTGTGTCACTGTGTTCATTTAAATGTTAGGTAGTTAAGCACTTTTAAAATACAGAACAAAACACATTTCTGAGGTTGCATAAAGTAAATTAAAATATGTACATGATGTGTACTCAATTAAACATCCAATCCAATGGTGTTCATTTAGGTCGTGTCCCAGTGGGTCTTGTGATGAGTGCCTTTTGGCCTCCTGCCAAAATAATCACCTCTCAAAGCAACCATGTGACCTCCTCAGAATTTCCCTCATTTATTTTGGACCAAAGATAGCTACTGGAACATAATCAAAAAATACTGGCTTTGAGTAAGAATCAGAAGGCAAGTGAAATTATTGGTGGTAATATACACAATAATGAAGTTTGTGCTCTCACACCTTTTCGCTAGCCAAAGTATCAGTGGCTTTTAGCTAAAGTTGTATTTACAAAGGACGCTATGACACTTGGGAATAACTGGTTCTCTACTAATTAGTACTGAGACTCCAGAATATTGAACATGTTTTAAGTTCTCTGAGGGATATATCGTAAATTTGATGCTACATAATATGCAGTGGCAACAGTTCTTGTTCTTTTTAAAAATCCATTTTAAAAAGTCTTATTAGTTTTGCTTGTGCTTTTCATATTTCAATAAACTTCATTTTCCACTGATTGTTACCTTGCCCCTAGAGTTTAATGCACTTCTTGTATTTTTGAAATTGGACATATTTGAATTTGTAGTATTCAGTTGATGGTTTGTACCAGATGTGGATCTGATTGGGCTTTGTTTCACATATATTCCAGCTGCATGTTTATTGTAGGAGGCTTGCATTTTACTGCAGTGAGGAAATGCATCTTATTGCAGCTTGCAGTGGTAGTTGTGCTGGCCTGATATTTGTAGGGCCCATTACACTCATGTCTGAGAATATCAATCCATTGGGATTCCAGGCTTTGGTATATTCTCAACTAATATTAGGAACATTAAAATATCAGGTTGAAATTAAAACAAAAAACACTGGAAACACTCAGCAGATTTGGCACAATCTGTGGAGAGAGAAATGGTTCCCATTTCAGGTTAATGACCTTTCATCAGAAATACTGTTTGAGTGCTGAAGAGTGATCATCATATAAGGAGAAAGATGTCTTGCAGAGTCAAGTTCCACCAGTCATTTGTTATGCTGATTGTATGCAGTGCATTTTATGTTAAACATTGTTAATGCTGATATAACATTGGCATTTGAGTATTGTTCCTGATTAATCTCTGTCTCTGTTTGTTCCTGCACACCACATTTTGAACTAGAAACAAGCGTACGGTAGGTGAGAAATGTGGAATTTGAATAGATAACAGAGATAAGACATTTAGTGGGAGCAAGTTAATGCTGGAGATCGCAGCGGGTCAGACAGCATCCATGGAGAGAGAGCAAGCTAACATTTCAAGTCTAGATGACTCTTCATCAGAGGTGCGAAGAATGATTCTTTGATTCTTTGAATGCGGAGGCTGGTGGGATGAAAAATGAGGACAATGGGGATCCGAATACGCTGTTGTGAGTGATGGAAAGGGGCAAGGGTGGAAACATGGGTGATAGATCGGATGTGGTTGAGGGCCCTGTTAACCACCGTGGGTGGAAATCTACGCTTTGCCCTTGCCCCTTCCCATCATTCACAACAGTGTGACAGGGTCCCCTTGTCCTCACTTTTCACCAAACCAGCCTCCACATTCAAAGGATCATTCTCAGCAACTCTGATGAAGGGTCATCTAGACTTGAAACGTTAGCTTGCTCTCTCTCCATGGATGCTGTCTGACCCACTGTGATCTCCAACATTTGTTGCTTTCAGCGATGAGATTTTCATTAAGTTCAATACACTTGCAAAAGGAGATTTCTACTCAAGATACCACATGCTGTTCACTCGCTTAGGCAGGGTTTTCATCGCAACCATTAGGATGGAAATGGAGCAGTGTCAAAGAAAATCCACAGTCTCCCAATCTGACCGATGCTCTCTTTAGAAGGGTTTAATGCTGGGCAGCAAGTGGGCTTGCCTGACTCAACCTGTGAGCCCTTTTTACCATGCAAAATTTAGTCCCCAAGTGTCATATAGAGTCATAACAGAGTCATATAGCATAGAAACGGAACCTTCAGCCCAACTAGTCCATGCTGAACGTAATCCCAAACTAAACCAGTCCCACCTGCCTGCTTCTGGCCCATATCCCTCCAAACCTTTCCTATTCATCTATCTATCCAAATGTCTTTTAAACTTTGTAATTGTACCCTTGTCCACCACTTCCTCAGGAAGTTTATTCCACGTATGAGCCATGCTCTGAATTAAAAAATTGCCTCATGCCTTTTTTAAATCGCTCTCCTGTCATTTTAAAAATGTGCCCCCTATTCTTGAAATCCCCCATCCTAGGGAAAAGACAACTACCATTAACTCTTATCAATACCTCCCATTATTTTTATAAACTTCTATCAGGTCACCTCTCAACCTTCTACGCTCCAATGAGAAAAGTCCCAGCCTATCCAGCCTTTCTTTATAACTCAAACTTCCCTAACCAGCAACATCCTGGTAAATCTCATCCCTCTCCATCTTGATAATATCCTTCCTATGACTGGGTGACCAGAAGTTGACACAGTATTCTGGAAGAGGCCTCACCAATGTCCTGTACAACCTCAACATAACTTCCTAACTCCTGTACTCAAAGGACTGAGCAATGAGGGCAAGCATGACAAACGCTTTTTTAACCACCCTGTTTATATGTGATGCAAACCTCAAAGAATTATGTACTTGCACCTCTAAGTTCCAGTGTTCTACAACACTACCCAAGGGCCTATCATTAATTTTATAAGCCCTACCCTTGGTTGCTGTACCAAAGTGTAATATCTGGTATTTATTCAGATTGAACTCCATCTGCTATTTTTCATTTGATCAAGATTCCTCTGTAATCTTAGAAAACCTTCCTCACTGTCTACAATGGCGCCAATTTTGGAGTCGTCCACAAACTTACTAACCATGCCTTCTATATTCTCATCCAAATCATTTATATAAATGACAAACTAAAGAGGACCCAGAACCAATCCCGGTGGAACACCGCTGGTCACAGGCCTTCAGTCTGAAAAGCAATCCTCCACCATTACTTTCTGTCTCCTGCCGATAAACCAATTATGTATCCAATTGGCAAGCTCACCCTGAATCCCATGTGACCTAACTTTACTAATTAGTCTATCATGCAGAACCTTGCCAAAGGCTTTACTAAAATTCAGATAAATAACGTCTACTACCATCAACAATCTTTTTGGTAACTTCCTGAAAAAATTCAATCAAGTCTGTGAGACACAATTTTCCTTGCACAAAACCACACTGATTATCCCTAATCAATTTTTGTCTCTCTAAATGTCCATCAATCCTATCTTTTATAATCACCTCCAACAATTTACCCACAATTGAAGTCAGATTCACAGGTCTATAGTTCCCTGTTTTCTCCTTATAACCTTTCTTAAACAAAGGTACAACATTAGCCACCCTCCAGTCATCAGGCACCTCTCCTGTAGCTATAGATGATGCAAATATTTCTGCAAGGGGTCTTATAATTTCTGTGGTATTCTTACTGACATTGTTGCCACAATTGGGCGGAGTGTGCAGCAGAAGGACTATTGAAAAACTTCTGTATTAAATTATTTTTTCTGGGGCCAAGAGGAGTTGCAGTGCTTCCCTGGGCCACCCCAAAAAAACATTATTGGCCTCTTCCATGTGCAATTCATTCCCATCTCTTTCCCTCACCCACTTTGATGCCAGCATCGCTCGTCTCCAGCCCAGCGGGATGCTCATTTACTGCCTGCTTTGTACTAACTACATAGCAAAGATGCCTTGTCTTAAAAATGGACCATTGATACTATCATGCAGCCAGTTGGCCTGCTTTTAGTCAATGACCCAATTTTTGAAATCTCTTGTTAAATTATTTCAATAACAACTATTTTCACAAGTATAAAAGGATTCCTTTACTCATGCTCAGTATGTTGGGATAAACATCTGTGATGGCATACGCTTTTGGGCGTGTGTAATTGATGGAGCCCATTAAGTGAAAGCACAGCCCGTAGGAATAGGAAATAGATCTTGGACTTTATTTTTAAGAGAATAAGTGAGCTGTTGGTTCTTGCCATACCTCCAGATGCAACTCACCAATTTGTTGCATTTGCTGGCAAATCCAGGTTGAGAAAAGAGATTGCAGCAGAGGCAAATTTCAGCTTATTTTGAGGAATTGGCACCTGAAACAGGCACAGGACCATAACTTAGCGTCATAGAGCCTTACAGCACGGAAACAGACCCTTCGGTCCAACCAGTCCATGCCAACCATAATCCCAAAACAAATAGTCCCACCTACCTGCGCTTGGCTCATTTCCTTCCAAACATGTCTTATTCATGTACTTATCTAAATGTATTTTAAACATTGTAACTGTACCTGCATCCACCAATCTTCTGGAAGTTCATTCCACGCATGAACCACTATCTGTAAAAAAAAAAAAAAATTGCCCCCGCATGTCTTTTTAAAATCTTTCTCCTCTCACCTTAAAAATATGCCCCCTTGTCTTGAAATGACCCACCCTAAGAAAAAGACACCTGCCATTCACCATATCTATACCCCTAGTGATGTTATAAACATATAAGGTTCCTCAATCTCCAACGCTCCAGTAAAAAAATTTCCAGCCTCTCCTTATAACTCGAACCCTCCATTCCTGGCAACAACCTGGTAAATCTCTTCTGAACCCTCTTCAATTTAATAATATCCTTCCTATACAGGGCTTTAAATATTAAAATGTGATTAACTGTGCTCCTTTTAGGCCACCTTAAAGAAGATGTAATGTGTTTTGCCATGGTGTCATGTGTAAATTGATGCCATCTACTTCAGAATCAGTGATCATTGTGCACATTTTATGGCTAAAAGGTGGACATAACAATGTTCATTAACTTCTCTTCTGATATGTTTTCTAATGAGGTTACACAAGGCAATACTGCCCTACTTTGAATGTTTTTCAGTGTGTACACGTTTTGATGCCTTATGCTATCTTCCAACTTAAATTATTATTGTCAGTATGTGTGTGCATACCAATAACATGTAACAAGCAAAAGTGCTTCAGAAAAGGTGGTAAAGCCCTCAAGGAGCTGAGATGTCAATAAAGTTATGGCATGAAAATATAGCTACAATCAGTTTGGTATGCAAGCTGTAGGTTGTTCAACATTCCTTTGGTTGTATTGCAGCATACAAAAGATAAGAAAACCCTGAAAACACAAACATCATCACACAATTCAAAGTGATCTGTTGCATGCTGTCCTGAAAAATATTTAATTTTTATGTTAAGAGTGTAGCATGTTTGTTAAAGTGATATTTCACAATTCAAAACAGTTCAGGTTTTCGGTTTTAAAGATGGGTGATCCATCTCGGCCTCCTTCTGTGGTCCCCAGCAACCCAGATACCAATCTTCAGCCAATATGATTCACTCTACATGATAGCAGGAAATGGTTGGAGGCACTGGATACTACAATGGCTATGGGCCCTGACAACATTCTAGCAATAATATTGAAGACATGTGGTCCAGAACTTGCTGCTCCCCTAGCTAAGCCCTCCAGGACAGTTACAACGCTGGCATCCATCCGACAATGTGGAAAATTACCCAGCTATGGCCTGTACACAAAAAACAGGACAAATCCAACCTGGCCAATTACAGCCTCCTTGTCTACTCGTAATCATCTGTAAAATGATGGAAGGTGCTCTCAGCAATGCTATCAAGCAGCACCTGCTCAGCAACAACCTGCTCAGTGACACCCAGTTTGGGCTCTGCCAGGTCCACTTAACTCCTTACCTCATTACAGTTCTGCTTCAAACATGGACAAAAAGAGCCGAATTCCAGAGGTTGTTAAGAGCGATAGCCCTTGACATCAAGACGACATTCAACCAAGTATGGCATCAAGGAGCCCTCGCAAAACTGGAATCAGTGGGCATCAGAGGGTAAACTCTCCTCTGGGTTTGAAGTCATACTTGGCATAAAGGTAGATGGTTGTGGTTGTTGGAGGTCAGTGACCTTCCCTCCATCATAAGGTCAGAATTGGGGATGTTCGCCAATGATTGCACAATGTTCAACACCATTCGTGACTCCTCAGATACTGAAGCAGTCCATGTTTAAATCAACAAGATTTGGACAGGCTTGGGCTGACAAGTGGCAAGTAATGTTCATGCCACAAAAATGCCAGGCAATGACCATCTCCAATAAGAGATCATCTAATCATTGCCCCCTGACATTCAATTGTGTTGCCATCACGGAATTCCCCACTATCAACATCCTTGGAGTTACCGTTGAGCAGAAACTGAAGTGGACTTGCTAGATAAACACAGTGGCTACAAGAGCAGGTCAGAGGCTAGGAATACTGCAGCGAGTAATTCACCTCCTGACTCTTCAAAGGCTGTCTACCAGCTCCAAGGCACAAGTCAGGAGTGTGATGGAGTACTGCCCACTTGCCTGGATGGATGCAGCTGCAACAACACTCAAGAAGCTTGACACCATCCAGGACAAAGTGGCTTGCTTGCTTGGCACCATCTTTACAAATATCCACTCCTTCCACCACCTATGCTTAGTAGCAGCAGTGTTTATATTTACAAGATGCACTGCAGAAATTCACCAAAGCACCTGATACTTGGAAATACTACTGCCTGCAAGTTCCCCTCCAAGCCACTTACCATCCTGACTTGGAAATATGTCACCTCACCTTCACTGTCACTTGATCAAAACTCTAGAATTCCCTCCCCAGGGGCATGCAGGCTGCAGCGGTTCAAAAGGCAGCTCACCACTGCCACGGCCTCAAGGGTGACAAGGGGCAAGTAATAAATGCTGTCCAGTCAGTGACGCCCACATCATATGAGTAAATAAGAAAACACTGTATTTGAAATTTCAACCTCACAATCATATATATATTCCTTTCTGCATCCAAATTCCACAGCAGCTCACAAAGATATTCTATCCCACCAGACTTAGTTCCATTCACTTGCCATCCTTCTTCAAACTTTTTTCATTTACTTTTTCATGGAATGTGGGTGTGGCTAGCAGAGCTAGCAACTATTGCCCATTCCTAGTTAACCTTGAACTGTGTGACTTGCTGGGCCATTTCAGAGGGCATTTTAAGAGTCAACCACATTGCTGTGGGTCTAGAGTCACATGTAAGCTAAAGAACAGGTAAGGACTGCAGATTTCCTGAAAAGAACTTAAAAATTCAGTTAACCAGATATATTTGAACAGCAATTGATGACCGTTAAGATAGTCATTATTACTTTATATTCCAGATTTATTAATTGAATTTAAATTTCATTAACTGCCATGGTGGGATTTGACCTCATGTTGTCAGAGCATTAGTCGGGACTTCTGGATTATTTGTCCAGTAGCATTACCACAATGCCGCCATCTCCTCCTCCTCTTTCAGTTCAATCTAGTTCATGTTGACAATTGTTCTTCTTCCAGTTTAATGTAATATTCTTCCTCAACACATTCAAGTTCATAGTCTCATCTCTACAGATACACACACCCCCATTTCATTTTATTAAATTCTGTCGTTTCTCCCTGTCCAACCTGATAGAAGCAAGTACTCTTCTTCCACCCTAGGCTGCAGTTATTCTCTTGCCCCAATTGACATTGGCATTCTCGTTCAACTCTTGTCTTCAAGCTGATATTCCTTCTCCACTTCAGTTAATGTCAGCAGTCACCGTTCCTTTACTCAAACTTCCCCTTACCTTAACCACTTTCTGTTTTTCTCTCTCTTTTTCCTTTCATTCTCATTTACTTCCCTCTTCCCACTCTATTTTGTCGTTATCCATTTCCACTCTTCCTTATCCATTTGATGCTATTATTTTCCACCAGTTTTTTTTCTCATTCTCATTACTAATTTCTACCTTATCCCGTTGTCCTCCATTGCCACCTATTTTTCCCTTCCAATATATTTTTTGCCATTAATTTTTGCTTTCCTCTCTCCTTCATTCCTATCTACTTTCTTCCATTGGCATCCCACTGCTAATAGAAGTGATTCCAACCACTTTGTAATTTAGGTGTGAATTCCTGTTTCCACAAGAATTCCCACCTCATATGGTAGCAGTTAGAAACACTTCCATAAACGCCATTACTTGGGAATGAGTGTCACTGACGTTCATTAGTAAATGCTGTCAACTCAACAGGGCCTGCAAAATGCTGGCTCATGTAAAGTTGATGATTACTGTGTGTGATACTGGTTTGTTCCCAATAACCTTTAAAAAAAGCTGTTGCAACTAGCAGGAATATACTTTTTGCCGCAGTAAATGTACAAATCTCAAAATGAAAAGATGCCATATTTGTTTCCCACTACCCTGGCTGTAACAAGTTTGTTTTATCCTATGTATTACTGCTTATTGGAGTGTATAATGGTATTGGAGTATCTTTTCTTGAAGGAGGAAATTGTCAAATTCCGTAAATTATCAATTCCATAAATTATTTTATTGAAATTATTTGAGAAAGCAACCCAATTCCGAGACTTTTCTTATCATCAAATATGAACTTTTCAAACACTGAAAGGTGAATTTCTGTTAATGCTGATTTGTCATGTCATTTCTGTGATTGTTAACTTTTCTACACCTTTTAAAGAAATTCAGAAATCTACAAATGAGAGTACTGGCCTGAGAATTCAAGCACAATTGAGAGGTTTTTATAACTCAATTAGAACAACATTAAAACAAATTGATGAAACCTATCTGGTAAAAGATGGAAGAATTTAATTGTGACATTTATTCTTTGTGTCCTGATACATTCCTTGCTTTCCAGGGGACACTGATGGGGCATGGTTCCACTCTTTCCTCGTCTGGGTGAATGCCCATGTTCCCACTGGAGATAATTGTATGTTGCCAGCCCATTCAATTTAGGAAAGCAAATGGAGGAAATAGGAGGAATTGGCATTCATATATGCTCCAATCTTTAGCCAATGTCCACACAGAGTGCTGCCCAAGAGGCATCACAGGATGGTAACTGTAGAAGCAGGAACCATGGGTTGTTTTCCCTTTTGGGGAAGGGGTGTGGCTGAAATAGTCTATAAATCAAAATGATATTACAAGCCAAAAATCTAACTTGGAAATTTTTTTCATTGTTTAGCCCTGCTACACAATTATTTTGCTCGATGTTCAATGAGGAAAGTGGCATAAACCATGGGCAGAATTTTCCCATACCTTGAATGGCCTGGGCAACAGTGAGAAAGCTGAGAAAGTACAGCAAGAATGAAGAAAATCAGATTCCCAGCATCAAGAAACACATTTATGATTTACCTCTTAACTTTTACATGTCAAGTTCTGAATGTCATTAATGAGTGGTGACTATCTTGTTTCCATACATTTGCATCGAATTAATAGCTAAGCTTGCCTCATCTCTCATGCAGCTCCCAATTCTCCCCTTCTTCACTGAGAAACTGTATGCACCAATTCCTGACATGAAAATCAGTGAGGCTGCCTGGCACCACAGCTCAGTGCTTGTATCTCCAGGCCTTATACAGCTGCAGCTTCACTTCCATTTCCCTGCATGCTGCATGAACCCTGTCCTCTTCCACTCTTAATTGGTATTGCCAAACCACCAGCCTTACCACGTCATCATGACCATTTCAGTCCTTCAGGACTTCACTATGGGGCTCAAGGATATTTATGCCTTGCATGCTTCTGCCAGGTTGCTTTCACACATGGACACACATGCATTTCATTGGCCTCCTTGCAAAAGTTAAGCCTGCATGCCACGCTACGTGAGGGTGAAATTTATTGCTTCATCATGGTGGGTATGAGGGATCACAAAAGGTTAAATTGCTAGCCATGAGATGACAGCATTGAAAAATACATCACTTACAACATTGTTACCAAAGTCCAGCAATAACAGGAATCTCCAGTGGCTGCTGCAAAGCATCCATAGGGAGAAGTTGAGGTGGAGGAGAATGACCAGACCCCAAATCTACCGGCTTCTCTCATTAACTACCAATGTCAGAGAACCAGTGCAGGCAGAGACTAAGGATGTCCCAAGCCACTGAATGGTGTCATTTGCTGGAGCAGGACTTATGCTCAGAAGGAATGTGTCGCCACCTCATCCTGGTAGCGATCAAGGTTACGCCTGAATTTTTATGCAGTGGCTAGGGATCAGTATGGCATCTACCAAACCTTGCTCCACAAACACACCTGTGAAGTGACAGATGCCATTTTCTCTAGAATACAAATGTTTATGGCACTTCCACATGATGAGCGTAGCCAAGCAGTTCACTAATGGGATTCTCCAAAGAGGAACAAACCATAGCCCTCCTTAAGATGAGGTTTCAATTCTAGCACTGCTGTAACACCAGAATTGGTGTGCAGCATCACTTTGGCATGCTGTACCTTTCATAATTGGAGCCATCAAAGAGGACATGTCCTGGATGCAGATGGAATGAGGGATCTTGAGCACTCCTCTGAGATTGTGGAACATTCAAGGGACCACGAGAGCTGTACACATCAAGTGCAAGAGGCTAGATTGAACCTAATTAAAACTCATTTTGAGGGGGAATGAGCTGAGTTTGGACTTCCTTTTGTTCCTTTCTGTTTGTTATAAGACAAACAGTCCTTGATCAATCCACAGTACATATGGACCTAGTTACTTTGACAATCCTTCAAATTTTCTGCTTCTAACTAAATGTGTTATTATACATATGATTGCATATGTGGTATCTTCAACTGATCTCACCTTAAAGTATTGACACTTTGCAGGCTGTATTTACCATTCAGGAAAAAGCATGAGTCAGTGAGACAGGGCAGTAACATGGCATGATGATGATGTTAGGAGGCTTTTACATCTTCGTTCAGCATATGGTATCCTAGTGTTTTGCAGCACAGTACCTCAGCAAAGGCAAGAGGTTGGGAACGTTTGTGAGGCACCTCCTTTCCACCATCCCATCCTCCAACTCCTCCAGATCTCTGTTGGTGAAACGGGGTACCAGTTACCCTTCGAGATGGTAAGAACTGCCGATGCTAGAGTCAGAGATAACACAGTGTGGAGCTGGAGGAGCACAACAGGCCAGGCAGCATCAGAGGAACAGGAAAGTTGACGTTTCTGGTCGGGACCCTTCTTCAGAAATGAAGGTTCTGAAGAAGGGTCCTCTTTGGTGCCCGGTTCATACATAGCAGTTGTGGCAGAAGTGCTCACTGTTGCTAGGCCTCTGCAATGTCCACACTAATGGCACAACATTGAAATAGGGGGTGGCTCTGGGTGGGATGCTGTTTGGAGGGTTGGAGTGGACCTAATGGCTGAATGCCCTACTTCTACACCGTAGGGATTCCGTAATTCTATCTAACACCCTTCAACTCTCTGCTGTGCCTAATCTCACATGGATCAAGTCTTGTCTACCCATTGCTGCACGTTTAAAATTCTCATTCTCATTGAAGTGCCTTGAAAGTCTCACCCCTCCCTGCCTCCTTAAACCTGATGTTTGGACCACGTGAATAGTGATTTCTCCAAATGTTTCTGTCTTTGGCTAAGTGTAAATGTTGATCTAATTACATTCCTGTAAGCCATCAGGTATGTTTTGAGGTGTTAAAGACTCTACAGAATACAAGTTGTTGATGAGAAAAGTCCCAATCAGTTTGTTGAGTTTTTAATAAATAAGAGAGGCTGGCAATTATTCAAAAGATATAAACTATGTTGAATGTTTTGGGGTAAAACAGCTTGGAGCTGGAGGAACACAGCAGCCCAGGCTGCATCAGAGGAGCAGGAAAGTTGACGTTTCAGGTCGGGAGCCTTCTGAAGAAGGGTGTTATCTCTAACTCCAGCATCTGCAGCTCTTGCTATCTTTGAATGTTTTGGGGATTATGTTTCATTAATCAACATACTTGGAAATATTTATCTTTTATACTGCATTGAACAGATTTTATATTCAGTGTTTTAAACAAAGAGAATGAAAATAGTTGATAGGGCAGTAGAAAGCTCATTTATCCTACATGGGGTACATTTGGCTTCAGATAGCTTCATTGGCTTTTATTTAAGTATATAAACTGTGCCCTTGTGTACCTAAATGAATAGAACCCATCCAATTGCATTAACTTTTGATCCAGCTCAATTCTTCCTTCACCATATGATCAAAATCCATTCTCCCTCTTGGATTCTGTCAGTTCCCAGACAGTGATTTGGTTAGATGAACCTCTCTCCCCTACTGGTGTAGTCTGAGAGCCACAGAACGGATTGGGCATCTCTGATAAATAGCACCAATTTCAAAATGTTCCTATTGATCAAAGAGTTTTGATAACACAGTATTTATCAGTCACTGGCATGTAGACTGATGGGATCAGACACAAAAAGGTAGTGAAGAATCATATACTGTAGATGGGAGTGAAATAAGAAGGAGAAAGGGATGGGAAAACAGAGAAGCACAATTACTGGTAGGAACTTCAGGAGGGAAAGGTTGAAGGTTATCCTTTCTGCTGTGTCAGCCTCTGCTATACCAAATGGCCCATCTGACAGCATAAGCTGAGAAACTAATTGCTAAAATGTTTCTGTGCAGCACTGTATACAGACAAATCCCTATCCCTTTTCTTCATCAAGTCAACAATGTTGTTTATGCTAATTATTGTATTTGCAACATGTTTTACAGATTAAATCATAATATAAAGCTGATCAATGCTCTCAAGGTTATGAAACTTTCCTGTGAACCTGAGCTATTCTAGTACTTTATTTGGTGTTGATCTTGCTGACGGAAAATTGACAAGAACAAAGAAAGTACATATAAAATAGCATGATAAGAATTTGCAGCCGTGTTGGCAGCATGGCACTTTTGTCTGCTTGGAAGTACTTCAGTGCTCCAAATGAGAAAATAGAAGATAGCTTTAAATCATGTCATCCATGTGTAAAATTAATGCTCCATCAAAATTGATGGTAACAGAAATTGGGATGTACCTAGAACAGGTGTTTGAGTTATAACACTCAGTCTTCTGCCCAGTCGGCATGTTGGAATGTCATCCATTTCTAATCGTAATCCAGTTGAAAATGAGAGTGAGACTATCCGAGGAAATCAGGACTGTGCTCAGGTATGATGCGCTTTTCCCAGACAGTCACTTCTGATGCTCATTACGTAGGCTGTAAGCGTGACCACCTGGATGAGAGTGCCATGTTTTTGTGAAATCACATCACTGCAAGAGGCAGCACCTTCAAGGAGAAGAACAAATGGTGGCAAAAAAAATGACCAAAAAGGATACATCAAAGAAAATACAAATGTGTGTAATATACTGCATTTTAGTAAGTGCTGCTTTTGAGTTAAAATTGTCTAAAGCACCACATTTTCCTTTAATCTTTGCTTATTTCTGGTTTTCAGATTGTTGACTGCATTCTTCCACCCTTGGTTTCCCTGGTGCTTAGTCAGAATGGTAAGCATTTGCCAGAAAAGAAGAAGCACAATAGTGATTAAAATTTTCATCAATTCTGCCTTTTGTTTTTCTTTTTTCTGGAACTATGTTAACCCCTTCCTGTTTATGCATGTCTTTTAAGTGGAGTGGCGGATCTTCAGCCTGCGGTTACTGTCAGAAACCACATCTCTTGTGGCAAACCATGAGGCTGTGTTAGGAGAGAAAGGGGAGAATCTTACTTCAAACAGCAAATTACTGACCCTCATCCAGGAATCACTGCTCCCTCAGTAAGTTAATACATCATTTTGGAATTTATCTTGTCTAATTATGTGAAATGTCCATAGGTTGAAGTTATTAAAAAAAAACTGTTACCTTCAAATGCTGTATTTTAGAATCATAGAAGACTCAAACTATGAAATGGAAGTTTCAAATTCCTATGCCTTTTGCTTTAAAACAGTGAAGAGAACAGCTTAAAAGCAGTGCTTTTTGTTTCAAATATTCTTTTTCTCAACAAAAGAATATTATTAACTCACTTCAGCTGTCTTTTTAGTGGGATATATGTATATACTGATAATCTTTCTGTTGTGTTGGTTTACTGGCATTTATTATCGAGAAATTTGTTTTATCAGACTGGTTGGAATGAAAACAGTGGGAGGTGCAGTTTTTAACTTGTTGATGGGCTGTGCAACTCCTCCATCATGAATTGGGAAATCACTGTGTAAGGAAATGTTGTGATCATGACATGATTGGACCAATAGATCAAAATTATACTCCTCAAGCCAAAATGAATCTCAACAGATTTGGCTGCACTGGCGCCATTTTAGTCTCTAAGTTAGAAAACCGAAGTCTGGGATGTTCCTGATTTGTTTAGTGGAAGTAGGAATATTTCTCAGCTCACTGCTCCCACCTCAAAAGCAATTCACCTGAATAGTAGGATCTTTTCTTCAGGAGAGCGGGTATAGAATGTAGTCAGATCGCTTACTTATCGACATGGATCTGAAATGGCCACGGATAACAGTGCCAACTTGGTCTGGTTAAGAGGCCCTCTTTTGTTCTCTGGGACTTAACCTAAGTTGTTTTGTTAAATATTAGGTCCCCTAGCTCTCATCTTTCACATTTCCATCCCTCTACTCACTTCTCATGTTCCATCAGTGCCAACTCATGCCAACCCATGACCCCATCCTACTCCCATGGCCATTTCAAATAGAAGCAGAGAAAATAGTGGAAAAAGTGTACCAACATAATTGGACCCTACAAGCTCCCAGCATCCAGTGTTGCAAGTGGTACCCTTGAACTCTAGTACGTATGAAAACAGCACGTTCAGGAGGCCTGTTTGTATCATCAGGCTGACACATTATCCTCATGGACAATTTCTTTGCTTCTATGGAGAAGTATTGGCTTTAATTATGAATAGGAAACCAGTTTTAGACCCCTTCCATGTCCCAGCCAGCATTCAAGACCAGTAGCATGATTGGGATTGCTTTGTCCTTCAAAATACAATAACAAACTTATTTACAGGAATATATTAGACCACGGACTCATTGTCTGTAAGAAATACAGCAATCTGTAATTTACACTTTGCCTCCGAGGAGGGATTTCTGTCCATTCAATTTTTTAAAAGCAGCTATATTTCAGCAAAGAGGAAGGATAGAAGGATGAATGTGCTGATTTCCTAGATGCTTATGACTTTTTTAAAAATTTCAGATATGACCAGATTTTGATGGAACCTGATCCAGTGCCACTATATGCCTTGAAGTTGCTCATCACCTTAACAGACCATAGCCCAGTTTTCATCAGGTATACTCTAATTAAATGTGAGAATTCTTTTGGTTATGATGTGTACCCCATCATAAACATGTCAATGAATATTTCTTATTTATTATTTCTCTAGCAGCGCTGATCAAAAGAAATTTACGTGAATGCATTTACAATGTCATGCATTTTACAACCTGAAGAATTCTTATTTAAATACCTATACCTACTTACTTCTAACAACTTGTATCAGAATAGAACACAATTCTACGGCGTTATGTCATTCTTTTTGAATGTGAAGTAAAAGCCAGATTCGTTTTTTTTAATGCAAGCCGAGGACCTGAAATTCCTTGGGTCAGAATTTTTTAACCTGCTAACTTCAGGCAGAGTTCAATTTTCAGAGGAAACTAGAACCTGCAAAGTTCCTACCTGTTTTGGCTTTCTTGGAAATCACAGTAGCTTGGGCAGGTATTTCTTTGAATCTTTATTTGATTCTTGGGAGGAACAAGACAGCACTGGCCATTGTGGTATGTATACAAGTAAAAGATTGGAGTGACTACCAATAACATCAAAATGGCCACCACATTTTTCCAGATAGAACCGGTGACATCAACAGGCTGCAACAGGGCAGGCTGCAGGAAGCATATGTACATGAGCTAATGAGTCACTGCGATCCGTGTGCAGTGATGGCATCGTTATACCACGTGTATTCTAATACTTCTAAAATGTTGAGGGTTTCTGCCTCTTTCAGCCTTACAGGCAGTGAGTTCCAGATTCACACCTGCCAGTAAATCCCCTCTGCAAGCTCTTCAGAGCAATCACATTCCTCTTATGTGGATTTCTAGCTATGGCTCAACCAACTTTCTTTATAGTTCCAGAATAACCTTCCTGCTCCTAAACTCTCAGCCTTGGCCAATAAGGGCAAGTATCCCATGTGTCTTAACCACTTTATCCACCTGTCCTGATAAGTCAAGGGACTGGTGGACATGCACGTCAAGGTCCGTCTGATCCTCAGCTTCCCGGAGTTCTACAGTCTATGAATTTCCTTGGCTTGTTTGTCCTGCCCATGTGCACCATCTCTCACTTATCAGGATTGAAGTCCAATTGTCACTGCAGCCCATCTAATTAGGCCATCTATATCGTCCTATAAACGAAGGCTTTCCTCCTCACTGTTTACTGCCCCATCAGTTTTTGTATTATTTATGAACTTGCTCTTATTTTCAAGTCTAAATTGTTTACTGTTGATCCCTGTTGATCCCTACTGGACACAGGTGTCCTGTCATAAAAACACCCCTTGACTGTCACTTGCTTCATGCCACAAAGAGCAGGATTTTGGCCCTTCAAGCCTGCTCCATCATTCAATAAGATCATGGTTGATCTTTTCATGGCCTCAGTTCCATTTACCCACCCTCTCACCATAACCTTTAATTCCTTTACTATTCAAAAAATTATCTATCTTAGCTTTAAAAACATTCAAAGAGGAAGCCTCAACTACTTCACTGGGCAGGGAATTCCACAGATTCACAACCCTTTGGGTGAAGAAGTTCCTCCTCAATTCAGTCCTAAATCTGGAGTCCCTAATTTTGAGGCTATGCCTTCTTGTTTTGGTTTCACCCACCAGTGGAAACAACTCCCTGCTTCTATCTTGTCTACTCCCTTCATAATTTTATTTGTTTCTGTAAGATCCCACCTCATTCCTCTAAATTCCAATGAATATAATCCCAGCCTATTCAGCCTCTCCTCATAAGCCAACACTGTCAACTCTGGAATCAACCTAGTGAATCTCCTTTGCACCCCCTCCAGTGCCAGTACATCCTTTTTCTCGTAAGGAGACCAAAACTGCACACAGTACTCCAGGTGTGACCTCACCAGCACCCTATATAGGTGCAACATAACCTCAGAGATAGCAAGAAGTGCAGATGCTGGAGTCAGAGACAACACAACGTGGAGCTGGAGGAACACAGCAGGCCAGGCAGCATCAGGAGCAAGAAAGTTGTCGTTTTAGGTCGGGACCCTCCTTCATAACCTCCCTGCTTTTAAACTCAATCCCTCTAGAAATGAAGGACAAAATTCCATTTGCCTTCTTAATTACCTGTTGTACCTGCAAACCAACCTTCTGCAATTCCTGCACAAGGAAGCCCAGGTCCCTCTGCACAGGTGCACGCCGCAATTTTTTACTGTTCAAATAATGGTCCCTTTTTACTGTTATTCCTACCAAAATGGATGACTTCACATTTATCAACATTGAATTCCATCTGCCAGACCTTCGCCCACTCACTTAAACTATCTATATCCCGAATCCTCTGCACACTTTGCTCTACCACTCACCTTAGTGTCATCCACTAAACTTTGACACACTACATGTGGTCCCCAACTCCAAATCACCTATGTAAATTATAAATAATTGCAACCCCAACATTCTGATCCCTGAGGAACACCACTAGTCACTGTTCGCCAACCAGAAAAACATTCATTTATCCCCACTCTTTGTTTCCTGTTAGTTAACCAATCCTCGATCCAGGCTAATACATTGCCTGTAATGCTGTGCATCTTTATCTTACACAGCAGCCTTTTGTGCGGCACCTTGTCAAATGCCTTCTGGAAATCCAGATACACCACATCTACTGGGTCCCTGTTGTCCACTGCGCTTGTAATGTCTTCATAGAATTCCAGCAAATTAGTCAAGCATGACCTGCCTTTCATGAACCCATGCTGCATCCAGCCAATGTGGCAATTTCTATCTAGATGTGCTGCAATTTCTTCCTTGATAATTGAGTCAAGCATTATCCCCACTACAGAAGTTAAGCAAACCAGCGTACAATTCCCCACCTTTTGCCTACCTCCTTTTCTGAACAATGATGTCACATTCGCTGTTTTCCAATCTGTTGGAACTGCCCCAGAATCCAGAGAATTTTGGAAAATGACCATGAGTGCATTTGATATTACTTCTGCCATCTGTTTTAGTACCCTGGGATGCATTCTATCAGGGCCAGGAGACTTGTCTATCTTTAGCTCCATTAGCTTGCCCAAAACTACCTCTTTTGTGATAAAGATCATGTTTAAGTCCTCACCTACCTTTGTCTCTGTCTCAATTACTAGCAACTTATGTGTGTCCTCCACTGTGAAGACTGACACAATGTATCTGTTCAATGCCTCAGCTATTTCCTCATTTCCCGTTATTAAATCCCCCTTCTCATCCTCTAAAGGACCAATGTTTACCTTAGCCACTCTTTTTCGTTTTATATAATTATAAAAACTTTTGCTACCTGTCTTTATGTTCTGAGCTGGTTTAGTCTCATAATCTATCTTACTTTTTGAGGTTGATTGGCTCGCTGAGCTGGTTTGTTGTTTTGCGGACGTTTTGTTACCATGCTTGGTAACATCCTCAGTGCAACCTCCGATGAAGCGTCGGTGTGTTTTTCCGTCTGGTTTTTAAACTCTGGGGTCCGTTGAGATGGATTGCCTCACTTCCGGTTTTCCTTCGTAGTGGAATGTATATGGGGTCGAGTTCAATGTGTTTATTAATAGCATGCTTCGTGGAGTGCCATGCTTCCAGGAATTCTCGTGCTTGTCTCTGCCTAACCTGTCCCAGGATCTTGGTGTTGTCCCAGTCGAAGTTGTGGTTCTCCTTGTCCATGTGGATTGAGACGAGTGAGTATTGGTCGTGCCTTTTTGCAGCCAGTTGGTGTTCGTTTACTCTTATTGTTAGTTTCCTTCCTGTTTGTCCGATGTAGTGTTTCTCGCAATCTCTGCAGGGGATTTTGTAGATGACATTGGTCCTGTCCATGGCGGGGAGTGAGTCTTTAGTTCGGGTGAGCAGTTGTCATAGGGTTGACGTGGGCTTGTGTGCCACTATGATGCCGAGCGGTCATAGGAGTCTTGTGGTGAGTTCCGACGTGTTCCTGATGTAGGGTAGTGTGATGAGTGTGTCGGGGCGTGTAGAATCTTTCTGATGCTGTTCTTGTAGGCATCTTCTGACCCAGTTCTTTGGATATCCATTATCCTTGAACACTTGGAAGAGGTATTCTTCTTCATCTTGGCATAGTTCCGTGTTGCTGCAGTGTGTTGTTGCCCTTTTAAATTGTGTTCACACGCAGCTTCGTTTGTGTATGCTGGGATGGTTACTATTGAAGTTCAGTACCTGGTCTGTGTGTGTGGCTTTTCGGTGTACTTTCTTTTGCAGTTCCCCATTTGTCTTGTGCTCTACCATGACATCCAGGAATGGGAGCTGTTTGTTCTTCTCCTCCTCTCTGGTGAATCTTATTCCAGTGAGGGTGTTGTTTATAAGTTTGTGTGTCTCTTCTAATTTGGTCCGTTTAATGATGACAAAGGTGTCGTCTATGTAGCGTATCCACAGTTTAGGTTGGATTTGCGGAAGGGCAGTCCTTGCCAGTCTTTGCATCACTGCTTCTGCTATGAGTCCAGAGATAGGTGATCCCATGGGTGTCCCGTTGATTTGCACATATATTTGGCCGTTGAAGGTGAAGTGGGTGGTCAGGCATAGGTCCAATAGTTTGAACATGTTGTCCTCGGAGATGGTTTCACTGGGGTCGTGTTCTTGTTCAAGTAGTGTTGTCATTGTTTCCCTTGCTAGTGGTATGTCTATTGATGTGAATAGGGCAGTGAGATCAAACGATATCATGGACTCTTCATCCTCTATCTTTATGTCTTTGATGGAGTTAAGGAATTCTTGGGCTGAGTGGATAGAGTGGGGTGAATTGTTGACTAGGTGCCTGAGTCTTTTTAGTTCTTTGGCTAATCTGTGCAATGGAGTGCCTGGTAAGGAGACTATGGGTCTGAGGGGGACTTCTGGCTTGTGCACTTTGGGGAGGCCGTAGAATCAGGGTATGTTGGTTCCTTCGGGTTTCATTTTTAAGAAGTCTGTTTTGTTGATCTGTCCTGTTTGTTTAAGTCTTTGTAGCATGTAGAGGATTTTGTTGCCTAGTTGCGGTGTTGGGTCAGTCTGTAGTGGCCGGTATGTGTACTCGTCGGCGAGAATTCCTGAAAGCATGGCAGTCCACAAAGCATGCTATTAATAAACACATTGAACTCGACCCCATATACATTCCACTATGAAGGAAAACCGGAAGTGAGGCAATCCATCTCAACAGACCCCAGAGTTTAAAAACCAGGTGGGAAAACACACCGACGCTTCATCGGATGCTGCGCTGAGGATATTACCAAGCATGGTAACGAAATGTCTGCAAAACAACAAACTAGCTCGGTGAGCCAACCAACCTCAACACCCGCAACCCGAGCTACAGATCTACTCCAAAACCTTATCTTACTTTTCTTGATAGCCCTTTTTTCTGGCTTTCTGTTGACCTGTAAAGTTTTCCCAATCTTTTAATTTCCCTCTGGTCTTTGTCACTTTGTATGCCTTATCTTTCAATTTGATAGCCTCCCTTATTTCCTTCGACATCCATGGCTGATTACCCCTTTTCCTACAGTCCTTCCTTTTCACTGGTATATACTTTTGCTGAGCACTTTGAAAAATTGTTTTGAAAGTCCTCCACTGTTCCTCAACTGTCCACATTAAGTCTTTGCTTCCAGTCTACTTTAGCAACTCCTCCCTTGTCCTATTGTCGTCTCCTTTGTTTAAGCACAGGACTCTGGTATTGGATTTTATCTTCTCACTTTCCATCTGTATTCTAAATTCAACCATACTGTGATCGCTCCTTTCCAGAGGATCCCTAACTGTGAGATCATTAATTATCCCTGTTTCGTTACACAGGACCAGATCTAGGATAGCTTCCTCCCTCGTTGGTTCCATTACATACTGTTCAAGAAAGCTATCGCAGATACATTCAATGAACTCCTGCTCAAGGCTGCCTTGACTGACCTGGTTCGACCAATCGACATGTAGATTAAAATCCCTCACGATACTTCCCCATCCATTTTTACATTTCTTTGTTTATTCCCCGTCCAAATGTGATGTTATTATTTGGTGGCCTATAGACTACATCTATCAGTAACTTTTTCTTCTTAGAATTTCTAATTTTCACCAAAATGAATTCAACCTTATTCTCCATAGAACCTATATCATCTCTCATTACCGTCCTGCTGTCATCGTTAAATATCAGAGCAACCCCACCTCCCTTACCTTCCTGTCTGTCCTTCTCTGGATATTTAATTCCCAGTCGTGACCATCCTGCAACCATTTCTTCGTAATGTCTGTTAAAACTTATTCATTCGCAATGATTTATGCTGTTATTTCATCTACCTTGTTTCAAATGCTATGAGCATTTAGGTAAAGTGCCTTTACGCTAATTTTTATATCTTCTTTTTGAATTCTAACATCTCCATTAATAATACTTCCTGAATTTTCCTTCCTCTTAAATTCCTTCATAGCCCTTGATGTAGTTGAACCCTTCTGCATAAATGTTAACCTGCTGTTTCCTTTTCTATTTACCATCACATTTCGTATTGTTTTCTCCTTCCCTTTCCCCCATTTCACAAGTTTAAAGTCCTAGTGACCACGCTATTTATCCTTTTCGCTAGATCACTGGTTCCACATCATTTCAGGTGGAAACACAGCTGTCTCTTTGAGCATGCATGCTTCCAGTCTACTTTAGCAACTCCTCCCTCGTCCTATTGTAGTCTCCTTTGTTGAAGCACAGGACTCTGGTATTGGGGGCATGCATTTCATGCCAGGTAATCAATGTTAGCTGCTACACTGCCCAGGAATACGAATGTGTTAAAAGAGTAAGGGAGTAATTTTCAGTTTTAAACTTGGATGATAACCTTCTAAGATAGGCTGTATTACCCATTGCAGAAACCACTTGATTATCATCCCATTGTTTTGAAAATTGCCCCCAACATTCAGGTCTTGAATGGAAATTTGCCTTGTTGTAAATTTAATGGTTGCTAAAAGGAGTATTAAGTACAAAGTAAAACTTATTAAGTAAATAGTATCTTTGTTTCGGAATTCATTAAGCCAATGCCAGCTAACACATTAAACCAGTTATAACACATTATAACACAGTGCAGAGCCGGAGGAGCACAGCAGGCCAGGCAGCATCAGAAGAGCAGGAAAGTTGACATTTTGGGTCGGGACCCTTCTTCAGAAATGGGGGAGGGGGAAGGGAGCTCTGAAATAAATAGAGGAGGGGTGGGGCTTGGGAAGGTAGGTGGGATGGTGATACGTGAGTGCAATTAGGCAGTGGTGGAGATTGGTCAGTGAGGTGGGAGGAGCGGATAGGTGGGAGAGAAGATGGACAGATTGTGTCAGGTCAAGGAGGCAGGTATGAGAGGGAGGGTTGGTCATGGGATGAGGCCAGGGGTTGGGGAGATTTTGAAACTAGTAAAGTCCACATTGAGACCATTGGGTTGTAGGCTCCCAAGGCAGATTATGAGGTGCTACTCCTCTAGTTTCCGGGTGGCGTCGTTGTGACACTGGAGGAGGCCCAGGATGGACAGTCGTCCAGGGAGTTGGAGAGGGAGTTGAAATGGTTGGCGACTGGAAGGTGTTGTCATTTGTCGCAAACAGAGCACAGGTGCTCTACAACGCAGCCTCCACTTGGTCTCACCAATGTAGAGGAGGCCACATTGGGAACAGCGGATGCAGTAGACCGATGGATGGTGGATGTGCAGGTGAACCTCTGTCTAATGTGAAAGGTTGTTTTGGTTCCTTGGATGGAGGTGAGTGGGGGAGGTGTAGGGGCAGTTATAGCACTCCCTGTGGTTGCAGGGAAAGGTGCCGGCGGTGATAGGGCTAGTGGGGAGTATGGAGAGGATGAGGGAGTCACGGAGAGAGCGGTCCCTGTGGAAGGCAGATAGGGGTGGGGAGGGAAATATATCTTTGGCTGTGGGGTCAGATTGCAGGTGGCGGAAGTGATGGAGAATGATATGTTGAATCCGGAGGTTAGTGGGGTGATACATGAGGACAAGGGGGATTCTGTCTTTCTTTTTGTTGCCGGGAGGGGATATGAGGGCGAGGTGCAGGAGATGCGGTCGAGAGCATTTTCAACCACTGAAGCGGGGAAGTTGCAGTCCTTGAAATAAGAGGACATCTGGGATGTTCGGGAGTGGAAAGCCCCGTCTTGGGAGCAGATGTGGCGGAGGCAGAGTAATTGGGAGTAGAGGATCACATTCTTGCAGGAAGGTGGGTGAGAGGAGGTGTAGTCCAGGTAGCTGTGGGAGTCGGTCGGCTTGAAATAGATATCAGTTTCGATGCGGTCACCAGAGATGGAGACAGAGATGTCCAGGAAGGAGAGAGAGGTATCTCAGATGGTCCAGGTGAAGTTGAGGTTGGAGGGAAAGGTGTTAGTAAAATTGATGAATCATTCAAGCTCCTCATGGAAGCACAAGGCAGTGTCGATACAGTCATCGATGTAGCGGAGGAAGAGGTGGGGGATAGTGCCAGTGTAGCTGCGGAAGAGGGACTGTTCGCTCCTACCTATCCGCTCCTCCCACCTCACTGACCAATCCCCACAACTGCCTATCTGCACTCACCTATCAGCATCCCACCTACCTTCCCCAGCCTCTATCTATTCATTTCAGAGCTCTCTTCCCCCTCCCCCGTTTCTGAAGAAGGGTCCCGACCTGAAACGTCAACTTTCCTGCTCCTCTGATGCTGCCTGGCCTGCTGTGCTCCTCCAGCTCCACACTGTGTTATCTCTGACTCTAGCATCGGTAGCTGTTACTATCTCTAACACATTAAACCATATGTTTTGATCTGAAATGAAGGTTATCAGTGAGCTGCTCACATTTCTTAGTATATTAAGGGTCTTCTGCTCTCGATTTTGTGTTTTATGTGTGTCTTAGTTTTAATAAAAGGTGGACATTAACCAGCTTTAAAATAAGTAATAAAAAATATTCATTGTTTAGAAAACTAGAATCCATTTTTGATGTTTACTCATTTGTTTCAGTTGCAGTTAACTCTGCATGGCGCAGGGGAAACATAAAATGCTGTACAAGAACTTACAGGAAGGCTTTGGTAAAAGTCATATAAGGATTTAGTAGCTCTTTCAAAAATTGTCTGCAGTTCTACTTTAAACAATTTATTGTACATTTTCCACAAGATACTGAACACACACATTCTGTCACAAGGTCTGCTTTTTCATTGCTGAGAAAACATACCTGCTGTTGAAGCTTTCATCTAGCAGTTATCAGGTCAGATGCAAAAATATGAAATTTAAAAGGGGATGATTATTCATACTGCATGAGAAACAGAATGCTGATTTTTGGCAAGTGAACTGTTAGTGATCGAAGCATTGCCTCAATGGTGTCCGAATCCTGCAACTCCCTCCCAACTGGCATCGTACTGTATGACATGGATTGTAGCAGTTCAAGAAGGCAGCTGAAAGCCACTTTCTCAAGGGCAGCTAGGGATGTGCAATAAATGCTGGCCCAGCTAGCGAGTGAATTAAAAAAAAATAAAAATTGCCATCAAACATCCACTAGAAGGCCAAACTATTATCAAAATTTTCAACAGTTAAGTCAGCTCCGAGTGTGCCAAGAATTATGCTGACAACTTATTTAAGATTATCAGTGAGGCTCACAATTTGGCTCATCTGAAATGAATGTGGACCAAAGGCTGCTGTCATATTAGAGAGAGACAATAGTGTTGAGTTTAACTTGTGGGCCACCAACCTAGAAAGTGGAGACTTCATGGTGAACTCAGTCAGTACAGGAATTGAACCCATACTGATGGCGTCATTCTGCATTGCAAACAAACTGTCCAGCCAACAGATGTAACGGATCCTCTACATTTGCTAGAAGCTACATATGTTCATATATAGGATTCTGTAAGAAGGAATTTGTCGAGGCATTGCACCATTTCAATTAGTCAAAAACTTGAGGACACCTGTTCCCTGCTGCATTCCCCACGGCAAAGTCTTGACCAATCAACATCAACTTGTCTTTTTCGAGTTTAAACAAAATCTTTGGTGTAACTGGTGCTAGGTACATTTTCCATAGCTGTGCCTTTGCCAAACAGTCAGCACCCTGTTTCAAATGCAGTATAAATTATTGTTCCCTTTAAAATTAGGTATTCTTGTCTCCGTCCTGATGAGTGCAAGACGATAACCTTCAACTGTGTGTTTCTTTTTTCAACAGCACTCGAGCTCTGTACTACCAAGTGGCTTGTTCATTCTTTTGTGGAGTGTGGATGTCACTGGCAAGATTGACATTTGTTTCCCATCATTAAGTCCCTGGGCAAAGGGCAGGGAAAGATCTTTATGAGACCAGAAAATGAAATGTGGCCTTATTTGTTTCCACTTCCATATAAAATAAGAAATAATCGTTATCATCTGGAGTAAAAATTCAAGACGCATTGTTTTTGTACTGAAAATGAACAATCACATGCTGCATGTTCAGTTGGGATCCTATAAATTGAAACTTAATGCTGTTTGAGTTCTGAGTAAGAGTAGTTTGAGAAGGTCCGTTGAATTATGTCACATGTTTCTAAGCAACCATTCTGAATTCCATTCCAGTGATTAATCAATGTACGTAGGATGATATGCACTGCTGTCCAAGTGCAAAGTTTTGCTTTGGTTCATAGTGATATAGTTCCTGCAACAACTTTAAAATTCGTAGCTGCATTAGAATAATAAAAAGGATCCCTGTAGGTTGATTTTGCTTTTTTTCTGTTTTGTCTTCCCTTTGCAACATGAAATTTTCCCTTGTGAGGAGGTCGTAGAGCGGGAGAGAGTAGTTCCTTGTTTGTGATTCCTTGGCGATGTTAATTTTTAGTAGCTAGTGATCAACTGGGAGCCTCCCAGTAAGTATTAAGAAGCTGTAAACCATTGCCAGAAGTTGAATTTGTGATTTTTAAGTGCATATATGTATTGCATAACCACCACATAGAGCCTTCCTTCCATGTTTTCAGTCTTGTAACATAATACTAAAGTATGATCAATTTTTTACAAAAATCGAGACGGTTTAACAAGCACTTCTTATGTATCATTGTTATATAGGGTAGCCATCACATAGAAGAAAATCTTGGAGCAATTTGCAGATTGAAGAGGACAAATGAATTGGAGGTAGAGAAAGATTAAGGCAAAGAAACTGAAGCCATAATGAAAGAAGAATGTTTTAGATAGTTCATAGGTAAAAAGGGTGGTAGCAAGGTCAAATGAGACAGCTCCAAAAAGCATGGTTGTGTAACCTAAAAGCTCAGCCTCAACTGGTGAACTGTTGAGTGCTTAGAGCTCCACCTGCTTCTCTTACCTCAGAAGTACAATATGTCTGCAGATATCAAAAGTTATATGCTTGTCAAGTGTGGCCATTGAGCCCAATACTTAGAGTGGTACGGACTGCATTGGCAGTAGAAGACCATTTTTATTTAATTTTAGCCGCAAGTGTAACATACAAACTTGCATTTATACAGATTAACAGCTGTAATGTGATCGACAAAAAGTACGCCTTTTAAAAACTCACACAAGCGCAGTCAGAATTAATAGGTGGAGAGCATGCACAGTCAGCAATCATCATTGGAGTGCTGGTGTTGCCCAATATGTTTTTAAAATCAATACAATACCTACTTTACATAAATACTTGTGAACCCATTGAACTTCCATTCTAGACTATTAAAACATGAGAAATTAGTTCAGGAACACTTCTATATTTACATACAGTTATATAGGCAACTTGTTGTGAGTTGTTAACACTTGCATTAGTATATTATGTTTAGAAAACAGCAATACTTCCAGTTATAGAGCTTGAATTTGCTGTCTGTGTTTTTGCCTGTATTATTTGAATTACATCGGAACCGACTTGCAGTTAAGTTTAGTCTACAGATCACAGCTATATATAACTTCTTGCCCTCTCCCTTCCCCACATTTTGTTCTGATTCCAGTTTGAAATTGTTTATTTGTTGCTCTAGTTTGCAGCCCATGTCATTATATTCAAAATTGTAAAACCATGTAGGAAGTGGAGTGTAGACACAGGATTTAACAGTGATCAATTCAGTTTGCAGTTGATTGTCCAAGAAACTCTAGCAGCTCTGTAATTTTTACAACAACCCTATTATAACAACCTACTCTATATATGTCGAATGTAGAAAAACATCCAAAGTTCCTTCAAGGAGGTGTAATTAGACAAAAATTCCTCCAACACAAAGAAGGATACATCAGGAAAGAACATTATCAAAGAGGTAGGTCCCAAAACATTGAAGATTGGTGAAGAGTTGCAAGGTTTTGTAGGGAAGGGAATAGATGTTGCTTATATCCTAGGATGCTGAAGACGTGGTTGTCAATCTTCTGGAAAAGAGTAAGTGCATTACACTAAACATCAGAAGAACACAGAGGTCTTGGGGAAATGTGGGCTAGAATGGGTTATAGAGACGTGAAATGACAAACCACTGAAAGTATTCAGACTTCAGAATGAGATTTTGAAATGAAAGCATTGAGGTGAAGCAGTGCTTTACCTGGATTTCATTCAGTCTAGTCAACTATATTCGCTGCTCACAATGTGGTCTCCTCTACACTGAAAAATGCAACACAGACTAGGTGACTGCCTTGCAGAATACCTACGTTCTGTCTGCAAAAAGACCCTGAGCTTCCGGTTGCCTGCCATTTCAACACACCACCATGTTCTCTGGCCAACATGTCTGATGTGGAGGTGCTGGTGTTGGACTGGAGTGAACAAGGTCAGAAATTACACAACATCTCTGTTTCAGGCTTGCTGCAGTGCTCCAGTGAAATTCAGTGCAAACTGGAAGAACAGCACCTCATTTTCCACTTTGGAACTCTGTGACGTTTTGGATTTAATATCGAGTTCAACAATTTTAGGGCTTGAATCCGTGTCCTTACCCCAACCCCAGCACACCAGGCTTTGTCATCATATGGGCTGCTACCACATGCAACCCATTGTCAGCTACTAATTGCCTCCATTAGCAGCTATTCATTTCCCCAGACTGACCTTTAACCACTCCTTTGTTGTTCAAACTGTTTTTCTGTTTGGGCTTGATCTTCACCTATTGTTTACTGTCCTGCCTCCTCCACCCCATCTTCTGCACAAATATCAACCTTTTCCGAGCTACCATCAGTTCTGAAGAAAGGTCACTGGACCTGAAATTTTAACAAGGTGTAGAGTTGGATGAACACAGCAGGCCAAGCAGCATCAGAGGAGCAGAAACCATTTCTGAAGAAGGGTCTAGGCCCGAAACGTCAGCCTTCCTGCTCCTCTGATGCTGCTTGGCCTGCTGTGTTCATCCAGCTCTACACCTTGTTATCTCAGATTCTCCAGCATCTGCAGTTCCTACTAGCTCTGAAATTTTAACTCTGATTTTTCTCCACAGATGCTGCCAGATCTACTGAGTTTTTTCAGCAATTTCTGTTTTTGTTTCTGATTTCCAGCATTCGCAGTTCTTTCAATTTTTTTGCTCTATCAAGTCTGCTTGACCACCTTCATTAGCAGTGCAGCTCACTAGGGGTAATCTTCACCAGGGCAGCAATGTGACTGAACAGATCATAGAACTACTACAGAACACCTCTTGACTTTCATCACATTGATTTCAATGGGATTCAAATTAGACTAGTTTAGAACTGTGGAAAATCTACTTGGCCAGTTTCCAGAAAAGCAATACAAGTGAAAATGATCCTTCAAAAATTTTTGTGTAACATAGTTCCATGCCTTTTCTGTGTATCCTAGAAGACACTTTAGCCTAAAGTTTCAATAAAATGAGTAACATTAGCATCGCTGCTTTTATTGAAGAATTAAATATGGCCACCAATAACCCACAGGAGATTTATGCATATTTCCTGAATCTGCACAGTTGATTCTAGTCAGGGCTATACATTCCTAGCAACTATATGGTCCTTCTGTACATGTACATTTGCAGCCATGAGGTCAAATCAGCTCCTGTTTTTTTTTCCTAACTAAGCCTTTAACACAATATTCAAGATTCAGCTAATTAATCTCATTTCAATGAGAAAGAAAGGCAAACTGTCTATCCAGATGTTCTTTGACAGAAACATAAAGGTGATCAAACTGATGAGAAACTGGAACATGCTGCCCCTGTACAAACAGCCAAAAGAAATATTCACAAATAAGCACTGAAAGGCTAGTAGTTCCCTGCTTTATTTTCCTGATCCTTCTCAGCATTAGAATGCCGACTAGGAATCTCTGTGATCCCCTTGCACAAACAGCTAGAAAATACATGCAACACTTTTAATACTCTAAGCATCCCAGGCAACTTCACAGAGCTGTAATCCAAAATAAACGAATAAAGAACCAAAGGAGGAGCTAAAGGTGCATGGTTAGCTCATAGGTAACACATGTGTGGTTACTCCCACTGATCAGTGGCATTAGCTACAAACGCAGATTAGTGAATTGGCATATTGTAGAGTGAAAATGGTTTGAAGGAATATGCCTCTATTTCAGGAGGAGAGTGGTAAGGCTGTGGAGTCAAAGATAGACTTTGTGCTATAGGCGTGGAGGCATCAATGAAAGCATGTCATGAAGTTTCTTGCATTAAATAATGCTTTGCACCTTCCCGTAGTAATGTTTCCCACATGATAATGACACAAGAGGTGTCTTCCTGGCAAATACTGTGGCTGTTCTTGAGAAACATTGAATGGATAAAATGAGTGAGTGTTCAAGAATCTGTGAATGATCTAAAGCTGTTAAAAGCATGTTTTTGGTGGCTGTGTGTAGAACTGTAAAATGCCTCTTGAAGAAGTCATTCCTGGCCATAAAGGCCTGTATTCGGAAATCTCCTGTCAAAAACTCATGCAGTTTTGACTGCATTCCCTATGTACCGTAGCTGCTATGCTCCCATAAAGGTACCTTCACAGTGCATGTCCAGGAAACCCTAATCTCCTTTGCTAGTGGGTTTACTTTGATGTGTGAAAATAACTCAAATTCAGATTCAGTAAAGGAAAGCTCAATCACATTAGAAAATTTTGAAGCAGCATTTTAAAGATGGAAAACATGTGATAATGAATTCCATCATTGTTCCTTGCTTGAAAAAAACACTTTTTCTGCATAATTCTTGTTTGATAGGTATTGCCAAAAACTGAAGAAATCTACTCTTTTCTAAAAATGTTATGATCAAGATTGCTTGATTTTTGTACCGTTAGGATAGCTAGAGATAGCAACGGCTGTACAGCAAATGGAACTGGGTTAAAATACCATCATGGCAGGTGGTAAAATTTGAATTAAAAATGAATCTGGAATTCAAAGCCAGCCTAATGGCGACCATGGAACCACTATCAATTGTCTTAAAAACCTATCGGGTTCACTCATGTCCTTTAGGGAGGGGTCTTGTCATATAGTGGTAGTGCCTCTGTCTTCTGGCCAGAGGGCCTGGGTTCAAATCCAACATGCTTTCAAGATGTGTAACACATTTGGATAGCATGATTAAAATAATTACTTCTTCCATGGAAGATTGTGGTGCAATAGCAGTGTTAAGGACTGTACCTCAGGGCCAGAAGGTATGGGTTCAAGTCCCACCTGCCTCAGATATATCTTATCAGGTTGATTAAAAAGATCTGTCTACCAATTCAATAAAAGGCTTTTGGTGCTTCCGCCTGTACAAATAGGATTCTTGGACACAGTGGTAGGCAAGTTATTGGAGAAGATACTGAGGGACAGGATCAACCAACATTTGGATAGTCAAGGTCTGATTAGGGATAGTCAGCATGGATTTGTGCACGGGAAGTCATGTCTGACAAATCTTTTAGAGTTTTTCGAAGAGGTAACCAAGAAGATAGATGAGGGTAGGGCAGTGGATGTTGTCTACATGGACTTTAGTAATGCCTTTGACAAGGTCCTGTAGGCAGGCTAATCATAAAGGTTAGGTTGCATGGGATCCAGGGAGAGCAAGCTAATTGGATTCAAACGTGGCTAGATGATAGGAAGCAGAGGGTGATGGTTAAATGTTGTTTCTCGTACTGGAGGCCTGTGACTAGAGGTATGCCACGGGGTTGGTGCTGGGACCTTTGTTATTCGTAATTTACATAAATAGTCTGGATATGAATGTCCAAGGTATGATTAGTAAGTTTGCAAAAGTACAAAATTAGGAGGTATCGTTGATAGCGTGGAAGGTTATCAAAAATTACAGAGGGATCTTGATCAGATGGGGAAATGGGCTGAGGATTGGCAAATGCAATTCAATACAGATAAGTGTGAGATATTGCACTTTGGAAAGTCAAACCAAGGTAGTACTTATACAGTAAAGGGTAAGGTCCTGAGGAGTGTTGTGGAACAGAGGAACCTAGGAGTACAAGTACATAGTTCGTTGAAAACAGAGTCACAGGTGGACAGGGCAGTGAAGAAGGCATTTCGCATGCTGGCCTTCATCTGTCAAGCCATTGAGTATAGGAATTGGGATGTTTTGTTATAGTTGTATAAATTGTTGGTGAGGCTGCACTTAGAGTACTGTGTACAGTTTTGGACACCCTGTTATAAGAAAGCTAAACTGGAAAGTGTGCAAAGAAAATTTATAAGAATGTTGCCAGGACTAGAAGGCCTGAGTTATAGGGAGAGGTTGGCCAGGATAGGACTTTATTCCTTAGAACATAGGAGAATGAGGGGTGACCTTATTGAGGTGTATAAAATCATGAGGGGTTAGATAGGATGAATGCATATAGTCTTTTCTCCCTAGGGATAGGGAATTGAAAACTAGAGGGCATAGATTTAAGGTGAGAGGGGATAGATTTAAGAAGGACCTGAGGGGCAATGTCTTCATGCAGAGTGGGATAAGTATGTGGAATGGGTTGCCAGAGAAGGTGGTTGAGGTAGGTACAATAGTAACATTTAAAAAACATCTGGATAGGTACATGGATGGGAAGGGTTTAGAGGGATATAGATCACATGCGGGCAATTGGAACTAGTTGAGTGAGCACCATAGTCAGCATGGACCAGTTTGGGCTGAAGGGCTTGTTTCCATGCTGTAATACTCTGACTCTATGACTGTATGACTCTATATTATGGCAAGGTAGAAAATAAGCAAACTGATTGTCACTAATGTTTAGAGAATACTCCTGCAGAACAGCTAGAATGTGGATGGTACCTTTAAAGAAGAAAAATATCCCGAGCAGTTTTGTAAGGGTGTAACCATAAATAAATGCATCACAAATCAAAAGCAGGAGGTTTTGGAAGGGTGCTCCAAAAGCTTGGTTGAAGAGTTGGGTTTTAACATTTCCAGGGAGTTGCAAAGTCAGTGATGTTTGGATAGGGAATGCCAGAGTGTGGATCACATAAAGATGAAGGCATGGAAGCCACTACTGGGAGGAAAAAGAATAAAGCGATGCACAATAAGCCAGGAGAACAGTGAGTCGGGTTGGGAGCAGTTTATTAAGCTGAAGGATGTTACAGAAGTGGGAGGAGAAAGGCCATTAAGGGATTTCAATGTAGGAATGAAATTTAAATTTGGAGACCAAAAGCCAGTATTCATCAACAGCAAGGACAGGGATCCAGAAATTCATCTGCAGTGAAAAGAGGCCTGGTGATTTTGATCTATACTCCTTTCACCACCTTAACTACCACTCCCTCAATCACTGGCACCAAGTTGTTGCCATATGTACTATCTACAAATACACAGCAGACTGTCACCAAGGCTTTCGTGTTAATAGTTCCCAAGCCTGTGCGTTCTATCACCTGGAAGGACAAGGGCAGCAGGCACATGGGCAGTCAACACCTGTACCTTTTCCCAAAGCCAGCCACTGTCCTGACTTGGAACTATATTACCGTTACTAAGTCAAAATCCTAGAGGATCTTCTCAACATGAAAAGTTCAAGAAGCCAACTCGCCATCATTTGCAGTTGGAGATGAGTACTAAATGCAAAGTTTGTCTGTAATGTTTGTATTTTGTTAATTAATTTTTAAAAGCCTTCAGTAACTCAGGAAATAAGACTAAAAGCTATTCATATATTGGTGTAGATGCTTATCTTAAATTCATTTTAGAGTTAAGATTAGTCAGATATTAATGATTAAACAAGAATATTGGCATTTTTGATGCTAGCAAACCAGTTGTTTTGGTCTTAGCTACAATACATAAACAAATATTTATTCCTTTCAAGCAACCTATGCTAACAGTTTGCTTGATATCTATTTGTATATTGAGAAGAAAGCATTTAGGTTTAGGAAAATATTATTCTTGAGCCACACGAGCAGAAGGTATGGAATAGAATTTAATAGAAAAAGAGCCTATTGAGTAGAAACCCTTATTGAAATAAAGAAGGAGAGAGGGTAAGAGACCTTGTTAAAGCAAGAATGAGAGGAAAAGCACCTTGTTGAATAGGGAATAGGATGTCTGCCAACAGCAAGAGAATAGTTCTGTTGCAGAAGGCCATCTCTGATTATTCTGAGAATGGGTTAGAAGATGCTAAGATGATGTTACTGGCGAACACATTGTATCCTCCAACTTCAGGTGGCAAAGTGTCTATTTTCACTGAGACTTTTCTTGGGTGGAAAACTTTCAGTAATGTTCTGAAAGACTGCTTGTAAAGGATACAATTAGAAAATATTTAGGCTGGATGATAGGATCTACCCCTGACAATACTTATCTCTTGAGTGAGACTTAAGCAGGGTAAAGCATTTTATCAGAGTTCCAGAGACTAAATGGCTGATGAAATCCTTTGAAGTCAACAGTCAGACAGCTTCACCCTTTGGTAACTTAACAGTAATTTTATGGAAAAATTGGTAATCTGCCATCAGTTGGATTACTGGGTTAAACAGTAAAGTAAATAGAGTAGTCAGTCAATAATAATGATTACTCGAAAGAGATTTAATCACCAAAATTCAATTGACCAGAGCTGTTTATTTAATTAGATGGGACAGAAGATTTGCTTTTAATATCAACGAACCTGACAACACAGCAGTTCAAGGGCTTGCTTTATTAGAAATTATTTGCTTGAAAGGAATAAATTTTACATATATATAGTAGCTAGGACCAAAAGAACTGGCTTGCTAACATCAAAAATGTCAACATTAATATCTGGTTAATCTTACCTCCAAATTATAAGAACATAAGAACTAGGAGCAGGAGTAGGCCATCTGGCCCCTCGAGCCTGCCCCGCCATTTAATAAGATCATGGCTGATCGTTTTGAGACTCAGCTCCACTTACCCGCCCACTCACCATAACCCTTAATTCCTTTACTGTTCAAAAATTTATCTAACCTTGCCTTAAAAACATTCAGCGAGGTAGCTTCAACCGCTTCACTGGGCAGGGAATTCCACAGATTCACAACCCTTTGGGTGAAGAAGTTCTTCCTGACCTCAGTCCTACATCTGCTTCCCTTTATTTTGAGGCAATGCCCCCTAGTCCTAGTTTCACCTGCTAGCGGAAACAACCTTCCTGCCTCCACTTTATCTATTCCCTCCATAATCTTATATGTTTCTATAAGATCTCCCCTCATTCTTCTGAATTCCAATGAGTATAATCCCAGTCTACTCAGTCTCTCCTCATAATCCAACCCTCTCAACTCTGGAATCAACCGAGTGAATCTCCTCTGCACCCCCTTCAGTGCTAGTATATCTCTTCTCAAGTAAGGAGCCCAAAACTGCACACAGTACTCCAGGTGTGGCCTCACCAGGACCCTATACAGCTGCAGCATTGCCTCCCTGTTTTTAAACTCCATCCCTCGAGTAATGGCAGACAAAATTCCATTTGCCTTTTTAATTACCTGCTGCACCTGCAATCCTACTTTTAGTGATTCATGCACAAGGACACCCAAGTCCCCCTGCACAGCAGCGTGCTGCAATTTTTTACCATTTAAAACATAGTCCATTTTGCTGTTATTCATACCAAAATGGATGACCTCACACTTATCAACATTGTACTCCATCTGCCAGACCTTTGCCCACTCACTTAGACTATATCCCTCTGCAGACTTTCACTGTCTTCTGCACACTTTGCTCTACCACTCATCTTAGTGTCGTCTGCAAATTTTGACACACCACACTTATTCCCCAACTCCAAATCATCTATGTAAATTGTAAACAATTGCGGTCCCAACACTGATCCCTGAGGCACACCACTAGCCACTGACCGCCAACCAGAAGAACACCCAATTACGCCTACCCTTTGCTTTCTACTGGTCAACCAATCCTCTATCCATGCCAATACATTACCTGTAATACCGTGCAACTTTATCTTATGTAGCAGCCTTTGGTGTGGCACCTTGTCAAATGCTTTCTGGAAATCCAGATACACCACATCCACAGGTTCCCCATTGTCCACCATGCAAGTAATGTCCTCAAAGAAGTCCACCAAATTAGTTAAACATGACCTACCCTTCATGAACCCATGCTGGGTGCTCCCAATGGGACAATTTATACCCAGATGTCTTGCTATTCCTTCCTTAATGATAGATTCAAGCATTTTCCCCACTACCGAAGTTAAGCTAACTGGCCTATAGTTACCTGCTTTTTGTCTACTTCCTTTTTTAAACAGTGGCGTCACATTGGCTGTTTTCCAATCTGCGGGAACCACCCCAGAGTCCAGTGAATTTTGGTAAATAATTACTCGTGCATTTGCTATTTCCCCCATCACTTCTTTTAGTACCCTGGGATACATTTCATCAGGGCCAGGAGACTTGTCTATCTTTAGCCCCATTAGCTTACTAAACAAGCACCTGAAGGACAGAAGAGCCAATTGATGAGAAGAAAAGGTTTTAAAACTGCATCATGCAGAATTTGTCATATGAACAATTAGACAATTTTGAGTCTTTGTTTTTGTCAGAAGACAGGGCTCATGTGACTTACTTGTAGCAAAGCTTTGAAGGGTTTTGACAAAAGGTACCTCATCACTGAAATAACAAGGTGTAGAGTTGGATGAACACAGCAGGCCAAGCAGCATCAGAGGAGCAGGAAGGCTGACGTTTCGGGCCTAGACCCTTCTGCAGAAATGGGGGAGGGGAAGGGGGTTCTGAAATAAATAGGGAGAGAGGGGGAGGCGGATAGAAGATGGATAGAGGAGAAGATAGGTGGAGAGGAGACAGACAGGCCCTCCGCTTCTTCCTGTCCTGCAGGCCCGACCAGTCCCTCTCCACTGACACCCTCATGCGCTTAGCCAAACTCGTCCTCATCCTCAACAACTTCTCTTTCAATTCCTCCCACTTCCTACAGACAAAGGGGGTGGCCATGGGTACCTGCATGGGCCAAAGCTATGCCTGCCTCTTTGTAGGTTTACGTGGAACAATCCCTCTTCCGTAGCTGCACTGGCCCTAAACCCCACCTCTTCCTCCATTACATTGATGACTGTATTGGCACCGCCTCGTGCTCCCATGAGGAGCTCGAACAGTTCATGCACTTCACCAACACCTTCCACCCCAACCTTAAGTCCACCTGGACCATCTGTAATGCGTCTCTCTCCTTCCTGGACCTCTCTGTTTTCATCTCTGACAACCACCTAGAAACCGATATCCATTTCAAGCCCACCGACTCCCGCAGCTACTTAGAATACACCTCTTCCCACCCACCTTCTTGCAAAAATGCCATCCCCCATTCCCAATTCCTTCGCCTCTGCCGCATCTGCTCCCAGGATGAGGCATTCCACTCCCGTACATCTCAGATGCCCTCATCTTTCAAGGACCGCAACTTCCCCCCCTCAGTGGTCGAGAACACCCTTGACCGTGTCTCCTGCATTTCCCGCAACTCATCCCTCACACCCCCTCCCAGCAATAACAACCAAAACAGAATCCCCCTCGTCCTCACGTACCACCCCACCAACCTCCGGATCCAATGCATCATCCTCCGACACTTCTGCCATCTGCAATCTGACCCCACCACCAAAGACATTTTTCCCTCCCCATCCTTATCTGCTTTCCAGAGGGACCACTCTCTCCATGACTCCCATGTCCGCTCCACACTCCCCCAGCCCCACCACACCCGGCACTTTTCCCTGCAACCGCAGGAAGTGTTACACCTGCCCCTACACCTCACCCCCATGCCAGGCCCCAAGAAGACTTTCCACATCAAGCAGATGTTCACCTGCACATCTGCTAATGTGGTATACTGCATCCACTGTTCCCGTTGTGGCCTCCTCTACATCGGGGAAACCAAGCGGAGGCTTGGGGACCGCTTTGCAGAACACCTATGCTGGATTCGCACTGAACAACTGCACCTCCCAGTCGCGAACCATTTCAACTCCCCCTCCCATTCCTCAGACGACATGTCCATCCTGGGCTGTCTGCAGTGCCACAACGATGCCACCCGAAGGTGGACTTCACAAGCTTCAAAATCTCCCCTCCCCCTACCGCATCCCAAAACCATCCCAGCTTGTCTCCGCCTCCCTAACCTGTCGTACCTCCCACCTATCCCCTCCTCCCACCTCAAGCCCCACCCCCCTCTCCTACCTTCTGAATTCATCCCGCCCCCTTGACCTGTCCGTCCTCCCTGGACTGACCTATCTCCTCCCTAACTCCCCACCTACACTCACCTTTACTGGCTCCATCCCCGCCTCTTCGACCTGTCTGTCTCCTCTCCACCTATCTTCTCCTCTATCCATCTTCTATCCGCCTCCCCCTCTCTCCCTATTTATTTCAGAACCCCCTTCCCCTCCCCCATTTCTGAAGAAGGGTTTAGGCCCGAAACGTCAGCCTTCCTGCTCCTCTGATGCTGCTTGGCCTGCTGTGTTCATCCAGCTCTACACCTTGTTATCTCAGATTCTCCAGCATCTGCAGTTCCTCCTACCTCATCACTGAAAATTTTTTTTCCATTAAAATTGAGTTTATTTTGATGATATGTAACAAACGAATTGAAGTTAATCAATGTAATGTAAATTTCTCAGTGGCATTGTTATGGATTATGAATTCTGGATCACTATTTCTGAAGTGATCGTTTTAGTTTAAATATTTATTTGATCTTCTCTGCACTATCAGTATCAGAAAATTGAAACATTGCAGTTGTCATGCAGAAAATAAAATGTCAGAGTTTTTTGCTACTGATTATCATAGGTGACTGGTGTTCAATCAACATTTTCCTCAAAAGAATGGAAACCGAGTACTTGAATCGTTTTAAGGCAGAGGTAGATAAATTCTTGATAAGCAAAGGAGTGAAAGGAATATGAAGTAATAAGATCAGTCACAATCTTGTTGAATGACGGAGCAATCTCGAGTGACCTACTCCTGTCCTGATTTGTTTGATCATATGTTATTCTCTTTATAAAAACAGTGTCATTCAGGTTAAAAAATCAGTTAACAATGTTGTCAGCTTAATGCTTTCAATAACATGGTTTTGAAGTGACCGCCTTGTTCACTTTTACAGAAAAAATTGTGTTGGCAATTTCTCCAACTTAAAAATCAATTTCAATCAGATTGTTCCAATAGTTCAGGCAGTGAGTGCATGGCCTGATGTAGTATTGAGTATTGCAAAACAAGAGGGTCTCAAGTGCAATCTGTAATCATCACTTGGTTAGCTGTTCTCGACTGAGACACTCAAGGAATTACTGAAGTTGACTTTTGTATCCTGTGCTGGGAAGGGGAGAGCTCCATATTTACAGCTAATGAAGTCTCTGTGATTGTTGGTTGAAGACTTGATCCAGTACTGCTGCTACGAGTAGAAACCTAAAAGAGAAACATTTAGCTGTTTCATGCAATATATCCCTGTCATCGTTGTTTAAGAAAATGATTACAGAACAGAAAAGAGGCTATTTGACCTTTTGTGTTCATGCTGACCCTCTGCATGTACAACTCATCTAGTCGACCTGCCCCATAATTTACTCATTGCCCAGCTGTTTTTTTTTATTTTAGATAATTATTCAATTACCTTGGAAATCCACAACTGAATCTGAATCCCAGACAGTGCATTCTAGATTCTAATCACTTATATCAGGTGTTGTTGAAGGATGAAGGACAACACAAATTAAATTTAATTCAGAGAAGTATGCAGTACTTCATTTTGGTGGAAAGAATGAGGAGAGACCTGGTTTCCTCCGGGTGCTCCGGTTTCCTCCCACAGTCCAAAGATGTGCAGATTAGTTTGATTGGCCATGCTAATAAAAGGTTTTTGATCAGTCACTGTCGCTTCTTTTGCTAATCACCTTAAATTTGTGGCCTTTGGTTATGGATCCTCCAACCAATGGGAACAGCTTCTCCCAATCTATTCTTTGGAATCCTTTTTCATTTTGCACACCTGTAAAAATAAATCTGTTCTCTTCTCGAACGAACACAACCCCAGTTTTTCCAATCTGTTAATATAACTGAATTTCCTCATCTGTGGAACCTGCTTGTCAATCTTCATTTAACCCTTTCTAATGCCTTCACATCTTTCCTGAAGTGTGGTGCTCAGAATACAAACTCCAGTCATGGCTGAACCTGTGCTTTGCATAGCTTTATCATAATTTTCATTGCTTTTGTATTCTACACCTCGGTTATGAAACCCAGGAACTTTTACAGTTTATTAACCTCTTAACCTACCTGTCTAAATTGAACAATTTGTGCACATATACCCAGGTCCCTCTGCGCCTCCAATCCCTTTGGAATGATAGCCTTTAGAATCATAGAATCCCTACAGTGCAGAAGCAGGCCGTTCAGCCCATTGAGTCTACACTGACCCTCCAAATAGCAGCCTGGCCCTGTAACCCATGGATAATCCACCTAGACTGCACATGCCTGGACACTATGGGCGATTTAGCAAGGCCAATCCACGTAACCTGCACATCTTTGGATTGTAGGAGAGAACTGGAGCACCTGGAGGAAACCAGGTCTCTCTTCATTCTTTCTACCAAAATGAATCACTTTGTACTTCTCTGCATTAAATTTAATTTGTCTTGTCCTTCTTCCTTCAATGACACCTGATGGAGGTGCTAGCCCCTTTGTGGGTACAGATGCAATTAAGGAGTTTAACAATTTTTGTTGGAAGCTGCTGCTCTTGTGGGCTGCACTCATGGAAACACCCCTTTGGAACATCTTCAACAAGGACGATAATTAATTTTGTGGGAGATGCAGCAGTGCTCCTCCCCACCCCAGATTTTTAAAACACCTGCCACTGCAGCTCAAGACATTGAGGTATAAAGCTCAAAATCAAGTGAACCTTAGACCTCACCATAAATACACAGCATACTGTCACTCAGCCACCTCTGAGCACACAAGATGAATGATCCCCAATTTCTGGATCATAACGTATACTGTGATTTGACAGGATAATCTCTTTGCACTAATGGCATGTTTTTTACGAGTGGCCAGTGTTGATTCCCAGCTATTTTTTGTACATTGACACATGGGGGATTCATGATATTAATTCCATTGCTGAAATGTTATCAAGTTGAACTGTACATTTGATTACCAGAAAATCACAGTCCATTGGAAAACTATTTTTTATTTTACTAACCTCTTCTTATTGGTACAATAACAGTATCTCATCACCTATAACATTATTTTAGGAAATCTGTTCATTTGAGGAGTACTGCACAATTAACCCACAATGTGTGAGGAGAAATGGCTTCAATGACCATGGAGTTAAAAGTGCATGCAAAATAATGCATAGCAATCTTCTGCATAGCAATACTGGTAGCACTCATTTCTCAAACAATTCCTCAGTTTGAATTTGCAATGATTAGAGATGCTATTTCCAGGTAAACACCCTTTAAATCCTCATGATTTACCTTCAAATATGCAGTTAACTCCAGATAAACATTTGTCTGATTCAATGATAAAATTATCGTCTAACCGTTCTCCTTATGTGCCTGATCTATACAAAGCGCTTGCTAAGCTAGTTTGCAGCAAGGTATTTGTAAGGAACTCGAGCAAACTTATTTTCGATTCAGTGTTTTCATCTTCCTCCCTATTTTCTGAAGTTCACCAAAAAAATGAACTTACGGCTGTTTCTTTCAGCTGGGCATCCTGCACTCCTGTGAGTTGCTGTTATATTCAGCAGATGACTGAAATACCTTGTGCTATGAATGGAATGAGCTGGTGAGTCATTTATCACGCATGCTGCACATTCCAGAGCTCCTGGTATTCTTCAATTTGTGATATCTGGTTGCACCTTGTGAGAAACGACAAACTGGTCTATTGCCAATGTTTAAAGGCAGTGCTACATAATAGAGGTAAATCTGTTAAGCAGACTGATTTGTGCATTGTATATTTTATTGAACTGTATAGAGTCATTAGCCTATTTGCAAGGGCTGATGATTCATGATCAATATTCTTTTCATGATTTCCAATGAGTATTTTTGAGATTTTCTTTGGCTTTGCAATTTTTAGCCCATCCTATCCTACGTCAAAACTGAGGTGAAATAAACAAAAGAATTTGGTCATTGAAGAAGTGGATGCATAATTTTCCACAGTATGAGACTAAACTCCTAGATATATGTCCCTTTTTGTAATATTTAAGGGCAGGCGATTGTATAAAATATAAAACTGTCTGAATGATAGATGAATGAAGATTTCCTGATTAAGGAAATGTAATTTTCTCCCATCATTTTTAGTGGTTTAAAATAATTTGGAAAATAAATACCTTGGAAGTTTTTACATGCTGAGGGATTGAACTCTAATGTATAATTTCACAGAATCATTTGGCACAGCAGGAGGCCAATCAGCCCGTGACTTATTACCTTGCAAAGTAAAAAGGGTACTAATTACCTGATGGCTGTTTGTAGCAGCTGTTGGACTATTTGGTTTATGACATGGATAAGTGGGCATTCTAAATCTAACCCAAAACCCTGCTATGCAGTAAACTTGTTGATATTTTCAATTTACTTGATTTGTAATTTAGAAAATGTGAATAATTTCTTGCGACATTTGATAAACGTGCACACATGATTTTAAAACTACTGTGCGTACATGATCATGCACATGCAAAATTGTCTGCAAGTTATGTTCATCACTTGGAGATTCTGACTCTGGAATACTGCCCAAAGATGCCTGTGGTCTGAATAAAATGGGGTTCAACATCACAGCCATCTCCCCCCACCCCCCTCTAACACCGTTAAGTCCTCCTTGTGTAATGGTGTTCTATGCCACAGGATATGTGTTTGCCACCTCATTTCTATTATAACTGTCCCTCCATACATATGGTTACCTTCGGAGATTTGCTGCAGTATGAATAGAGTATGAGTCAGGCACAGAATCCGGTCTTCAGTGGAATTCATTACAACTAAATTGTACACTGCAACACTGAAGGCATGTTGTTGATTGGAACGCTAATTTCACAAAGTATCCCCATTTGGTATGGAAAGTCTTTGATTACATTGAGTTGTTTTATCTTGTTTATACTGAGCAAAGAGATGAGAGATTCAGCTATGAAACATTTTCACGCTTGTTTGGTCGAAAGTAGTTTTAAATTATTTTGAGATATGATTATGCAGGATCTACATTACATCCCTCAAGAAATTCTGTTATATTTAGATATTTTGATTACCTCAGTTTAATATAACTCAAAGAGGGAAGTGTGTGTATGTTGTTTTGATTATTTAATAATGCTCTAACAGCCTGGAAAATTAAAAGTGGAAATTTGAAATGTCAAATGCAATTTTTGTGACTACAACACCAGTGATTCCTTTGGGAAGTCAGGTTTAGGCACTTCAATGGTTTTATTACATGCATCAATGTAATCTGGACCAAAATGTGTGCATCTTCAGAAACTGATGTTGATCAGTTTTCTTTTTGGTGTTGGATCAGTTCACAGTTTTATCATTGTAAATGCAATAGAGCTTGACGGACCCATAAGAATGCAACAAAAGTCAGTGATTTTAAAAAGTCAGTTCATTCCACTGAATCTCCTGTATGAATAGTATTATGCTCCCAAGCTTGCATCCAGCTGCCCTTTGAATTTAACTGATGTCTGAGCTTTGGTCAGACATTACATAGCAAGTGCTAATAACCTGAAACTCATTGCCAAGAGAGTGCTGGAATTGGAAATAACCAATCATTTCAAAAGGAAACTGGATGGGTACCAGAGGAAACTAAACATTCAATATTATGGAGCTGGAAAGGGGCATTGAAACTTGACTAGACTGCTCCACAGAGAGCTGACATGGACTCAATGGGCTGAATGATCTGTTTCTGTACCGTCATGATTTTGTGACACAGAGGAGTATTAAGCTCCCTGCATAGCTCTACTAATCAATGTATATGTCACAATTTTACACATCAAATGCTAAAAATTAAAGGTATATCCTGTGCATAAAAAGCAAGACAAATCCAACCCAGCAGATTATGTCCTATCTGTCTACTCGTGATCATCAGTAAAGTGATGTAACGGTTCATTGATAGTGCTATCAAGTGCACTTGAAAAGGAATAGCTTGCTTACTGGTGTTCAGTTTGGGTTCTGTCAGGGAAGTCTCCTGACTTCATTCACTTCATGTACCATTGGTTGAAACGTAGGCAAAGGAGCTGAATGCCACAGGGGAGGTGAGGCTGGCTGCCCTTGCAATTAAAACACCATTTGACTAAATACAGCATTAAAGAGCTCCGGCAAAACTGGAGTTAATAGGAATCGGAGAAAAGTGTCAGAGGATATTTGATCAGCATGCAGCAGAATATTATAGCTTTCAAATTTAACAAAATTCTTTAAAGGTTCCTCTCTTATCCCAGTCAGTCGCCTCAAGTTATTTTTGGACAAATTTGCCACTGAAATTAGTTTAATCAACTTTACTATAATTGTTGCAAATTAGAAACTGATGTGTTGTTGACAATGTTCAATCCCAAGAGAAACTACTAGTCAGTGCAAGATGCAACCAATAGGAGGGTTTGTTCTCCAAGAAATTTAGAACATTGAGAGGAGACCTATTGAAATATGTAAGATTCTTAAGAACTTGACAGAGAGGTTGTTTCCCCTTTTGGGAGAGTCTAATACCAGAGGACATAATCTCAAAGTATGATGTTGCCCATTTAAGATGTCAGAGATGTGGAGGAATTTTTTTCTCTCAGATTTTGAGGAATCAGTAGAATACTTTATTGAAGAGGGCAGCTAAGGTTAAGTCCTGAATATGAAGTATCTATCTATCTTCAAGGCGCAAATAGATAGATTTCTAATTATTAAGGAGTCAGGGTTTCTGAGGATAAGTAGGAAGTTGGAGTTGAGGACTATTTGATCAGTCATGATCTCATTGGAAAACATAGGGAACTCAATGGACCAAATTCCCTGCTCCGTTCCAAATTATGATATTTATATAGCTTTCTTTAGCATAAAACTATGTTCCAAAGCACTTCATAGGAGCATGGGAGAAATGATAGCTGCTGAGACTAGGAAAAGGCGGCTCTAAAGATTGAATGAAAACTTGATGAAAGACATTTAGATAGGTTTTAAGGATTGTCTTTAAACTTCAAGAGCATGGTCTCTCACTAATGAAATGACTGCTTATGGTCAACCAAAGAGGTTGGAGTTAGCGGATTGGATGATAATTGCCAATCATATTCAGCAAAGTCATTGATAAACACAAATTAGTAATCCAGAGGTTAGGAATACAAATCCCATCATAGTAACTTTTGAAACTGAGATAAATGAACCTGGTAATTGCTGGTATCCTAGTCAAGAAAAAAATGACCACTAAAGGATGTACAAATGTCCTCAAGAGAAAGGATGTGGTCCACAATATACAGGTGATTTTTAAAGCTCTCTGACAAATCATCCCATGCTATGTGAAAAAAGAAGAAATAATAGCTGAAGAAAATTAATCAGAAATAAAGACTTTAACAAATGGAATTCAGAAAGCTGAAATAAAAGTCTATTTTTAGAAGGAGATAGTAAGAACTGCAGATGTTGGAGTCAGAGATGACACAGTGTGGAGCTGGAGGAACACAGCAGACCAGGCAGCATCAGAGGAACAGGAAAGTTGACGTCTCGGGTTGGGACCCTTCTTCAGAAAATTATCTTTCAGGTCAGGACCCTGTATGAAGAAGGATGCCAACCCGATACATTAACTTTTCTGCTCCTCTATGCTGCCTGGCCTGCTGTGTTCCTCCAGCTCCACACTGTGTTATCTCTATTTTTAGAAATATGTTTTTTAGTCAAGCTCAAGTTAGCAAATGGAAAAACAAAGTAAGAACAGGAATTAACTTACCAGGGAAGTCTGAAGGTCAAGAATTCTTCACTTTGACAGAAGTGACAAAAGTGCAAGTCTCTCTTCCTCCTTCACCTGCTGTTTATAGACTAACAATTACGTGTCTTAACAGCGATCTCCTGGTCTGCTAAATATCCTACCTTCTTTAAATGTATTGATTTACAAGGTGTGGCCCAACATTTATTGCCCAGAAGACAGTTAAGAGTCAAGCACATTGCTGTAGGTCTGCAGCCACATGTAGGCCAGATCTGGAAAGGACGGCAATTTTCTTCTCTAAAGCATTCATAAACCAGTTGGGTTTTTTTTCCAACAGTCGTTTCATGGTTATGCTAGACTCTTTATTCCAGATTTTTATTGAATTCAAATTCCACCATTTGCCCTGGTAGGATTCGAATCTGGTTCCTCAGGACATTACCTGGGTCTCTGCAACTATAGTCTTGCGATAATACCACTAGGCAATCGCCTCCCTTATCCTTGCTGAAAATGCTACACACCAATGTTCAATATTCTGCACGAGCTCTAGTGAAACAGCCGAATGAAGGGAAAACTGGATCACGGCCAGTGACCCAAATGAATCAGCACCTTTCAAAAAGGGAAGGCAAAAATCATCTCATTTAATTTTAAACTAGGTTATTTGGAATCTGGTTCCTTTGTGAGTACAATTATGGCTTACCATTTCTTTTTAATATTTTTTAATCATCTCCCTAAACGGATGGGTGTAAATTGCAGGTTAACACAGTGCTTGGAAAATTGGATCTTTCAAAAGTCTACCTTATGAACAAAATAGTACTTGCAATCATGTAAAACCTTTTCACAAACTCTGAATATTCCAATGAATTTTAAAGCCAATACAATTCTTTTGAAGTATAGAAAATGTTACTTTCTGGATTATTTTTGATGATGTTGGTAAATTCAGTTTGTTGCACATCTCTTGGCTTAACATCAACACACTTTTTGTAAAAAGGCTAAAATGTCCAGCATTTGGATTTTACCTCATCACAATTCATGACCTTTTATTCATTCTGCTATTGTTTGCTTCCATATCTTGTAAAGTATTCAAGTGTATTTTGAATTTCTAGCTTTGATCAATAAGACAGGCAGTGAGTCATTTCCAATAAACTCTGACATGAGATATACAAAGACTCAATTACCAACTGCATTAGTCAGTGGTCAGTGTTGTGGATCACTCACCTATCAATTTTTGTTGTATAGCTATTCACACTGAGCCATTCACTTATGTATCAAGTCAGAAGTGACGCTATACCAGGTTATGGTCCAACAGGTTTATTTGGAATCACAGATAGTAGGAACTGCAGATGCTGGAAAATCTGAGATAACAAGGTGTAGAGCTGGATGAACACAGCAGGCCAAGCAGCATCAGAGGAGCAGGAAGGCTGACATTTCGGGCCTAGACCCGTCATCAGAAATGGGGGAGGGGAAGGGGATTCTGAAATAAATAGGGAGAGAGGGGGAGGCGGATAGAAGATGGATAGAGGAGAAGATAGGTGGAGAGGAAACAGACAGGTCAAAGAGGCGGGGATGGAGCCAGTAAAGGCGAGTGTAGGTGGGGAGGAAGGGAGGAGATAGGTCAGTCCAGGGAGGACGGACAGGTCAAGGGGGCGGGATGAGGTTGGTAGGTAGGAAATGGGGGTGCGGCTTGAGGTGGGAGGAGGGGATAGGTGGGAGGAAGAACAGGTTAGGGAGGTGGGGACGAGCTGGGCTGGTTTTGGGATGCGGTAGGGGGAGGGGAGATTTTGAAGCTTGTGAAATCCACATTGATACCATTGGGCTGCAGGGTTCCCAAGCGGAATATGAGTTGCTGTTCGTGCAACCTTCGGGTGGCATCGTTGTGGCACTGCAGACGGCCCAGGATGGACATGTCGTCTGAGGAATGGGAGGGGGAGTTGAAATGGTTCGCGACTGGGAGGTGCAGTTGTTCAGTGTGAACCCAGCATAGGTGTTCTGCAAAGCGGTCCCCAAGCCTCCGCTTGGTTTCCCCGATGTAGAGGAGGCCACAATGGGAACAGCGGATACAGTATACCACATTAGCAGATGTGCAGGTGAACGTCTGCTTGATGTGGAAACTCTTCTTGGGGCCTGGCATGGGGGTGAGGGAGGAGGTGTGGGGGCAGGTGTAGCACTTCCTGCGGTTGCAGGGAAAAGTGCCGGGTGTGGTGGGGCTGGAGGGGAGTGTGGAGCGGACAAGGGAGTCACGGAGAGAGTGGTCCCTCTGGAAAGCAGATAAGGATGGGGAGGGAAAAATGTCTTTGGTGGTGGGGTCAGATTGCAGATGGCAGAAGTGTCGGAGGATGATGCGTTGGATCCGGAGGTTGGTGGGGTGGTACGTGAGGACGAGGGGGATTCTTTTTTGTTTGTTATTGCGGGGACGGGGTGTGAGGGATGAGTTGCGGGAAATGCGGGAGACACGGTCGAGGACGTTCTCGACCACTGAGGGGGGGATGTTGCGGTCCTTGAAAAACAAGGACATCTGAGATGTATGGGAGTGGAATGCCTCATCCTGGGAGCAGATGCGGCGGAGGCGAAGGAATTGGGAATAGGGGATGGCATTTTTGCAGGAAGGTGGGTGGGAGGAGGTGTGTTCTAGGTAGCTGTGGGAGTCGGTGGGCTTGAAATGGATATCGGTTTCTAGGTGGTTGCCCGAGATGGAGACAGAGAGGTCCAGGAAGGTGAGAGAGGTGTTAGAGATGGTCCAGGTGAACTTAAGGTTGGGGTGGAAGGTGTTGGTGAAGTGGATGAACTGTTCAAGCTCCTCATGGGAGCACAAGGCGGCGCCAATACTGTCATCAATGTAACGGAGGAAGAGGTGGGGTTTAGGGCCAGTGTAGGTACGGAAGAGGGATTGTTCCACGTAACCTACAAAGAGGCAGGCGTAGCTTGGGCCCATGTGGGTACCCATGGCCACCCCCTTTGTCTGTAGGAATTGGGAGGAATTGAAAGAGAAGTTGTTGAGGGTGAGGACGAGTTTGGCTAAGCGGATGAGGGTGTCAGTGGAGGGGGACTGGTCGGGCCTGCGGGACAGGAAGAAGCGAAGGGCCTTTAGGCCATCTGTATGGGGACTGCGGGTGTATAGGGACTGGACGTCCATGGTAAAGATGAGGTGTTGGGAACCGGGGAATTGGAAGTTCTGGAGGAGGTGGAGGGCGTGGGTGGTGTCACGGACGTAGTTTGGGAGTTCCTGGACCAAGGGGGAGAAAATGGAGTCGAGATAGGTGGAGATAAGTTCGGTGGGGCAGGAGCAGGCAAGCTTTCAGAGTGTACCCCTTTCGTCAGGTGCAGTGAGAGAGCAGGGCACACAGACACAGAGTTTATAAACAGAGATATCAAAAGAGTGTTAGACCGTGTATAAAGTGTTTATAAAGTCAATGTCACTGTTGTGCTGTCATGACAATCAGCCAGAGCGATAGGAATATACGAAAGGTGACATTCAGGTCAGACACTGAATTGTAGGTGTAAGACTTTGCTCAGATTCTGTCTCAGAGTTTTAACCTGGAATCAGGCTGGTTTTATTCCGAAAGCTGGAATTTATAAGATGCCACACTGACTGACTGTGACTACAAATTGTGGGTGTGTCTTGGGAGGGTGTGTGTGTGTGTGTGTGTGTGTGTGTGTGTGTGTGTGTGTGTGTGTGTCTTGGGAGGGTGTGTGTGTGTGTGTGTGTGTGTCTTGGGAGGGGGTGAGTGTGTGTGTGTGTGAGAGAGTGTGTGTGTATAAATATGTGTGCTTGAGAGAAAGCGTGTGTGAGACATGGTGTGTGTGTTTGTGTGAGAGTGCGTGTGAGAAAGTAATAAGTAATTCAAAACATTACAAACTAATTAAGGTAGAGAGATCATAACAATTTATCCAAGTGATGCTGTCAAAACAGGGCAGTAAGGAAGATTTTACAGATATTGAACAGTGTGGTGGAGTCACCTGAGAGTGCAACATGAGCCCAAGATCATTGTTAAGGCTGTCTTCATGAGTATGAAACTTGGCTGTCAGTCTCTGCGATTCTGTGTTTTGCAATTTAGAGTCCGCCTTGTCTCGAGGATGCTGAATGCCCTTGATCACTGAAGTGTTCCTCGATTGGGAAGGAACATTCCTGTCTGGTGATTGTTGCATGGTGTCCATTCATCTGTTGTCATAGTGTCTGAGTGGTCTCGTCAATATACCATGCCTCGGGACATGCTTGCCTGCAGTGTATGAAATAGACAACAGTGGCCGAGTCACATGAGTATCTGCTGTGAATGTGGTGGGTGGTGTTCCCACATTTGATGATAGTCTCCAAGTCGATGATCTGACATTTCTTGCAGAGGTTGCCCTTGATCTGTCCAGAACTCTGTGTCTGTGTGCCCTGCTCTCCCACTGCACCTGATGAAGGGGCTGCACTCTGAAAGCTTGTGTGTTTCCAAATGTACCTGTTGGACTATAACCTGGAGTCGTGTGACTTCTGACTTTGTCCACCCCAGTCCAACACCGGCATCTCCACATCATGACCACTTTATACATCAATAGTATGAACGGTGTTGCACCTTTTAATGAAGGTGAAAACATGCCTGTGTTCTAATTAATGTGATGCTAATTATTTACATTTCCAGAGTAATTGAAGAAAGCCAAGTTGTGCCTATACTGTTCCAGATTATTTCGGTGAGTACTAACTATGAAGCGTTTTTTGTTCCTCCTCTTTTAGTCATTAAATGCAATCCACTCTTCTTTAGTGCACAGAAACCACTTTATCATTGTTTAACCACTTTTGGCCTGGCTTGTGGAAACATCCAATATTTAACAGATGTTTCTGAAATTATTCAAGATTTTGAGTGTGTGATAAAAGAGTTTCAACTGTAATGCCAATTTGGGAAAGTTACTGGTGGGTGTCTGCACCTGTGAAAGCTCACCCAAGCAACAAGTGTAAGTCCTGATTTACTGAAATTTTTTGCAAAGTAAAAGACAAGTAAATTGTCATTTATGACCTTTGTCAACCATTATGGTTCTTCATTGAACATTGGATCCCCAAAATCCAGCTGTTGTTTTTGGATCAAGGATGCCTAGGATATCAAACAGGTTCTGTACAACACTAAAGTTACCTGCAAAATGGAAGGTTGCATCAGCCAAAAAGGCAACAAGACCCACTATAGAACACCTACAATGAATGCAGAAAAATGTACTACAAGTATGATAGAGCTGTAATGGACATAAAGGAATGATCAACCGAAGCACGTATGATAGCATCTTCAAAGAAGATACTTTTATGAAAACAGTGGCAGAAAGTGGCAAAACAGAGTTACTTAGGGGGCAAATTCTAAAGTTTTGACACTGATGATGCGGTTGTAGTTGTTGGGTGAAGGAATGAGTGTGTATAAAAATGCAGAGTTCTCAGAGGAGTATAGAGATGAGAAACCTGTGTAAAGAGGAGGAACAAGGGCATTAATGAATTTAAACAAGAGGATGAACAGTTTAAATACAGGGCATTGTATTAATGCAAGTTTTAGAGTATAGGCATGATTCGCCTAAAATAACACAAAACTTCTGTTGAATTACACATTTGTAGTTTCTGGTGTGAAATGCCAGTTATCTGTGCATGCAACTTTATACCAGTGAATAAGAAAGTATAGTGAAATTGGTGCAATAAATTGGAAAACAGCTGTTAGTTGATTTATTTTAAATATTAATAAATTGATCATTTGAATTGGGGTGTGTGCAGAAAAGACTTATAGTTCCTGAGATGAGACTTCCGAGGTGTAGATATATTGGCAAAGCTGGGGTTCTTCTTCAAGAAGTGAAGGTTCACAGGGGATTTGATAGAGGTGTTAAAATCAAGAAGGTTCTGAACAGAATAGATAAAGAGAAATTGTTCCCATTGGTTAAAGGTGTGAAAGCCAGAGAACACCAGTTTAAGGCAATTGACAAAAGCACCAAAGGTAACACAAGAAAAAGTTACACATTGAGTGGTTAGGATCTGTAATGTACTACCTTAGAATGTGGTGAAGGCAAATTGAATTGTGACTTTCAAAAGGGATTGATAATTATTTGAAAGGAAAAAAAATTGCAGGGTTGTGAGGCAAAGTTGGGAGAGTGGGACATGCAGAATGGCTCTTGCAGAAAGTCAGCACAGACCCGACCAAATAGCCACCTTCAGTATAGTAACAAATTTATGATTTTATGAAGTTATTCAGTCCAAAGATTAAAAACATTTTTAAAAAATTACACACCATAAGTTCAGACTCAGTTATTGCACATTCATGGCATACTCACCGGCAACAGTATTTGTATGTGAATGGCATTTTAGGAGCACACAGCTAAAAGCAAACAACAGCATTTTGATCGCTAACAATGAAATCTGTGAAAACACTGGAGACCTAGATTATATTCTACTCTCTTTCTTTAAGAAAAGGATAGTTCTAATACCGTCCTCTATGTTGTCTGCATTTAGTGCACAGTTCCAGGAGAATGAGACTAGGTTTGTGCTTGTTCTCTGCCTCATTAGTGTGCATAATAGAGATCTTGACTAGGTGAATGGCATTTCTGTTTCATGGGTTCTTACGTGTGCAAGTTGCTGCAGAATGGGACTTCAATGATGTCTTAACGAACTTGACTACAGTATGAAAAGCAGTCTTCATCTTGCTAATACTTATGTCTCACAGTTGATGGACAGCCTATTGTATAGTTCAGTCTCTAGAGGAGGTTTTTAATAGAAGTGAAAATGAGCTTTTCTGATTGTGGGAAATAAACTTGCTGTAAACTATTAAACCCAAAAATCTGTATGGTAGTAGTAATGAGTGTACTGTGAAAATGATCATTATCGCGGTCAAATGAAACTTGGCACAGAACCATACACATATTGCTACTATATAGAATGTATGAAGAACAGTGCATGGAGCATACATTATATTTTGTCACAAAAACATGCACTTTCCTTCCTCATTTAAAAGACTTGCTTTCTTATCGGTCAGTGAAGGTTATTGCCCTTATTATGTATGGACTAAGCTGACTGACAGAATCCACACCATGGGAGAACACTGATTGAAGGAATCTACAGTTGAAGGCTGCCAAGTCTGCCTATGGATGGTAAGAGGAAGATGTGAATGGAATGTTTCCATATTGTAACACGACAGGTTGAAATATTTACCTGTTACTAAGGGATGTGATCATTTGTCACAGCCATTAGCTTGTGGTTTTCTGCATAGAGCATTAGGTAGTCAATGTTTAAACTTTTGAAGTTATGTCAGATCTTAGATGTTTTGTTGTCATATCAATGTCTCCATCACTTATGCACCATAGTCCCAATATCATTGGGAGCACAGGCATAATAGGTAATAATAATCCATCATTAATATCTTTGCCTTTATGGAAAATAGTACATTACCAAGGTGAGTACATAGGTAAGACAAGTGTTTGAACTGATTGGTGTGCATTGCTACGCAGTTATTGAGCACCTTCATATCAGAGATGCAAAATTAAAAGAAACTCTCACCTTGGGGCTTTGCAGATTACAAGGAAGTAAAGGTGCACAACATTATTACAAGCTTGGGATATGCGTAATAGTTCTAACTATATTAAGGTTTAAGTTTTCCCTTTTGTCTATATCATTTTTCAAATAGTTTGCTGGAGAAAAACTGTTCTAATGAAAGCTTTGTGATAGTAGTTCATGCCATCCTTTTCAGAAAAAATGGAGCGATAAGTATACTAGACTGTACCTATCATAAATACGCTTTGCTACTAATAACAACAGCAGTTTTAAGCAGCTTAATCTATTATAGAAAAACCTTATAAAACAAATGTTGCCTCGCTGGATATTTGGGACTGGGTTAGATGCTTATCATGAAATTGAGATTTACTTTATAATTCAGGCAGGCTACTGGGTTTTGTCATAACTTTGGTTGGTGGTGAATGAAAGAATCAAAAGCGTTTCGTTACTGTCTACAACTTCATGACTGTTTTTGATTTGAATGTATTACAAGCCACACTGAATCAAAGCCATTGTGCAAGAAAACGGTAACTGAGGTTTCACGAATTTTGAAACAAATTAACATAATTCTTTGAATTTATTACAAATTAAAAATTTGTTAGGTTTCTTTTTGGAATGTCCGTTGCTCCATCATGATTCGCAAAATGTATTTACTCGACATTGAGTTTATAGTTACACGTTATTTTATTCCAGAAATATTTCCTCTTCGTGCAACTCTCAACAGTCTGATTATTTATAAGTCAGACATGTTATGAAACCATGTAGTTTTTATTCATAGATAAAAACAGGAATTGTTGGATAAGCTCAGCAGGTCGGGCAGCATCTGTGGAGAGAAATCAGAGTTAACATTTCAGGTTGAGTGACCCTTCCTCAGAACTGAGTTTTTTTTCAAAATTTACAACACTTGTGATGCTGAAATATGTTTTGTCAGTCTATGCCTTGGTTTTCATCATTATCCAAAGTGCCTAATTTACATTCAAGCTCTAAGTAAATTAGCAAGTACTTACAGGTGCAGGGGTTAACTTACTAAAGAAACAAAGAAATATTAGAGTAGATTTTCAGATGTATCACACTGACAGGACAACAAATTGCACCCACATAATGCCTTTAAAATAAAAGTAACCCCAAGCTATTTCTCACAAGGGGACAAGTGTGACATATTCCAAATCTGCCAAGAAGAGGTTAAGAGGCTGCAAAGAGTTAAAAATGTTTTAAGTTGAAAGGACAGTTGAAGAAACAAAGAAGTTTAGGAAAGGGATTCTAGAGAGCGGGACTAAAATAATTGAAAGTGATATTGCCAACAATGGGACGAAATGAAGAGTTAGTTGGAGGGATGATGTACAGGAGACCGGATTCAGATGTACAGTGAATTTTGGATGAGAATTTTTCAGAAGGATGGAAGAAAATATCAAAGGGGGATGAGGATGCAGGATTGGTTAACAAAGCCCCAATTAATGGGTTTGCAAAACTTAGTGAGAGATTGTTTCTGATAATGTTGGAGTTTGTGAAGAAAACAGGATAGAAAGTCAACTAATCCAAATGACAAAGTCACACTATGAGGATTTCAGAAGTCTAGGAGCTGAGGTGGACTGGAAAGCAAGCAATATTGAACAGTTAGTATCGTAATGATAGGTGATCTCTGTGATTGTGGAATGTTGGGTTTGAAATTCAATTCAGGGTTAACTGTTACTGCCCTGGATATGGAGCATAAACAATGGCATGGATTATTGAACGAAATTGCCTGTTTCAGTACTGTTATGTAATTTGCTCACTTCAAGAAGCTTCGAATGAGACATGCCAAGTTATCCTGTCAGAACAGCACCACTATAGGTCACTGGAACCTTGTTTGACAAGGCAATCAATTTCACATTTTCTATTGGAAAATTGTTGAAGGACGAGAGGCTGTTGTTATTCCAGGCTTTCCCTGGAGGTTTATAGACTCAGTGTCTTAATTACTTCACTTACACACACTCTCACTCATATTAAAGATTATATATAGATGAAGCAAAATATTACACATGATTTCAATTGTGTAATTACCTCAGTTTCTGTTTGTAGCAGGCCTATAGTTTCTTAGTTGAGTTGATGCTTTGGCAGGAGTGAAACTGTTGAAAAGCAGAAGATTCTAGTACCCTATGAGGTGACTTTTAGTTGAATTGTCAGGAGGTTCGTTGTTGCAGCTGGTTTATTGGCTTTTCTGAGGAGCTTTGTGCTTCTGGTGTTATTTTTAAAGTAGACAACAGGATAACTTTCTCATAATATGACTTATACAAATTCAAATACCATTTTGAACAAAAAAAAAGGTATGTTGATTGCACATCTTGCTTGGCATTTGACACTTAAAAATTCACCCGCTGTTGTTTGAATAAGGGGCCACTATAATACAAGGAAAGGCTAATGGAAACCATTTTACAATTATCTAACACCAATTGTATTTCAATATCTTTTGTCAATGGTGAAACTGAAAGATTTGTCAACTGGTGTATATGTTATTGTTCTATTCATTGATAGCCTATCTTTAAAAGAGGGATGTGTGATTCCTCAGATCGTGAAAGTCTATATTTGATTCAGCATTTGTTTGAGTCATCGGTACTGACCTGAGCTGGTAGTGCCTAAGGCTACATGGTTTGCAATGGGCATTTCTACAGTCTGTTCTTGTTCACATTTTGGTATTGCCTGAAAGTTCATAATGTACTGAAGTATGACCTAATTCACTGCAGAAGGGGCACTAGAAACAAAAATTTCCCTTGGTGAGCAAAGGAGTTGTGTAGCTGTACAGTTACATCTGTGTGAGTGAGTGTGACGGATAGATGCAAGAACAGAAGGATAACTCCTGGAAATTGAAAGGACTATTTCGTCACATATTCCACTTGGACAGGATGTTCAGAGTGGCTTTTGCCAAGAGAGAGAAAGGCTGGTGATTTTATTGAATAGTTACTGCCTAGAAGGAGGTCATTTGGCCCCTTACGATCATGCTAGCTCACTATAAGAACAGCACAGGGAGTCTTATTACCCTGTCCTTTCCTTGTAGCTCTGAAAATATTTTCTCCTCAGCAGCTTACAAAATTCTCTTTTTAAATCCATGATTATGAGTGCCTCTGTCACAATCTCAAGCAGTGAATTCCAGATTCGAAGTACTTGCTGACTTAAAAAGATGTTCCTCCTGTCACCGATGATTCTTTTACCAATCACCTTAAATTGTTGTCCTCTGGTTCTCAACCCTTCAAACACTGAGTTTTTCTTTATCTACTCTGTCTATCCTTTGTGTCCACTTCTTTCAGATATCCATTCAATTTACATTTTAGGGAGAATAACTCACATTCACCAGCCTACCTGTATAACTCAAGTCTTTCAACCATAGAAACAGTCTCATAAATCTTTCCTGCACTCTCTCTAAAAGATTCATGCCTTTCTGAAATTGCATCACCTGAATTAGAGATGCTGTTCCGGTTGAGACCAGAGTTTTAGAAAGATTCACCATAATTTCCTTGCTTTTGCATTCCATACGTTCATTTAGAAAGCCCAGGATCCCATGTTCCTTCATAATCCCTTTCTCAAACTTTTCTGCCACCTTCAAAGAATAGTATACTTGTATCTCCCAGTCTCTCAGTTCCCTTTAGAATTGTGGCATTAATTTTATATTATATCTTCTCCTTCCTACCAGAATGCACCTTTTCATGCCTTTTAGCATAAAGCTTTCATCTGCCATGTCTCTGTCCATCTCAGCAATCTGGCTATGACTTCGAAGTTCTGTGCCATCCGCACTTTTAAAATTGTGTCTTGCGCACTCAAGTCTAGTGATTAATGGGCTGAAGCATTGAGGAATGGCAATCACATTTGGATTGCCTCTTTGCCTACCCATCCCACATCTCCAAATTTCTGGCCTGAACTTCTGATTCAGACCTGTTCAGAAGAACAGAGCATACCTGTCCAGGAAGCCTTTCAGCGCCACACAGGATGAATGCTAGAGGCCAAACTATGACCCCCTTTTACAGGAATCATTATCGTATTCTGGGGTTTAAAGACCCTGAAGGTGTTTGACAGGCTGCAGAGAGAAGGTAAGTGGGTGATGTGGTATGGTAGTGGGTGAGGGTAGGGCAGCAGGTGAGTGAGAGAGGTGCAAGTGCAGATAAGTGAGTGAGAGGATGCTGTGGGTCAAGTCGGGGAGAGGCAATGGGTGTGTTGTCAATTGTCACGGTGGGGTAGATGGGGAGAGGTGGAAGCACTTGCTTGTTGGGAGAGGAGGTCAAATGTCTGGAGAGAAATGATTGGGTTTTGGGAATTTGAAGGTTTGGCCGGTCTGAATGGTTGGGGGTCAGTATTATATTAGCTAACAGTTAGAGCAGATTTTATTCCATCCAGTTTTGTTGAGTAATTGTCAGGTTAAGTAAATCAGAATCCTCTGAAATGTCCAGCTCTCACACAGACATGGAGACTTGCAAAGGATTCCAGATACTGCGTAATTACCTATTGGAAGTTTAAACTGGCAGTAATTACCACGTAGTCTGTGTGTTGGAACATCCAAATAGTCACTGAATGTGTTTGTCATGGAATGTTCACTCTACTGTCCTTGTCCTCTGGATGGTAGAACTCACTGGTTTGAAACGTCCTCTTTAGGGAACCTTGGTGAGTTACTGTAGTGCATCTCATAGGTGATATATATTGCTGCCACTGTGCATCAGTGAAGAAGGGAGTCAGTGTTGAAGGTGGTGGATGGAGTAAAAATCAAGTGGGCTCCTTTGTCTTGAGTAGTGTCAAACTTCTTGAGTGTCTTCTCGGAGCTGTACTCATTCAGGTAAGTGGAGCAAATTCCAGCAAAATCCTGACCTATGCCTTGCATACTCAAAACAGGCATTGAGGAGTCAGCAGGTGAGTCAGTTGCTGCAGAACCTCTCACCTCTGACTTGCTCTGGTTGCCACCATATTTATAATGCTGTTCCAGTTCAGATTCTGGTTAAAAATAGCCTTCAGAATGTTGATTATGAAGAACCTAGTGATGGTATTGCCATTGGCTGTCAAGGGGAGATAGTTAGATCCTCTTGTTGCAAATAGTAATTACCTTGTGGGTGGTGATGTTCCTATGTATCTGCTGTTCTTGTCCTTCTGGCTGATTGTGATCACAAGTTTTGAATGTGCTGTTTAGGGAGCCTTGTTAAGTTATTGCAGTGCTTCTTGCAGACCAGACACATTGCTATCCCTGTGCAAATAATCATAAGATGTCGAAGCAAAAGTAGGCCATTTGACCCCTTGAGTCCGCTCTGCTATTCAATGAGATTGTTGTTGATCTGATAATCCCCAGTCCACTCTCCTGCCTTTTCCCCATAACCCTTGATTCCCTTACTGATTAAAAATCTGTCTATCTCAGTGGCCCTTCTGTCCTTGCAAATTGCTGCACATTTCCAACCACCCTTTGCTCTTCAAAAACATTGAATATATAGTCTCCCAGAAAAAGTTGCTTCTTTTACAGAATTCCATCTTTAAGTCCTTGAATTTGGGTTTTCCACCTTCTCTCAATCCTGGAATGGTCTTGCAAAAGTCACAAATGACATCATATGTGCAGCTTTTAACATGGACCAAACAATCCTTCTCCAACATCTCTCTTCTGCTGTGCAGCTGAATGGGACTGCTGTCAAGGTTCCATTCATAGTCATTCACTCCTCTCCAGAGATTCAACTTCAGTACTTCAATATTTAATATTGCTGTTCTCCAAGGATCAAAATTTGGCTGTTGTTTGTTCACATTATCAGAAAACATGATATTGGATTCCAAACATCCACTTCCTTACCATCATCTCTTGACACCATCATTGTCTTCATTTAAGTTGTTTGTCCAACATTCAGTCCTTGAAAAGCAGAAATTTCTTCCAATTAATTATGGATGAGATTGAAGTCATCAACTATGATCTTAGCCACCAACTCATTCCCATTGTCTGATAACCATCTAAGGCTGATCTAGACTGTTTGCAACCTTGGCATGGTATTTGACCCTAAGATAAGCTCCCAAATATGTATCTGCGCCATGATTAAAACTATCTAATTTAATCTCTAAAATATCATTTGTCTCAATGTCTACCTTAGCACATGTGCTGCTGAAGCCCTCATCTATGACTCTTTTAGACCTCACCATTCTAACGTATTCATGTTGAGTCTCCCATCTTTTAAACTCCATAAACCTGAATGCATTGAAAACTCTGCCTGTATTTTGGCTTGCACCAAGTCCTGATCATCCATCCCTTTGTGTTCAGTGACTTATGGCAGCTCCTATCTAGGTAGCACAGTGATTTTGAAATTATCTTCTTGTTTTGAAAGCCCTCCTGTCTTCATAATATTCTGTAACCACAAACCTCTGAGATATCTGTTTAAGCTTGAGTTTGATTGATTTTTGTCACGTACCAAGACACAGTGAAAAGTGTTGTTTTGCATGCTATACAGACAGATCATACCATACAAAGTGCATCAGGGTAGCAGGACAGAGTGCAGAATACTGTGTTACACCTGCAGAGAAGGTGCAGAGAGAGAGATCAACATTAACATTTGCGAGGTCCATTCAAAAGTTTGATAACAGTGGGGAAGAAGCTGTTCTTGAATCCGTTTGTACGAGTATACAAACCTTTATATCGTCTGCCTGACAGAAGAGGCTGGAAGAGAGTATAACCAGGGTCAGAAGAGCCTTTGTTCAAGTTAGTTGCTTTCTCAAAGCAATGGAAAATACAGGTAGAGGCAGTGGATGGAAGGCTGGTTCGCATGATGGACTGGGCTGTGTTCATTACTTGCTGTAGTTTCTTGCAGTCATGGGAAGAGCAGTTGCTATACCACACTGTGATGTATCAGATAGGATGCTTTTTATGGTGCATCTATAAAAATTGGTAAGAGTCTTTGTCGACATGCCAAATTTCCTTAGCTTCCTAAGGAAGTAGAGACGTTGTTGTGCTTTCTTGGCTGTCGCATTGACATGGGTGGATGAGGACAGAATATCTGCACTCATTCAATTAAGACTTATTCCACATCCCTGAAAATTACACTATAAGTGGCAAGCCTTCAGCTAAAGTGTAGATCCTAAACTCTGGAATTCCATCCTTAAAGGTCTTAATCTCTCTTTCTGCCTTTAAGATGTTCCTTACTATTTTGTTCTTTTAATTATCTGATCCAACATCTTATGTGGCAAGGTGCCTTGGTCGGTTTAGATATGTAGCTGGACGGTGGTTTGCGAACCAGTATGATGCCAACAGCGTGGGTTCAATTCCCATCATCAGCTGAGGTTACATTGAAGGACTCTCCTCCACAACCTCTCCCCTCACCTGAGGTATGGTGGCCGTCAGATTAAATCATCACCAATTGTGTCTCTCTAAAGAGAGAGCAGTCGTATGGTCTGGTAAGACTATGGCGACACAGCAACAGGTAACTTAATCTGGGAAGAATTTAGGAATGTTTTTGTACATTATATATCACTTAGACAGGAGCTGATGATCTACCCCAATGTTTCAAGACCACTGTGTTGGACAAAACAACACACTGAACCAGGGTGAGGGGGCAGTATGCAATACAATTTCACCTTCCCCATATTACCAAGTTGTGCTCCTGTCAAGCCAAGGTCAGATGGGAAGAAATGTTTTGTGTACTATGTTGTCCACTCTTGCCTGCCCCTTGGTGGCCAATTTAAAACTACATTTGCTGAAGTCCAGATCAACATTGTATTTTCACTTGGGTTAGCAAATTGAAAGATGACGGAAAAGAAATGAAGGAATTCAAAATTTGTAGGCCATTCATGCCAACATCTGGTAGATCATGTCAAGCTACATGTCCCTTTGGCTGATCACAGTAGGCAGAGTACCGCACTCAGTCAGTCCATGCTTGCAAAACCAAGAATATAATGTCTAATGCTTGATGTGATTTTGTTATTGGACGGGAATTGTTGAAAAACCCCAAATGTGCTAAGAATTATACTACCAAACAGTTTTAGATTATCAGTTGGACTTTATTGCAGCTCGGAAATTAGAAGCTATGTATATATTCAAATGGAAGAACCAATCCTCTATAAGAAAAGGAACACATATGGCATTACGTCTTTGTGAAAATAAACAAAAGCCTGGGGACAGTAACTACTTAGTGCATTCTCCATGGCAATGCCGTAACCAATTAGAGTTGACCTGCCAACCAAGTGGTACCCTCACTTTATGCAGTATAAATTTGTTGTTCCCTTTGAAATTTTATGATTCTTATGCCTGTCCTGATGAGTGCAAGAGTAAAACCTTCAGTGCCATATCTGTATTTCACTAATATTTGAGGCATGTAAAACTGCTTGATAATAAATAATTTAAAAACAAAGGCCCCCAGTTTTCAGTTAAAAAGTATATTTTCTGTCAAGTATATAAGAATCTACAATTCTAATATCTATCTTTATTCTGTATGGTTTATTACTGCAGTGATGTAACTTGATACCTTATATTTTTAATAACCAGATCATTTAAATTTTAGAACGATCTCTTTATTGACTCATCTGGTTTCTAATTCAGCCCATACTCGCAGTTATAGCAAGGTGCAGTAGTCAATTTTGAATTTATAATATTGACCTTAAGTTAGCAAGTACATCATTGTAAAGGGGATACTGCAGGTCTGTATGGAGCCTGAATACAAATGAGTATGGGAATAAGCTTTTCCCTATAGGCATTCATGTCCAATGTAAAAGGCTTATCAACTCAAATTTTTACAGTATAATTTTTTAAGCAAAGTATACTGCAGTAATGATTTCAGATTAAAGGAAACCCTGCAATCTGAAAGCTGGTGATTTAAGATGTAAGTACTGTATAAACAAATCTTTCAGATTAATTATTCAGTTTTGTCATTGTGTCATCAGATCAGGATATTTTACATTTTATGTATATGTCATAGACGGCATGTGCTGTGCAGAAAGTCTATTAGGAAATGTAAGAATGTGTTTTAATATGTGTCGTGTGCTAGTATTAACCTGCCATGCTAAACATTGTTACTGGGTGGTTAGATTACTAGTAATTTGAAAATGGATTTTCAAGTTTAATGTTCCCATTAGGAACAATGTGGAGAGTGTGTAAACCAGAGATAGTAGGAACTGCAGATGCTGGAGAATCCGAGACAACAAGGTGCAGGGCTGGATGAACACAGCAGGCCAAGCAGCATCATAGGAACAGAGAGGCTGACGTTTCGGGCCTAGACCCTTCATCAGAAAAGGGGGAGGGGAAGGGGGTTTTGAAATAAATAGGGAGAGAGTGGGAGGCGGATAGAAGAGGGATAGAGGAGAGGATAGGTGGAGAGGAAACAAACAGGTCGAAGAGGCGGGGATGGGGCCAGGAAAGGTGAGTGTAGGTAGGGAGTTAGGAAGGGGATAGGTCAGTCCAGGGAGGACGGACAGGTCAAGGGGGCGGGATGAGGTTGGTCAGTAGGAGATGGAGGTGCGGCTTGAGGTGGGAGGAGGGGATAGGTGGGAGGAAGAACAGGTTAGGGAGGCAGGGACGAGTTGGACTGGTTTTGGGATGCGGTGGGGGGAGGGGAGATTTTGAAACTTGTGAAATCCACATTGATACCATTGGGCTGCAGGGTTCCCAAGCGGAATATGAGTTGCTGTTCCTGCAACCTTCGGGTGGCATCGTTGTGGCACTGCAGGAGGCCCAGGATGGACATGTCGTCTGAGGACTGGGAGGGGGAGTTGAAATGGTTCGCGACTGGGAGGTGCTTGCTTCTGGACATGTTGCAGATTATTTTTAGTTCTCATACATCAAAATTTGTGATGGATTTCTAGTTTGTACTCTGGTAAGTTATTACATTTTTAATTAAATAAATGGACAGGTCTTTGTCAGAGAAATGATGGCTAAGAGTTTCTCATCTTTCTTCTCCCTGCTAGAGGCAGTGTTTCACGACACGTTTAATATCTTCTGTGTGCTTCTTTTTACATAATTTATTTTAAATGAGTTAGTGATTGGGCTAAAGCAGTGCAGTATTGTTTAATAGAATTGCTGACCAGCTCATGTATGGCAATGGTAACATTGTTTTGTCTCATGCACTAATTATTATAGAAAATTTCTTGCATAATTATTTATGTAACAGGTAAATGGAGCTCACATTTGTACTTAGTTAACAAACATGCAGCATGATTTAGTTTCCAGTTGTGGTTAAGTTGATAGCCATTAATGTCATGGAGTCAGAAGTTGTGTGTTTGAGTTCCGCATCAGGATTTAAATGCAAATGTCTGTAGTGATGCTCTAGTACTGAGGGAGCACAGCAGTAAGGGAAGTGCTGACCTTCAGTTGGCATGGTAAAGCAAGGCTTCACCTATTCTCTCTGATGAATGTTAAAAATCACATGGCACTACTTTAGAAAAGAGCAAAACTGATGTCTTGGCCGATATTAACAATAAACATAAACACTGATTATCTAGTGATTATAACATTGCGGTTTCTGCGAGCTTGCTGGGCACAAGTTGGTTGTCACATTTCTTGTATTACAACAGTGACTACAGACACATGCATATCCCCAATGGAAAGTAGGTGTATAGCCAACAAGCCTGGAAGAATCCTACTGCCCAGACATAACACACCACAGATGGGCTAACATTAATGAAAGTGTGACTTATGCCTCTCAGATAGCAGGTGGTCCCACCTTGTGGAGCTGCTGGCCAGTCTGAACTTGGGGAAGGTCCTGCTGGGACTACAGTTAGCCCTAGCAAGAAGGCCCTGTGGATCCTGCACCCAAGTAAAGAGCATTGGGCAGAGAATGTTTTGCTACCTTTTGAGGTTGAGCTCAAAATTGGCCCATCATGCTGACACATTTGGGGTTACAGAGAGACTCAAGCACACAGATGCTCAGTCAAAACAGCAAAATTTATACAGCCATGAACATTCATGTACATTGCATTGTCACCTATGGCACAGAAGTACCCTCAATAGGTTTTCTTCTTTCTCCCCTTCCCACAACATCTACATGTGTTTACTGTTTCTGGGCTGACTCCCTAGCAGTTAGACCTGGATGTTTGGTCAGGTAACCCTGGGAGTTGGGGGGGTGGGGGGAGGCGGTGGAGGGGAGATCATTTGAACATCCCAGACACATGAGGGTCTACATGCCAGAGGCAGGTTAACCCTCCTTAGCTTGAACTTCCATGTATCAGAGAGGAGCAAGCAGTGTGGAGGTTGCCAGCCGGGCCACCACTGGTTTCCTGAGAGGAGACTTCTGAAAGGTGTATGCGTGGTTTCTTTTCTTCCTAGGTGCCCAGTCCCAAAGGCCATTGGTCGGAGTGATGGAGCGCAGATATGTACACATGTCCAGCAGACTCCTGAGGGTATTGGACCTGGCTCACCATGGCAGCCATCATCCTGTCATGGAGGCAGCCAGACGATCACAGGAGTCATTGTACTGCTGTAACCTCTGGGCAATGTGGGGCATTGTATACCACAATCCTGTCAGCCGTCCCTGTTCCACCCTGTGCATTCTGACAAAGTCTTTGATTGCTGACACACTGGGTCTTCTCTTCCCTAGGGCAGAGAAAGTGCCTGGTTTTTATTCCTCCAAGTACCAGTAGTCTGGGACATTTCTTCCTTGGCTAGCTGCAGAGCTGTCACTGTGAGGTGCACACCAAAATTACTCTGAATTTTGTAATGCAAATGTTCCCACTGAGGTGTCAGTTTCTGAGCTCATGGGGTGTAAGAGTCAGCCTTACTTCCTTTAACATCTCTGTGTTCTTATTCTCAGATATTGAAGAGATTGTTTCTCATGAAGCAAGCCATTTCTCTGTGAATGTGGTGGACTTGTCAGCAGTTCACTTTGTCTGCAAGACAAAGGGAGAGAGAAGGTATCACAGGGAGTGATTAGAAGTGGTGTGTAATGACACTGACAGCGGGGTTAATGTGAAAGTTGCTGTGGAATTAAGAGTGGTACTTATCACTTGGTGGGATATAGATGTATTGGCATCCCTGTAGGAGTGGTTTTATTCTTCTCCTGCAAGGCTGAGGAGTCGAATGATGGACACACCTGCACTTGTCTGGGCCCTTACTACCCTATTGTAGGTTGTCTTCCCCTGGAATTGGTGATAGAAAGGGATTGAGTGAGCTGAAAGTGGGTGGCATAAGTATTACTGGTGGTGGAAGTGGTCACAAGGTGGTGAAGTGTATCAATGAGTGTAGAGGCAGTGCAGAGGCATGAAAGGATAAAGTGTTGGAGGGAAATAAGAGCAACTGAGGGAAGATGTTGCAGGCAGTAGACCGTGAGCCTTGGAAAGAGGTGGATTTGGTAGTAGAAATGAGTGAGTGTGAGCTATGAGTAAAGAATGTGACACTCTGGCAGAGGGGAGAAAGTCATTGATCTTATTTCAGCACTGCTGGCCATTCCTTGAGACCATGGAGATGGCACTACTCAGGTGGTGACCTCAGACCAAGCTGCCAGGGTCTGGTGGCATGGCCTCTTCTGCAGGTCCCCTGGCAAGAGGACTGTTTTCCTTTGCACCGCTCCTGTGACCAGGACCTCCTGTCGGAGAATTGTAGTGCCATCTTCCCTTCTTTGACATGTTTCAGATTCTGACCGTGACTGGATATCTGGTAATTGGCGAGTTGTTCTGAGAAATTGTAAAGAACGGTTAGAATTGGCATGAGAGACTTCATTGGGGAGGCTTAAGAGTTAATGAGGCGTGTTTGGTACGATATAGTGACAAATCTTGCCTGGCTTTGTGGTACAAATCCCTCCAAAAAACTTGACACAGCTTGCACTTACCAAATAAAAAGATTCAGCCCTATGATTTTACATGAATTTGCCCATCAGTCTGCAAGGTACAGCAGTGGGAAAAAGTGAGATACTTAGGGTAATAGAGATATTACAGCACGGAAACAGACCCTTCAGTCCAATTCACTCATGCCAACCAGATATCCTAAACAATCTAGCCCCATTTGCCAGCATTTGACCCATAATCCTCTAAACCCATCCTATTCATTACCCATTGTACCAGCCTCCATCACCTCCTCTGGCAGCTCATTCCATACACGCATCACCCTCTGTGTGGAAAACTTGCCCTTTAGGTCCATTTTAAATCTTTCTCTTCTCAATTAAACCTATGCCATCTAGTTTTCAACTCAGCCAACCTGGGGAAAAGACCTTGTCTAATTACCCTATCCATGACCCTCATGATTTTATAAACCTCTGTAAGGTCACCCCTCAGCCTCCAACACTCCAGGGAAAATACCCTCAGTCTATTCTGCCTCTCCCTATATCTCAAACCCTCGAACCCTGGCAACATCCTTGTAAATCTTTTCTGAACCCTTTCAAGTTTCACAACATCCTTCCTATAGCAGGGAGATCAGAATTGCACACTGTATTCCAAGAGTGGCCTAACCAATGTCCTGTACAGGTGCAACATGACCTCCCAACTATATTCAATACTCAAAACTTATCAGGTATTGACTTGAGGAAAATACATAGATCAGCGCAGCCATTCTTGGTACGAAGTATGAATCCTTAGGGAAACTGGTAATGTCAGCAGGATACCCTGTACTGAGGAATGTGTTGGTAAATATGATCCTGCCCTCATTCAATGTTGCCTGTAAGGAGCAGTCTGTGGGTAGTGATTAGGAAGATTGATTTTGACTGATTAATCTCCTCCCCAACTGTCAGATTTAATCCAATGGCATAACTGGCCAGAAGGCTGGAAAATCTCATTTCATAAATCCTTCCTCGCTGAGATTAGCTGATTTATGACTGATCAGGGATTGGTTCTGTAACTTTGTTGATATGTATGGCTCAGTGACACAGTGGTGCATGTGGCCATGAGGCAACCGAGATCATAAGTGAATGTGGGTGATTGCTGGTATTCTTTGGTGGATAAATAAACAATTGTGAGCATACACAGCAGTTTTATAATGAAGACAGGAGATTGAACTTTAATGCTTTATCTGTAACTTTGAAGCTTTCTTCACAGTTATTGATCAAAGTGATTGTTGATAAGGGAACAGCACCATAGATGGGGGTTAGGAACTTGCAAAAATTCTGATTATGTCAGAGTGTTCACCTAGTATTCAGTGAAACCCTTATGTCAAATTCTGTACTGTTTGTATCATTGGATAAATATTCTGAATGTATAATAGGGTGTACATGAGACTAATATAGCAATAAAATCAAAATAATAATGCGAATGGCCACCTCCTGCTGTGCCAACCACTGTTTGTAGACTGAGTGCTTAATCACGTGTGCATGCCAATACCAAGGTTTTCTACTTGCTGATCAAAAAGCCATGGGCAATATACACTCAAATTTGAGAAATGCCGGCAGTGTGAACTTAATAAATTATCCCTAAGATACTGCTGCTAATAGTAGCTAAAACTGCTAGGAGATCTGTTATAGTAGGAACTGCAGATGCTGGAGAATCC
>NC_063333.1:141708753-141745041 GCF_021869965.1 Rhincodon typus
CCTACCTACACTCACCTTTCCTGGCCCCATCCCCGCCTCTTCGACCTGTTTGTTTCTTCTCCACCTATCCTCTCCTCCATCCCTCTTCTATCCGCCTCCCACTCTCTCCCTATTTATTTCAAAACCCCCTTCCCCTCCCCCTTTTCTGATGAAGGGTCTAGGCCCGAAACGTCAGCCTCTCTGCTCCTATGATGCTGCTTGGCCTGCTGTGTTCATCCAGCCTTGCACCTTGTTGTCTCGGATTCTCCAGCATCTGCAGTTCCTACTATCTCTTAAAGAAGGGCAGGTCTGGGTGTTAAATATTTCTGATTACAAGGTGTTCAGAAAAGGTAAGAAACAAAACGAAAGGAGAAGTGGCGTTTTGTTAAGGAGAGCTTTGCAGTACTGGAGAAAAAGAATGTTTCAGAGAGTTTGATTCAGCTATAGCTAAAGAATAAGAAGAATGTGATTGCATTGTTTGGTATAATCTATAGACTCCTAACTAGTGGAAAAGATGTAGAGGAATAAAATCTGCAAGGAAATTAGAGAGGTCTGAACATCACAGAGTAGTTATAATTGGCAACTTTTAATAACACATATAGAGACTGGTACTGTAAGGAACAGGTGTTCCTACATTGTGTCCACCACAGGCAGCTTTACCTAGAGCTTTCTAAGCAGCAGTATCTCAAATTCCCTCCCTAATCCTCTCTATTTTCCTACCTCTTTCTTTACCACCCAACTAAAGCCTACCTCTTCAGGCAAGCTTTTAATCAGCTGTCCTAATATCTTCTTGTTCAACCGCATCAATTGTTCTTCATTCTTATATGGAATGTGGATGTTGTTGGCAAGACCAGTATTGTTGCCCACCCCTAAGTGCCCTTGAACTGAATGGCTTGATAGGCCATTTTAGAGGGCATTAAGAGTCACCTACATTACTGTTAGCCTGGAATCACGTGTAGGCCAGGCTAGATACAAAACACTGGAGACATTTCCTCCTGTTAAACATATTGTATAAATGCAAGATATTCTTGTTGCCCATTTTTCTTTGTGATTTTTTTCTGTCACTCACCATGATTTTTCTGAAAGTCCAGACTGATTCATTCTTCCCAGGGGTCTGCCAGTGCAGCTGTTCTGCAATCAGATGAGTCATTGCTATGCAAAAGTAAGCAGCTTGGATCCATTCTCCACTTCTGTTCTCTAAGTGTGACTATGGAAAAACTCTCCCAACCCTGATCTCCACTCTATAGTTTTCCCCAGTAATCAGGAATTATCCACATGGGAAATTGTAAACTCGATCTATGTCCTCTGCTTTTGCACTGAACGTTGATGAGTCTTGGAGCATGCCTTTGGCTAACAGGCTCCACATTTTTTTAATTTTGGCAATAGATGTTCACTGAGACAAATCCATTGCATATCCTAAAACTACAAAGGTTTAATACTGCAAACTTAATTTTTAAAAAAAAGTCTTTCAAACCAAACATTTAGATGTATTTCTGCCTTCTTTCTTAATAACATAATGGCTTTGAATTTGCAGTATTGGTATGTTTTAGAGCCAAGTGATGAATGGGGATTTTATTTGTGCTCAAATCAAAATATTCAGTTGCATTCACCTTGGCGTTTTAGTTCTTTTGCATTGATTCCTTCAGATTTAGATGAATCCAGGAAACTCTTGGTGGTTGGAGTTGCAAGCTGTGTAACAGTATAATTTACAAGGAAGGAGATAAATAAAAGGAAATGTTGGAACAAGGCATACAAATGTTAAAAGACTTTGACAAGATCCAGAAGCCTATTAGTGACCTTTGTTGAATTTGAAGAAAGAAGGAATGAAGAATTGGTGGGCAAAAAATAAATGGAAAGGAAATTTGTGGTACAAGGATGACACTCCATCCAGCCAAGTTGCCAAGCAATTGAGCATACATCTCTTGTTTAGTTGTTGATGAGTGTACTTGCACAGTATGAGTTAATGGCAAGGCAAGTTGCTGCTCTATAGCATTCCCCTCAATTGATCAGCATTGCAGCTTGACACCAAGCAGTTGCAGCTAAGTTTCAGGCCATAGTAAGCAGTTACTATCACCAGCAGTGCTAGCCTTATGTGACATTTCTTGAAGCTCTGTGTTGAGCTCTGTATTGAACGAAACCTTGTGAAGATAATTCTCTCTATGGTCATTGCCTAGTGGGGGGTTTACCATTGACCAGAAACTCAACTGGACTCACCATATAAATACAGTGGCTTACAAGAGCAGGTCAGAGGCTAGGAATACTGCAGCAAGTAACTCACCTCCTGTCTCCCCAAAGCCTGTCCACCACCTACAAGGTACAAGTAGTGGATCACACACCTGACTCTACACTTGACTGGATGAGTGCTCCAATATCACTCAAGAAGCTTGGCACCATCCAAGACAAAGCAGCCTGCTTGATTGGCATCAGATCCACACCCTCTGCCACTGAGTCAGTAGCAGCATGTGTGCTATCTACAAGGTGAATTGCAGAAATTCATCAAAGATCCTTAGACATCACCTTGTAAACCCATGACCACTTTCATCTAGAAGGACAAGGACAGTGGATACATGGGAACACCAGCACCTACAAGTTCCCCTCCAAACCACTCACCATCCTGAAACTTCCTCTCTAAGTGTATTGTGGATCTACCTGTAGCACATGAACCACAGCAGTTCAAGAAGGCAGCTCACCACCACCACCTCAAAGACAACTAGGTACGGTCAATAAATGCTGGCCTGCCAGTGACGGTCACATCCCGCTAGTGAATTATGTAAAAAAAAAATTGACTTCTGCACATAAAATTGGTGGCATCTTGGTTAATGTATGGTGTTGTTGATGATCCTGGCATGTAGTACTAAAGCACTCTGCATTCCATTACTGCTGAGCCATTATTCTATAAGTATTACAGTATGGTTTTTGTTTTCAGACTCTTGAGGTTGCGTTTATATGCTTTTTCTCCTGTTTCACACAATTACTTGTTTATTTGATTCACAGGACCAGCAGAACAATATACTAGGCACTGTCATGCAAAACGTGGTATTACTTCTCAACAACCTAGTTGCCTATAAAGGAGCTAACATGGAAATGCTTTATGAGCAAGGTATGCAACTTTTTAAAAAATATTACAGAACACATGTGACATTAACTTGAAACTTCTTATTGAATTCCACAAGTTCAGACTTAATTATTGTGTTCGAAACCATTATCTTTGGAAATGGAATTATTGTATTCAGGTTTGTTTCATTTTAAAGTCCAAATGTTCTCAGTAATTATATGTTGGATAAATGATAAATGGATTGTGTCAATAGTAATTATTGTACTTTTATGGCCCTTCAATATTCTAAAGTTGTAATTGTTTCACTTGTGAATGCAATTGTCATTCGTCTTGTAATCACTACATCCTGTGCGTTAATCAATTACCTTTAACATTCAAAGTGGGATGTTAAAAACAATTTGTTATCCATATTTATTAATCTGTACATTTATAGGAGATAAGTATACTGATTCCATTAATCTCTGTGTTGGTTTGAAATAAAATTTGTGCACAATTACATTTATGTTTGTAAAATAGAGCAAGCAGTAAAATGTACTTAGAGTCATAGCAATATATAACATGGAAACAGATCCTTCAGTCCAACTCGTCCATGCCGACCAGATATCCTAAATAAATCTAGTCCCATTTGCCAGCATTTAGCCAAATCCCTCAAAACCCTTCCTATTCATATACCCATCCAGACCCTTTTAAATGTTGTAATTTTACTAGCCTCCACCACTTCTGGTAGCTCATTCCATACATGCATCACCCTCTGCATGAAAAAGTTGCCCCTTAGGTCCCTTTTAAATCTTATCCCTCTCACCTTAAACCAAAGACCTCTAGTTTTTGACTCACAACGCTGGGGAAAAGACCTTGTCTATTTACCCTATCCATGCCCCTCATGATTTTATAAACTTCTGTTAGGTCATCCCTCAGCTTCTAACACTCCAGCAAAAATAGTCCCAGTCAATTCAGCCTCACCCTATAACTTAACCCCTCCAACCCTGGCAACATCCTTGTAAATCTTTTCTGAACAACATCCTTCTTATAGCAGGGAAACCAGAATTGCATATAGTATTCCAATAGTGGCCTAACCAATGTCCTGTACAGCTGCAACATGACATCCCAACTCCTATACTCTGTGCATGGACTGACAAGGGCAAGTATACCAAACTCAATGATATAGTTATCCAAATCAACATAACTTAAACTTAACTTCAGTTTAAAATAAAATTATGTTTTCTATTATTTTCTACTGCATTGTTAAAAAATGACAAGCACGACAAGAATGTGCACAAACTGCCGAATTGAAATATAGACTAGGATCTAAAATTAGAGCAGGGTATAACACTGAGACAAGGGTTGTGTTGAGGATAGGAAACATCTGTTGTGGACTACTGGAGAAGGGGAAATTTTCAGAGAGGAAAATGTCAGAAGTGAACCCTGCAGGAGGATTGGGAATGGATTTAATGGCGCATGTAAATCCGGAAGTTAGTTAAACAAAAGAACAAAGAACAGGAACAGGCCCTCACCCAACAATCCTGTGCTGACACATGACGCCTTTCCAAATTAAAGTCCTTTATCTTCTCTGCAGTCCATAACCCTGTATTCCCTGCCAATTCATCTATGTGTCAAGTTGCCTGTTAAACAATGCTGTTGTTTCTGCTTCTGCCACCTCCTCTGGCAGTGCATTCCAGGCACCAGCAAGGTAGACATATGTATACAAACATACATACAACAAACAAGAATAGGCCATTTGGCCCTTTAAGCCTGCTCTGCCATTCAATAAGATCTTGGTTGATCTTATTTTAATCTCAACTCTACATTTATGTATATCTTTAATAATCCTTCATTCTCTTGATAATCAAGAATCTAACCTCACTCCTAGTGAAACATTTCAGAAATGTCACAATGTGAAGAAGTGACAGCGTAGCTCCATGTCTGCTTTCTAAACCCCATCCTGGTTAACCTGGCCCCTTGATCTAACAGGAAGTTCAATCTCCCCTTTGACTAGCTTTGGAAGGCAGCAATTGAAGTGAAATGCAAAATTCTGCCGGTTGGCCTTGAGAAGGTGCTAGTGAGCCACCTTCTTTTGAAGTACTGCAGTTCATGCGACAAAGATTCTTACACTGTGCTGTTGGAAAGGAAGTTCCAAGATTTGAAGATAGTAAATATGAAGGAAGAGCCATACATGACCAAATCAGTGTCATGTGTAACTTGTTGTAAAGGGATCTTCAGCGACATGCCGCATTGCATCCTGCTTCTATGGTATGTCAGTAATTAAGTGAGTGGATATTTAAGCTGGTAAAAGAGATCCTGATCAAAATAAGCTAATGTTGAGCTTCTTGAGTGTTGTTGCAACTGTACCCATTTCATTGTTCTCCTGAGTTTTGCCTTACAATTAGTTAAAAGACTTTGGGAAGTCATAGATGTGAGCAAGACACTGTGGAATACCTAGTCTGTGGTCTGCACTACCCAACCATGGCATTTATATGGCTGCCCAACTGTGATTCTGATCCCACTAGGATGCTGATGATGAGGAATTTCTCCTCAGTGAATCCATTTAAAATAAGTGGAATTGCTTAAAGATTGAGTGCTTAGATTTACTAACACCTTAGAACTTTGACCAGGATTTCCCTCCCATCTGATTCCTTTGTGACTAAGAGTAGTGGCACAGGTCCCAAGCAGATTCACCATCTGGTCAGCCCAGTTACTGCTACTTCCCAGGTTGCCAAATAGAAAGTCAGGCAGCATCCATGGGGAGAAAGCAAGCTAACGTTTCAAGTCCAGATGACTGTTCATCAGCTCTGACTCTTTCTCTCCATGGATGCTGCCTGACCCGCTGTGATCTCCAGCACTTCTTTGTTTTCAGTACAGATTCCAGCATCTGCAGTAATTTGCTCTTGCCAAATAGAAAGTATTGGTAGGCTTGAGGAAATAGCAGCAAATGTCTCCAATATAGATTGAGAGAGAGGAGGCAGAAAATTTGTATCAACTTCCTCTCCATTCAGTCATCTGAGAGGCTTTCTCATGAAAAGGCCCACACTGGGGCCATCCTTTCACTTTCTGGTACATATCCACACCTTTTGAGTTCCCTTTCTAGCTTTAGCACCTTTGCACTCCCGGACCCTTTTGAGAGCAGGTAGCTGAGCAAGAGTTCAGTAAGATCACCTGAGGGTTGAATGTAGCTGTTAATTTGTAAGCTGAATGTGAATACATAACTGTCAGTGAAAGTAAGTGGTAACTGGGGAGTAGCACACATGGGATTGCTTTTCTTCAGCACTGCCAACGAAAAACTTGCAATTCATTTCCAAGCCTGCAAATTCTTGTAATTCTTTGAATTTCCAACCACCCTGGAAATGTAAACATGCAGTTTTCTGCATATTTAATTTTCTTGTATGAATAGTAAGCATTTATAAAGCAATGAAAATTGCTTGACCCTGGAATGAATCAAGCATGTTGGCAAAACTGAGATAAGAAGGAATCAGTATAATACTTTAACATTCTGAATTATGATGTCTTTGTGCATTGGATATTTCTGATTTTTCTGCTGTTACAAAAAGACTGTTATCCCTTCAAGTTATGTAACAGGAAAAAGAAATTGTGTGAGAGAAATACTGTCTCTTATAAATGTGGAAACATTACTTTGTAGAGGTGATGTTGAATCTTGTGTTTAATCCCGGTTGCATTTATTGCCCATCACTAATTGGCCACGAGAAGGTTGTGGTAGATGCCATCTTAAAGTGTTGCAATTCATATGATCCACCCACAATGCTACTAGGAAGGGAATTCCTGGATCTTGACCCAATGACACTGAATGAATGGTGATATAATTCCAAATCAAGATGGTGTTTGACTTGGAAGAGGATTTGTAAACAAGCTTTAATTACTTCTGGACTATGTACCAGTTATGGTGAACAAATCTGACTCTGTTTCCAAAAGGTCAGACTTTTCCACATTAAGTTAGCATGATGAATAAGTTTCTCAGTTCCTCTTTTCCAATCCATTCTGCACTCTGTACCCTCAACTAAGGAAACAATAAAATGGACAGAATCTTCCCGCTGCTGAACAATTGAGCATTGACGAGAAACTTGGAAGAATCGCATGAAATTGCTAAAAAGGGAATTGCCAATGTTGAGAGCAAAAGGTCCCATTTATCATCCATGTTGAATAGTGAGACAAGATTCTTGCTAGTGAGCAACAGGAGGCCTTTTTGCATGTATTAGCATCCCCATTATAATGTTATCTTGTCTCATTAATGTGCAGTTTCCCATTCTACCACCAATCAGATAGAAAGTAGATAGCAACAATTTCCAACATGCATGTCAGAGCAATAACTTGGTGACTTCAGCTCACTGCATGCTCCTTCAGCAGTCTATCTGGACACCAGGGTGCACTCCACAGGGCTGATGACACAATTCACCATGACCTCCATGTTCCAGTTGGCAAAACTGGGGTCAATTTCACTCAGTCTGACTTACCTGGGGCAATTGACTAGGAAACATATGTGGCAGCTGCAGACTGCCAGCACTTGACCAGGTGCATGGCTGAGCCTTAAAGATGGAGCCAGTGACAGGAGTGGAAAATATGATGAGTGAGGCACTGTAGAGGTGTGACATGTCGGCAATGCGCTTACACATGGGGAGATAGCATGAGAAAACACAGTAGGGTTCACAGATAGAAATCCTCCATGAAACTCACCAAAATTGACACTTAGCCGATTTCAGGTAAAATTCAGCCCAAGTATCAGTATTTTTTAACTTTTAAACGCAGCATATCCTTTAATGTCAGAAGGTCGGATCAGTAACTCTGTTGGTAGCACTCTCAGAAAGTTCTGGGTTCATATCCCACTCTGGAGACTTGTGCATATAATTGTGGCTGAAAGGTCAATGTAGTACTAAGGGAGCACTGCACTGCTTGGGTTGCCATCTTTCAGGTGAAACTTTAAATCCAGAGCCCCAACTATCGTGACAAGTGTTTGTGAAGGACTCCATGACATTATTTCAAAGAACAGGGGAGTTCTCCCTAATGTCTTGATCCAAACTTAACCCTTAACCAATTTCATCAAAGCAAAGTATCTGGTCATTATCACATTGGTGTTTGCATGACCTTCCTGTGAACAAATTATTTGGTGTGTTTGCTACATTTTAAGAGTGACTAGACTTTAATTTGTAAACAAAGCTTTTCACTGTACTTCAAAGCACGTGACAATAAATCAATCAATAGAATTGGAAAGGAGCGTTCTGCTGACAGTCACCCCCCTCTTCAAACCCTGTCCTCCGATCTCTGAGCTTCACCCCTCCCCTAACCCTTGTCTGTGACCCCCTTGCCATGACCCAATCTCGCGCTAATCCTTTTCAAGGGCACCCATGATAAAACCTGGTGAAGACCCAACCATATTATCAACAACAGCCACCACTCTCAGTGATGCACTAATACTAGAGAGCTACCGGCTCACATCTCTAGGGTTGGTATTTCCTTGGATGGTGCCCAGTGAATGCAGTGCAGCAATAAAATGGCCCCCATTTAGTCGGGAGCCTCGGCAGCACGGTTCCTACTGCCAATTAGGGACAGTTTTCTTGGAACTACTGGAGATCAGGTAGGAGGGAGGGGGCTTGGTGTTACCAGTTTTGTAGTGGGCATCAGGCCACCTTCATTAAATTCAAATCCACCACCTCAGTATCAGTTATACTGTGATTTTTTCTACAGTACAGGTTTTATAGACTTGGTTCACCTGCACACCTGCTAATGTGGTATACTGCATCCGCTGTTCCCGTTGTGGCCTCCTCTACATCGGGGAAACCAAGCGGAGGCTTGGGGACCGTTTTGCAGAACACCTACGCTCGGTTCGCACTAAACAACTGCATCTCCCAGTCGCGAACAATTTCAACTCCCCCTCCCATTCCTCAGACAACATGTCCATCCTGGGCTCCTGCAGTGCCACAACGATGCTACCCGAAGGTTGCAGGAACAGCAATTCATATTCCGCTTGGGAACCCTGCAGCCCAATGGTATCAAGCTTCAAAATCTCCCCTCCCCCTACCGCATCCCAAAACCAGCCCAGCTCGTCCCCGCCTCCCTAACCTGTCCTTCCTCCCACCTATCCCCTCCTCCCACCTCAAGCCCCACCCCCTACTAACCTCATCCCACCCCCTTGACCTGTCCGTCCTCCCTGGACTGACCTATCTCCTCCCTACCTCCCCACCTACACCCACCTTTACTGGCTCCATCCCCGCCTCTTTGACCTGTCTGTCTCCTGTCCACCTATCTTCTCCTCTATCCATCTTCTGTCCGCCTCCCCCCCTCTCCCTATTTATTTCAGAACCCCCTTCCCCTCCCCCATTTCTGAAGAAGGGTCTAGGCCCGAAATGCCAGCCTTCCTGCTCCTCTGATGCAGCTTGGCCTGCTGTGTTCGTCCAGCTCTACACCTTGTATACCCCTTTATAGACTTGGTGTTGTGCTTTCTTTCGAAGGATAGTGAAATGTGAGTTCCTCTTTTAGGCCAGTGTCCTAGAGGGCTGGCAGTAGAGTAGTATTTATTGTTATGATGTGAAGGTGCTGGTGTTGGGCTGAGGTGGATGAGGTCAAAAATCACACGACACCAGGTTATAGTCCAACAGGTTTATTTGAAGACATTTATTGTTATTAAGGTCCTGTTTTCTGAATCTCCCCCTGACCCGTGGTGACCCTCAGTTTAAACTCACCACCAATCATCTATCTCTAATGAGAGAGGGGGGCCCTATGGTCCCTTTTTTTTACTGTCGTTTAGCAAGCTGAGTTCACTCTTCTGACCAAACAGAGCAGTGTGGATGTGAAATATACAGTGACAGAAAATAAAGAACAGGTTTGAAATATTCACCAGTGTGTGGGGATCAGGAGGAAAGTGGAGCTGGATCAAAGATCAGTCATAGACTAGTTGAATGAACAAGCAGGTTAAGTAACCATGAACCCTACCCGTTTGATTTCTCATGCACTTATGACCTATGTTTTTATTAAGCATTAGAAAGATTAATAAAATAAACATAGCATAGGTTTTAATTCATGATGTGGAAACAAATTACAAAACATCATCCTCTCTTTAGCTTCATTTTGATGTTGATTTTTTTTGTTGTTTAATACCAGATAATTTTCTTATTATGCAAACTTGTCAGACTTATCTCTCTTGTGTAATTGCATTCACTGTAACCTGAAACCAATGTCCAGGCTACATTTTCAAGAGTTGGTGCGACACTGTGAAACGGCTCAAGCAAGTAGGAGCCATTTCTTTACAGCCTAGCTGTGCGGCCACTCTTTGAAGATAACAGTTTGCTGTTACTTTACTCGTTTCTCTCTGTACTGCAGCTCTGACAATAGGCCCTTTGTGAGCTGATTCTGAAAATACATAACAACAAGTGGTACATTCCTGTCTGAATATTAATATGCTGTTGCACTAAAATTTTATATTGGGAAGCTAGAGTAGTTCTGTCCGATAGGCTGTTGTGTAAGGCAATGAACTATTATATCACTTACTGTTCAATTTTAACACTTTGAAGATTCCAAGCAATTTTTTTACATATTCAACAGTGTTTCCTGTTTTGAACAAATGATTCCACTATGCATTGCTAGGGATACATCCATCCCTACCCATGCAACATAGACCATAACAATCTACAATGCAGAAACAGGTCACTCAACCCAACTGCTCTATACCTAAAGTAAAGATGGACCATATGGCCGCTCTCTCATTTAAGAGAGTTGGTTTAACCTGAGACGTTACTATGCCTCAGGCAAGGGGAGGAGGTGAGAAGAAGAGTCCTTAATAGTAACCTCAGCCGATGCAGGAATTAAACCCATGCTGTCGGCATCAGTCTGCATTACGAACCAGCCATCCAGCCAACTGAGCTAACCAACTCCCTTTCTATACCAATATTCCACTGGAGTTCTCTTCCTTCTCTAATTTCTTCTCCCAACCCTCTCTCTATTCCCAGCTCCCTCGTTTTTGTACCAAGCTTCCCCTTAAATGTAGCAGAGTTATCTGTTTTGACCATTCCTGTTAGCACTGAGTTTTAAGTACTCTATTGTGTAAAGAAATTTCTGAGTATTTTTACTTGATCTATTAACAGCTATCTTATATTTATGCCCTACTGCAGCAGAAGAAGGGTTAATTAAATGAGGTGGTGGATGGTTGCCAATGCTTTTGGAACCATATAGAACCATATCAATGCCTTGTTTTGAGAGGACATAAAAAAGTTGAGAATGGGAAGCAATAAAAGAAATAAAGAATGTACTGTCCAGTATATATTATCTTGCAAAAACAAGAATCCCATTGTCATTTAACTCATTAACTGCACATGGTATTATGAGCTCACGAGCTACTGTTCATCTCACATGCAGTATGCACAGCTGCAATGAAGATGCAATCTGGAGTCTTCTGAGAACCAGAAAAATTCCCTTGGAATGAAGCCAACACCAGGTTTTTAGCAGGGAATGAATCCATTTGTGATTTTTTTTGTAGCTGTTTTCTTGATGTTCAGATTGTATTGCATTTACTGACCAGTTAGCTGACCATTGAGTCATTTACTGATGGATGGCAATCGATTATACATCTTTCTCTGACAGCTGTAAATTAGGCCTGTTCACCACATCCATGCTTAAAGAGGTTTTAGGGTAAATCTATTCTGTCAGGTGTCCAGGAGGGAAAGAGGTAGGGATATCAATCAGGTCCTCTGATTTCTGTTGTGCTGAATACTCCTGCTCAATAGTTTGATTCTGCAGATTTGTTCACCCTGCTAATTAATATACAAAATAATAGATGCCTTGCCAAAGGTAGGATGGTAAAGGATGAGTCATAGAATCATAGAGTCCTACAGCATGGAGACAGGCCCTTTGGCCCAAACGAGTCCATGCCGACCAAAATGTCTATCCACGCTAACCCCATTTCCCTGCATTTGGCCCATATTCTTCTCAACCTTTCCTATCCATGTATTTGTCCAAATGCTTTTTAAATGTTGTTAATGTACCCGCCTCAACCACTTCTACTGGCAACTCATTCCATATGCGTACCACTCTCTGTGTAAAAAAAGTTGTCCCTCACATTCCCATGTATTCTTTCCCCTCTTAACTTAAACTGATGCCCTGTAGTCCTTGATTCCCCAACCCTGGGAAAAAGACTGAGATGTTGCGAGCCGTGAGAATAATTTATACAACCAGCTGAAAGCAGCAATTATGATGCTGAGTGTAAAATTCCATCCTTGGAGTTTACTTTCAGCAGAAAGATTGGACTTTGTAAGTGTACTGCAGCCATAGTCTAAGCATTTCGCCTTTGTGGTTAACAAGTGAGGCAGTCTCTGCTCACTCTTGTTTCTTGTCTGCTTATTGCCATATGCTGTACATGAGATTATTGATTTATTTTAAGTCTTGCTGTACTCTTGATTTGGATAATGATGTCACTTGAAATCTTTACGTAAAGTGCGCAAGATTGGGAATTCAGGCACAAAATTAATTAATGAGCATTGTGCAAATAATTAAATCTCGAAATTTGTCAGATGGAGCACCTGAATTAGGGAGAACAGTATTGCTTGTGGAAAATAGAGAAGCAAGAAGTAGAAACAGTACAGCTAGTTGTTTCCATGGTTTGAAGTTGCTATTTCTACTCATCCATTTTATTTTGTACGCACATACTTCTTGTTAAGAGGATTTACCTCTTGTTGCCACATTGTTATGTTACCTTTTAGGTTAACATTTGACATTGTAACTTTTTTGCAAAATCATTCATAATTGCTCTACACAAACAGTAGTGTTGCAAATCATTTAAAACTGTTTTGCGAGAAACTTTATCTAGCACTTTTTCTTAACGCAGTTGGCATATTTACACTGTCCCTGTTTGCTTCAGGCGGCTGTCAGTAAAGAATCAGGAAAATGGCCATAGCAGCAACATTTCATTTTATTTTTGTGGGTGTTGCTGAAATCCAGCATTTGTTGCCCATCCTTCTTTGCCCTTGAGAACATGGTGGTGCTGAGCTACCTCCTTGAGTTGCTGTAGTCCATGTGGTTGAGTAGGGTCCAGAAGAGATTTACCAGCATGTTGCCAGTTTGAGTTATAAAGAAAGGCTGGATAGGCTGGTTCTTTTTTTCACTGGAGCGTAGGAGGTTGAGAGGCGACCTTATAAAATAATGAGGAGTATAGATAAAGTTAACGGTAGATGTCTTTTCCTTAGGATGGTGGATTTCAAGACTAGGCACATTTTAGTGTGAGAAGAGAAAGATTTAAAAAAGACATGAGGGTCAAATTTTTTACACAGGGGGTGGTTTGTGTATGGAACGAACTTGCAGAGAAAGTGGTGGATGTGGGTACAATTACAACGCTTAGAAGACATTTGGAAAAGTACATGAATAGGAAAGGTTTGGAGGGATATGAACCAGGAGCAGGCAGGTGGGACTGATTTGGTTTAGGATTGTGGTTGGCATGAACTGGTTGGACAGAAGGGTCTGTTTCCGTGCTATATGACTCTATGATACACCACTGGTGTTGTATCACTGGTGACATCAATTTGTAGAACGGGCTTGTGTTTATCAGCATGCTGACTTACCATGAGCATTGATACTGAAAAACTGATGTTGAATTTTTCTTTATAGAAAATGGAGCGAAGCGATGAAATATAAACTTGCTTCAGCTATTGAAACAAAACTGTAGAAACCTGCCCCAACTTACACACATTAGAGGCAAAATGATCAAGAAGATACAGTTGGACAGCATTGTTTAAAATTTTCAATACTTCTGGATGAAGAAACATCTCCATAGGGTGATTGGTTGGGGCAGGGTTAGTACTGACAGGGGCCGCTTAAACTGCAGCTTTTTGGAAACATTGGTGTTGATGTGTTCCCAACTTTCATAGTGGCTATGAAGACTTTACTGGCTACTTTTGGGTGTACTGTGTTTTCTTACCTTGCAGAACAGTTCTACAATTGCTTCCTTTGATTGATATTGGCTTTTGACAGTGCAGGACACAGTAATTAATATTTTTACTTTAGAAAGAAAAACATTATTTTGAAAGAAGAAGTATAGTGCGCCAAATATATCTGAAGGTTTGGGGACTTCCCAATCTCAAAATATTGTTTTTCCAAAAAAGGCAGTGCTGACATGATTGTTTATGGTGAGAAAAATGTGTTCTAAACTGTTTAGAAGCAATTTGATGTGCTGAGTTCCACATGAGCAGCTCAGCTATTTAGAGGAAGAATGTTCATTTATAGAAGACATTGTCACATTCTTCACAAACATTCCAAAACACTTGTGCTGTGAAATCACTATGGTTATGTTGATAAGCAGCAACCATTTTGTAAACAGCAAAGTTCTGCAGACAGTAACGATATAGCTGATCAGCTAATCTACAGGAGCACTGGTTGATGGAGGGAGGTTGGACTCTTTGCTGCTTTCCTTGGAACAGTGGCAATGGAATCTTCAGAGATCCCAGGAAACATTGGAATGGGCAGTTACACAGCACTATCGACAACAAAAACAAAGTTGCTGGAAAAGCTCAGCAGGTCTGGCAGCATCTGTGGAGGAGAAAACAGAGTTAACGTTTCGGGTCCGGTGACCCAACCTCAGAACTGGAAGGGTCCGCAGTTCTTTTGGTTTTTATTTAGCACTATCAACAATGTCAGCTAAGGTTATCAGTTCAAAACTACAATCTAGGGAGGATGAATCAGGGCAGGAGACCACTTCAGGTCTTGTGCTTTGGGAAGCCTGCACTGTTACGACAGACACCTGCAGTGACTTGGAGACTTTTGTTTGCAGATTGGAAGAAAAGCTGGAGAGCCAAGCTCTCATGATAGCTTGAGGAGTGCCCACACAGTATAATTTGTCCCTGGCCCTGCAGCTCTCCTAAGGATGGCTCTGGGAACTGGAATATTAGCAACTGAGATAAGACAGCAATCACTCTATCTGCGTAAACTATGTATGTGATTACTGAAATATTAACTGCTACGCGACACCTATATGCTTTTTCACCTATCCAGATGGGACAACTATGTGTTAACTGCAGTTAAGTATGAAGGGAGTAGATAACCAATGTACAGTAAGCAAACTTCTGGTTTTCTAAATTGGGATGATGTTAATTGATAACAATCTTCTAAAGCCATCTGCAACTCAGCAATTCTAATGCATTTCACATCTCGCACATTAAACAAGCTTTGAATTTCTGTTACACCAAGTATTGCAAAGTTTCATAATTTCCATGCATTTCAAAACCCTGATGCTGTGTGTGTGAACTTGACTAGATGTGAAACATGTGAGCACTTAAGAGCTGCATATTGACCAGGTACCATTTGGAATCTCAGTGCTTTGGATTTGTCCGTCGGCCATAAATGGGAAAGACTGTTACAGGAAAGAAAACAAGGATGGAAATGGTGCTGAAGAAATTCATTGAAATGGGGAGGAGGTGTGTTGTTCCTGTATTTATTGATAGAATTACCCTGCATTGCCATATTTAACAGTAGCGCTTCTCTTAGTTCACTCAGTATTCTGAGGAGTTTCAAACATTAGCAAAGGCTCCACCCTGAATCTCAATAATTTATTCAACTCTTAGAATTTAGCTTGATCTGGAAATCTAATTCTTTCACTTTAGAGAAGGTCTTAAAGATTTAGGGGACTTTTTTTTAAGAATGATGAGATTCCCCATTTTGAGGAATGTTTGTAATGCAGAGAAATAGCAAAATTCAGGTGATCATCTTGGGCATTTCCTGGCAACCAGGGATCTCAGGCAAGCTCTTTTACACTGAAATCTGCAATTTCACAGGAAGTGATTGACCTTTAGCACAAAAATCCAGTGCCTGCGCAAAACAGCATTGTTCATCACATTACACCAGCATGAATCACAGTGGTAACCTTTCTGAGTCAGTTGTTTGTACACATGCATATTTATTCAAATTGGAATCTCACTGGCGTTTTCTCAACCCTATAAAGGCAGCTAATATTGGGTGTAATCTTCCAGGCCCAGAGACGGTGAGCCTGAAAGCCCAAAGTATATGTATTTAAGCAGAACAGTGACAGAGTTCTGGTCTGCCACTTTTCCACCCCACTGCTAATTGAGGCCCTTAAATGATCATTTAACAATGACTTAAGGGCTGCGTCCTGCCTCTGGTCAACTACTTCAACAGCAGGCAGGACAAGAAACAGTAGTCTACCTGATGCTGAACTAATGTATGGGTAGGCTGCCAGCTTGGGCGTTAGAGTCACTCGAACTGCACTAATTTGTGCATGATTGAGAGACTTAACCTCGGACAGAGATTGGCTGCTGACCACCCCTTGCCCTTGTTTATGACTCCTGCTCCCTGTCTTCATATCCCACACATCAGAACATCCCTCCTCCTAGAATAGCACTTAACTTTCCCTTGAGCAATCCTTTCTGCTGTGTGTTGGGGTTCCCAACAGCAGCCAGGGACTCCGTCATGGTGTCACCCAGTTGTGGAATTGAAGGTCTCTGTTTGGCCAGAAGCTCCAAGAGGGCAGATCTTTCCAATGTGAATTTCTAATTCCAGTGGGAAGCCTTCCAGCAGCCAGTCAGTTACCTGATTGGCAAATGATCCAGCAAGCTTTCTACTTTAGTAGAAAGTTTAGCCTCCTGGGAATTCTCTCACTTTCAGATTTGGCTTGAAAATGGAAAGATATCCCAATAGTTCTTAAATTTACTAGGAAGAGAGGGCTTCTTCATCAATCCAGGAATCCTTCAGCTTTATGTCCTGTAATTATATGATTCAGGTATAGTGTTATATGTTAATCCTAGAACCAGTAGCAACAATCATTTTTATAGCATTTGATGCAAAGTGGTTATTACGACTCTTGCTGGAAGGCTCTCGCACGATGCCAAGGTATTTACAAGTGTGGAGTCAACTGAGCACTGTAAAGTTTTAACTCCATAGCATATGTGTGTTTTAGAAAAATGCCTTCCCTCCACTTGAAAAGCATGGCTCCCTGTCATATGGAGAATGCTCCACAAGAGACCATTTCCAGGCAGCAGATAAGTTTGGGAGGAGTTGGCAGAAGTTGAGGACAGAGGTAGATGATCGGGGACACTGGGATGGTGGTCAGTCAGAGAGTACCAGAGGGGAAAGCAGGTTAGCTTGGCATGTGGGCTAAAGCATTCAAACTCGTCTTGGCCCAGAAGCAATGGTGCAAAGAGACCTTACTCTCCTATGCAGCAGTCTATGTCTCCCTTAGAAGAGCATTTTGAGTTTAACTAGGAAGTGGCTGTTTCCTTAAGAACCTACAGGTCGAGAAACCTCTCTATTCTTCTCAATGCCTTTTCCATTCTGAGATTTGATGATTGACCAGTGCAAGACATATTTCTGGCTCTTCGCACAGATGAATAGTTTCAGCCCTTGATTTCATCCTTGCCCTTCATCCTCATCATTGCATTGTGTCCTTCTTTGCCTGCATTTTCATCCATTACATTTAATCTTTGCAAAGCTTAATGCCAATCTTGTCACACCTAAATAACATGACCACAATGTGACTATTACTGCAAATCTCTAATGGGGTTTTTCTTCACATGATCAACTTGATCAAATTCCACTCTTTTCATGTTTCTCATTTTCATGAAATGTTCTAAATCCCCTTTAAAATAATTTATATTCTCTGATTCAGCAGTAGATTGTTGCAGAGAGCAGCTGTCTAAAGAACATTTTCTGTCCTCACCTGAATCATAATCAGCCTTCATCACTTCTCTTTTCTCCTCTGCTGGTTCAAGGCCCTCTCAATAATCATTATTCTTATTCAGCCAATTTCCAACAAACATCAGTGGGATCATAATTCTCTTTTGAAGTCCAATTTTTACATTTGTATTTTCTTGTTGATCAAACTTCCTACTTTTTATCACCAGGTGAGAAACATAAGAACAGGAGGAGGCCATTTAGCCCTTCAAGCCTGCTTCTCCAATCAGTTAGATCATGGCTGATCATCTATATCAACAGTACTTTCTCACACTAGCTTCATATCTCTTGATTTCATTAATCTCCAGAAATATATCAAATTCTGCCTTGGACCTGCAGAATGATGGATCTTTCCCAGCATTGGGGTGGAGAACTCCAAAGATTCACCACCCTCTGAGTTAGGACATTTCTCACCATCTCAGTTTTAAATGACCTGCTTTTTATTCTGAGATTATACCCCCTTGTCCTAGACTGACCAGCCAGGGGAAATCTATCAACTTTGCATGTTTTGTTACAGTTTTGTAACTTTCAATGAGATCACCTCTCATTCTTTGAAAGTCTAGCACAATCTCCTCAATCTCTCCTCTAAGACATTTCTGCCATTATAGGATTTAGACTGGTGAACTTCAGTTGCACTCACTCTAAACAAGTACATCCTCACCTAGATAAAGAAGACCAGCTTGACTTTGTACTAGTGTGGAAAAATAACTTCTTAATGTTGTTAAGCACACTTTTGAAATTGGATAAATAGTTGAAGGAGAAAAAGTTGCAGGGTTATGTGCCAAGAAAGTTGGACTAACTAGATTCCTCTTGGCAAAAAAGCTGATGCATACTTAATGGGCTGAATGGCCCTCAGCAGTGCTATGCATGTCTATTATGTGTAACCTTTACCATTGGTTTATTGGACTGCATAGTACATCTTTAATTCTGATTCATTTTACTCCAAAGTCAACTTTTAACCATTTTTTAGTGGTTAACATTGGTGCAATCACCTTGGCATCTTTTTTTAATCTGTATTTTAACTTTAATCAGTTTTCCCTTTTCACATTTGTGAGAGTCATCCTTTTTTATTGCATTTGTTCATGGGATGTAGGCATTGCTGGCAAGACACAGTATTTATTGTCCAGCCCTAATTGTACGACTCGAAGCATTGCAGTCCATGTGGTGTATGTGCACTTGTTATTGTGTACAATCTTCAAATTATAATCTTAACAATCTTAATTACGATCTTAAAAATCCGTATTTTTAATTACAAGGCAGCAAGTACAGAAACTATCTGTTACATATTTAAAATTCTAAAGTAATTAGAGAATGTGGAAACTACAAAAAAAACCTGGTGTCCACATTGTTATATGGTAATTTTAAGAAATTGCATACCTCCCACAATATTTATGCCATAATTTTAGTGTCTCCAAGAACATGAACGAAGAACTCCATGAAGAGGACAATGTCATAACATTATTCTGAAATGGAAATTAGTAGTTCATATTTTGTTGTCCAAGCTGTATAGTAGTCATTAGAGTAAATGAACATCGGGACTTCTGATATACGAAAGAGGAACCAGTTTTAAAGCCATAGTAATTTACGGCACAGGTGAACAACATTTGGCACATCAGTTTATGCAGCCTGTATATATTTACATAGCACCTTTATGCAATAAAATGCTCCTAGCTGTTTCACAGGAAAGTTAAAAAATAACATTCGACATGAAGCCTCTTGAGGAGATATTACATGAAAGACACACGCTGTCATCATTGCTTCTCCTACCCCTTCCAATGATGCATATCAAAGGGTTTGAAACAATGTTTCAGTCTGTGTTTTATAGAACATACCAACTGCAATGTTACCTGTTGTTTCTCCCAATGTTTTCACATCCACTGTTGATCTTTGCTGCACAACTCTGTTGAACCAATGATCGCAGTGTTCAACTGTCAATTGTGATGTTTCTCAAAGCATACACAATATGAATATACAGTAAAAGTGAAAAAGTATTCACACTGCAATAATAAGGTTATTTTAAGTGTATGGTTACATTGGAATTTTCCTCTGGATGATAAAATCATTAAATTATTTTTCTGTTCAAGGAATTATAGTTTGTTACCATTGTAGGTATAATTTTAGTGTCTGAATACTTTTGGTCATTCGAATTGCCATGTGATTGGCCCAATTGTTTCACAATTATGTATTCAGTGATGCTGTGATTAGTTTGTTTTGTTATGTTGTCTCATTATAATTATTTGCATTAGATGGTGAATTGTTCATTCATTGGAGAATATTTCTAATAATGAACAGATCTGAAGTCTTCTCTAGGGAAAACAGATAATATGTTCCAAAGAAGGGCCACTGGACTCGAAATGTTAACTCTATTTTCTCTCCACACATGCTGCCAGACCTACTGAGTTTCTCCAGCAATTTCTGCTTTTGTTTGACAGGATGTTTTTGTTTGGGAAGGTAGCAGTCGTTGAAAGATCTTGTATAATACCCAAAATTTTAGGAGCACCGTTCAGTTTGTTTGTTACCATATATATTTAGGATTTACGTTGCTTCTGGTTCAGCAACAACTTAACTTTAAAATTCTCATCTTGGTTTTCCACTTCCTTTATGGCCCCACCCTTTCTGACTTCCATAATTTCCTCCAGCCCTACAATTCTCCAAAATATCTGTGCATCTGTAATTGTGGCATATTGCATATCCCTAATGTTATTGCCGTGAGAACCAGTGAAGGATTTTTGCCTAAACATTAATCTCCAATTCCAGACGCTGGAATTGTTCTAATTCCTCATTTCACTGTTAATGGCTGTACCTTTAGGCACCAAGGCCACATGCTGTGGAATTTTCACCTTGAACATCTCTCTCTTGCCTGTCCTTTGTCCTCCAAAGTGCCTCTTAAACCCAAAGCTACCAGACTGAATTGCTGGTCATCTGACCTAATATTTAATTATACAATTTTCCAGTGAACTGTGTTTGGTAACACTCCCATGAAGCTTTGTGAGACATCTTACTTTGTTAAAGTGTAATTTAAATGCAAGTTTATGTTGTTTGTTACCCACGTGCTGGGACTAAGCTCTGCCTTGAATCAAGCTCTTAAGCATACTGCCAGGTAAATTCTGTTTGGCTATCTGAGAGTTACTTAATTGAGAGCTAATTTTTCACTTTTTTTTGGTACACAGAGAGTCTGTACAGTTTTATTTAGTGGTCTTTCTGTGAGAGCAGATGCACCCTAATTAAAACAAACTGACAGGACAAAGAGATTGTACTTCTAAGTATGTGGTTGAACCACGTCTTTAGAGTAAGAAAAGAAACACTGTTTAGAAGGAGAAAAATAGGGCAAGTACTGGAACTTTTTAAAAACATAGAAATGCGCTAGAATATAGAGCAGTTCTTCATCATCTGGAATTGGAGATTAATGCTTAGGCAGAGACACTTCACTGGTCCTGATGACAGTTAATAATATAGCATAGTATACCTAATTTTTCCTTTTCTAGATGTTGGTTTATTTCCAGCAATTGTTTTTATTTCCAATGCAGTTAAATAATGTCTATTGTAAAGGGGACAACTTATATACCCAATTAAATGTCATTATACCAGCTCATTTGCAAAACTGTTAATATTTGTCATTGTAAATAATGGTAAAGAGAGGTAAGTTTCTAAATTACCAATGCCAGTTAGTGAAGTCTTGACAAAGCAAAGAGAGGGATTACATCTTTCTAGAAATAAAAGTGCAATCAAACAGTAACTTTCACATGAGGGAGATGGTGATGTGATGGTAAGGTCACTGGACCAGTACTACAGAGGCCCAGACTAATACTCCGAGGACATGGGCTGCAGTCTCATCGTAGTAGCTGGTAGAATTTAAATTCAATTAATATATCCAGAATTATAAGTTGATCTCAAAAATGATGACCATGACAGTTAACGTTGATTGTTGTTCATGAGTAACCAGTCATCCTGGATATTATAGGACTGTTCTGTAACTATGTCACAGAACACTTTTTCCCATATTTCCAGGACATCAACTTGGAGACTAATCAAATGTTTCTTCTTGTCTCTCACGTGAAAATATTTGATTTTCTGGACGTGCCTGTGGCTTCCTCTATGGCCCAGACACCAGCTCTAAATCCCAGGTCTCATTACAGGACCAGGACCAGCTTCAGCTCATTTCACTCCAACTCCCAAGACTGGTTTCACCTAATCACCCCCTCACTCTTCTAAACTCCAGTGGATACAAGCCCAGCCTGTCCAATTTATCCTCATAAGACAACCCACACATTCCAGGTATCAGTCTGGTAAACATCCTCTGGAGTGCCTCATCCCTAAACAAGGAAACTAAAACTACACATCATATTCGAGATGTGGTCTCATCAATGGCTCGTAGAACTGGAGCATATCATTCTGAAATAATTACACAGAGGCCAGTATGCAGTCACCAGGTCACCCTTTATTCACATATGCACAGTACACTGGCTGTGGCCAGCCAGCTTGGAGTCAATCCCTGAAGTGAGGAGATTCTGAATCTCTTGTCTATTTTTTTTTCTCTTTTTAATGAAATAATTGCACAGAGGGCGGTATTCCATCACCAAGTGACCCTTTATTTACATGTGCACAGTATACTGGCTGTGGCCAGCCAGCTTGGAGTCAGTCCCTGAAGTGAGGAGACTCTGAATCCCTTGTTTTTTTTTGTTAATCTCCTACTTATATCTGTCACTCAGGGCTCCCTGATTGGCCCAGTTTAACAGCCCCACTTAAGGATTCCATAGTCAATGAGATCCATCCGGTTCTAGTCACTACACATTCTTTCTTTGATGTGCAAGTAAAGGTTCATTAGCTTTCTTGATTATGGGCTGAACCTATAGAAGAACATTTTGTGAGTCATCCACTAGAACAAATAAATTCTTCTACACTTCCAGAATTCTGCACTCATTTCCATTTAAGCAATGGTTTACTTTTTCATCCTGGTGCCAAAATGAACACCTTCACATTTTCCCACATTATACTCCAGATATTTGCCCACTTATTCTGTATTGGTCTGCAGCTTCCTTATGTTTTCTTCACAACATATTTTCCTACCTAGCCTGCTGTCATCGGTGAATTTACCATACCTTTACTGCCCTCACCTAAGTTATTAATGTAAATTGTAAGAAGTTGAGGCCTCGGTATAGATGCCTTATATCCTGCCAATCAGAAAAAGATGCATATATGCATACTCACTGCTTTCTGTCAATTTTCCAGTCTTCTATCCATGTGGTTATTACTCATACCATGAGGTCATATTTTCCACAATAACCTTTGATGTGACACCTTATCAAATGCCTTTTATAAACCCATATACAGTATGTCTACAGGCTTGCCTTTATCCACAGTACATCACTCCTATAACTGCAATGAATTGGTTTAAAATGACTTCCCTTTGACAAAACCATGCTGTCTCAATGATTCCTTGGTGAATTCTCCATGCCAAACCCTCAGCCAATCAGATTTAACTTGTTGATCAATCCACACCTGTTTCTCATGCAGCATAAATTTTGGTCCTTTTACAATTTGGCATTCTTGTATCTGTCCTGATGAGTGTGCGATGAAGAGCTTTGACAACATAACTTTTTTTCACAATAATCAAAAATATATGTAGTGTATTTTACACAGAATATACAACACAGAAAACAGGCTCTTTGGTCCAATTACAATCCTGGTATTAATACTCCTCAAGAGTCATCTCTTCTAACAATAACTAACATGACTACAAAATTTTAATGCACAATGAACACATACATGTACTCTTACAGAGTAAGTCAGCCCCATTGTAGTATGATTGAAAAGTTTGTACTAAATATTTTGTGTTGAGTCATCAGAGCTGGTTTCAGTTTTGTTTTCTTGTCCCACAGGTCTAGTTGATTCTGTCCGTAACTTATTTATTGAAACCACAGCTATCTATTTCGAAATGGATGATAAAAGTGGCTTGAAGACCACCAATAATCTGTTGTTATATCTAATTGATACCTTACATAACATGCTGACGCATATATCTAGTGTTGTCCGCTCTGCTTTGCAGGTAAGAACAGGCCCTGAGTGGCCATCTATTTCCAGATTTTTATTCGTCCTAGATTTAGTTCATATTTTTCTCCCCTTCAGTAATTTGTTTTGCTTGTTTTTTCTTGGGTTTTCTTAGTAGATAAAAGGCATGGATACTCCTTTCCCAGCTTATTGGACAATGGGCAAGCAATGCCAAGTATAGTTTGCCTTTGTTTGTCTTCATTGCCGTGGGGCAGGGCATATCCCAATCATAATGTTTCCCAGAATTCTTGATTAGAGTCAAAGAGTTGATAGGATAAACCAACAGTATCAGGAGAGAAGAACCCTCCTTAGAATCTCAAATGTGGAACAGAATATCCGTCAGAATTATCTAGTTATGAAAACAAAGAATATAAATAAATACTTGGTACCAATGGGAAGGGACGGTGGCTCAGTGGTTAGCACTGCTGCCTCACAGCGCCAGCGACCCGAGTTCAATTCCACCCTTGGACGACTGTCTGTGATGAATTTGCACATTCTCCCCTGTCTGTGTGGGTTTCCTCTGGGTACTCTGGTTTCCTCCTACAGTCCAAAGATGTGCAGGTTAGGCAGATTGGCCATGCTACATTGCCCATAGTGTTCAGGGATGTGTAGATTAGGTGGGTTATGAGGGGATGGGTCTGGGTGGGATGCTCCGAGGGTCGGTGTGGACTTGTTGAGTCAAAGGGCCTGTTTCCACGCTGTAGGGATTCTATGATTCTATGAAAACACAAAATGGGAGTCATCGTCTATGTTTTATGTGAGGATCCCTCTGTACCACAATGGAGAGAGTATTCGTTGATGGTTTGATTGATTCCTGGGATGACCTATGAAGAGTGATTGAGTAGAATGGGCCTGTACTCTTTGGAGTTTAGAAGAATCATTGGTTTGACTAGATTGTAATACCAAGCTTAATCTAGAATGTGCATCTATAAGGTAAAAGTTCCTGCCTGGGTAGAGAGTACAGGTAAATGCCAGCATGGTACATCATCTGAGGATCCTGCATCAGCATCCTCAGAGGTGGTGCATGAGGTGGAGCACTGGGAAGCTGTTTCCTGTTCTTACTTTTTGACTTACTGCAAGAGCCTGCAGTAGAATGCAAAAAACATTAGCTGATGCATATACACCTTGTGCCTTACAGAAAATACCCACATCCCACAAAAGAATATAGGAAGAAAAAAGACATGTTCACAGAGGTTTGAATACGCAGTGTTTTATGCAAATGGATGCTAAAAGGTCAGCACAGGATGTTGTCTGACATCATATCTTGTAACTATAAATTCAAACTCTCCAGTTCTGCCTTGAAAATGTAGAAAAAAAGCAGAAACAAAATGGGAAGAAATATCAAGAATATTACTTGTACTCTTAAACCAAATGCTTGCAATCCTGTTCAGCCTAACTGGCCACCCATCAGTGACAAAGTACAAAACAGTGTGGGGTGATGAAGATGTATAGCCCAGTAATAATGCAGTGCTGAAGGGCATATTGTTGTCATTATCTGAGAATGCTGAACTGCCACACATTCTTCAGCCAGTAACTTTCTAGCAATGAAAAGTGACATTATCGTATTCCAATTACGTCTGCTGGCTTTGAGCAGTCAATATGTGGTGGACTCATAACATTCATTCTTGGCCCCTCGAGAATTACATTCATGGGAAATTCAACTAATAAGGGTGCAAGCTACAAATTAATTCTATGAGCACAGATATTTGATGTAAATGCTGCAGCCAGAATCTCTGTGGGATTACTCCAGTCTCCCATAATAATTGCATAAATGGTTGAAATTGGCTATTTGTACCATTTCTTCTATTCTCCCACTTAATTTATGATGGGAACCAGCACAACCCCTTGGTAGATTGAAGGCCAGTATTTCTGCTTCAGCCTTTTAGAAAGGAACTGGCACATGAAATAGTTGAATTCAGTCTCTTGTCCAGTCATGCTGTTGTACATGGGACATGATTAACAGTAGCACAAACACACTTTGCTGGCAAAGACTGCCTTCTATGTGTATCTATTTAAACTGCATAAATCCTAAATTAACAATGTTCTCTTGAAGATCCAGTTAAAGGTAGTAGTAACACCTTCACCATAGCATACTAGAATATAAGTCTTACACTAAACATTTCACAGTGAAAACATGCTCTACCAGCCTGCCTCTGTTTCACCTCATTGCCACCCACCAAAACTTCGAAGTTATCAAAATCCATGATAAGCCTTTGAACAACATGGTCCATTTTCCATACCTTGGGAGTCTGCTGTCAACAAGGGCAGACACTGACGCCAATGTTCAAAAAATTCCCTCCATACCTGGATCAACCTAGTGAACCGTCTCTGGTCTGTCTCAAATGCCAATATATCTCTCTTTAGATAAGGGGACCAAAGCTATTCACAGTATTCCAACTGTGGTCTGGTCAGTGCCTTGTATATTTTTAGCAAGTCCTCCCAATTTGCATACTCCATTCCCTTTGAAGTAAAGGCCAACGGTCCATTTGCCTTCCCTAATACCTGCTGTACTTGGATGTAGCTTTTGTGATTAATGCGCAAGGACTTCCAAATCCCTCTGTGCTGCGGCTGTCAGTAGTTACCCTATTTAAATACTATTCACCTCTTCCATTCTTCCAGCTAAAGTGCATAACTTCACATTTCCCATATTACTCCATCTGCCAAATTTTTGCCCACTCACTTAACCTGTCTGTATTCCTCTGTCGACTCCTTGTGTCATCCTCACTACTTTCCTTCCCACCTATTTTTGTATTAATGCAAACTTGATGATAGAACATTCATTTCTGTCATGCAAGACATTAATATATATTGGGAATAATAGTGGCTCCAGCACTGATCTCTGTGGCACTCCACTAGTTACAGGTTGCCGGGTTGAAAATGCCTCTTAACCCAAATCTCTTCTTCTATTAGTTAGCCAATCCTCTGCCCATGCTAATATACTACCCCAAACCAATGGGCTTTTATTTTATTTAGTCACCTAATATACAATACCTTATCAAATGCATTTTGGAAATGCAAATGTACTGCATCTACTGGATCCCTTTTACCTATCATGTTTGTTATCTTCTCAAAGAACTGCAGTAAATTTATCAAGTATGCTTTCCCCTTCATGAGGCCATACTGACTCAGCTTGATTATATTATGAATTTCAAATGCTCTGTTCTTACAACCTTTATAATGGACTTGACATTTTCCCAACAATGGATGTTAAGCTAACAGGTCTTTAGTTACCATTTTTTTATCTCCCTCACTTTTCAAATAAAGTTGTTACATTGACAGTATTCCAATTGTCTGGGACTTAAGACCATAAGACATAGGAGCAGAAATTAGGCCATTTGGCCCAACGAGTCTGCTCCGCCATTCAATCATGGTTGATAAGTTCCTCAATCCCATTCTCCCGCTTTCTCCCCGTAACCCTTGATCCCCTTGACAGTCAAGAATCTATCTATCTCAGCCTTATATGTACTTAATGACCTGGCCTCCACAGCCTTCTGTGGCAGTGAATCCCATAGATTCACCACTCTCTGGCTGAAGAAGTTTCTCCTTATTTCCATTCTAAAAGGTCTTCCCTTTACTCTAAGGCTGTGCCCTCGGGCCCTAGTCTCTCCTACCAATGAAAGCATCTTCCCAACATCAACTCTGTCCAGGCCATTCAGTATTCTGTAATCTAAGGATTTTGGAAGAATCCCCTATTTCTTCAGCTACTTCCTTTAAAATCCTAGGATGCAACCCATCAGGTTCTGTATTTTGGGTGATAATCTGTTGTACTTTTTGTTAAATTACTTTTTACATCTTAAGGTTTCCCTTAACTCAAAGGCTTGTATCAGTTTATGGGGCTTGCTGCCTTTGTCATTCTTGACTTGGCAGTTGTCGATCTATATTAATTTCTCTGATTGACTTCCCCTTTCCCCTTGTAAGAAAGCAAATCCCCTCAAGTGACCATAGTGATGTAAGGAAATTACTGTGGGTAGAATCACATGGCACTGAGCAATCTTTTGTGAAGACACTGCCTTATGTGACCATCAAGGCATACTACTGTTAGCACAGTATCATGGTACAGTTGCAGGCAGTGCATTACTTTATGAAATAGTCATAATCATAGTCACTGTTGCTAAATGGACAAGCTCAACAGCTGAATGGACACAGCTAACACTAAATAACCTGTTCTGTATGGTAGGTTGAGCTAGAATTGTTGGCTAAGATCCTGCAGGATTTCTTGCTCCTCTTCAAACAGGATTTCTCATGCCAACGGTGCTGGTGGACAGCATCTCAGTCTAGTATCTCAATCAAGTGATGTTTTATATAATTCAGGACCTGTGTTTCTGGATCAAAATCCTGAAACTTTGTTTGTAACATCCCTGTGGATCACCTGCTCCCTGCAATAGGTCAGATGTTGTTAAATTTGAAAGGATGCAGAAAAGATTTACAAGGATATTGCTGGGGTTGGGAGGTTTGAGCTATAGGGAGAGGCTGAATAGGCTGGGACTATTTTCCCCATAACGTCAGAGGCTGAAGGGTGATTTAATAGAAGTTTATAAAATCATGAAGGGCATGGATAGGGTGAATACCCGAGATCTTTTTCCCAGGATAGGGGAGCCCAAAACTAGAGGGCATAGGTTTCAAGTGAGAGGAGCCCAAGGGACAACTTTTTCATGCAGAGGTTGGTGTGTGTACTGAATGAGCTGCCAGGGGAAGTGGAGGACGCTGGTACAATTACAACATTTAAAAGGCATCTGAATGGGTATATAAATAGGCCAAATGCTGGCAAATAGAACAAGATTAATTTAGGATATCTGGTCAGCATGGACGAGTTGGACCAAAGGGTCTCTTTCCGTGCTAAATGACTCAATGACTCCACTAGAAGGACTGCAGCAGTTCAAGAAGGCAGCCCACTGCCTCCTGCTCCAGGGTAATTAACAATGGGCAAAAATGGTGGCTTTGCCAGCAACACCTATAGCCCATGAATGATAAAAAATATTACATTAAAGTATAGCCCATGATTGGGCTGGAGGTGATATTTTTTAAAGTTATTAAATGCTAGAGGAAATATCCTTAATATAATCAGCAGTGAGGAAATCAAGGTGTATTGCAGGTACTCGAAGAGGTAAGCCAGCTTCACTTGATATAAGAAAAAAACCGAAAGAGCTGCAGATGCTGGAAATCAGAAACAAAAACAGAAAATGATGGAAAAAACTCAGCAGGTCTGGCAGCGTCTGTGGACAGAAATCAGAGTTAATGTTTCAGGTCCAGTGACTCTTCCTCAGAACTTCTTTCCACAGATGCTGCCAGACCTGCTGAGTTTTTTTCCATCATTTTCTGTTTTTGTTACTTGATATTAATACGTTTCTGTTGGAGGGCTGATTGCATGTAACATAACTGGGCAAATGGTGACATACATCAAAGCAGATCTAAGTTAAAGAAGATATATGAAGACATTCATGTGAAGTGAAAAACAGACTTGTGGAAATACAGGATGGTGAAGCCAGAGGAGTTTTAATGATGGACCATAGCATGCAATGATACTTATATCAATCATGGGCTTCATGTTAATGTAATTTCATTTTTGTTCATGGGCTATAGATGTCATTGGCAAAGCCACCATTTTTGCCCATCCCTAATTACCCCGGTGAAAGAGGCAGTGAGCTGCCTTCTTGAACTGCTGCAGTCTTTCAGGTGGAGGGAGATCCACAGGGATTTTAAGACCAAAGTTTCAGGATTTTGACCTAGCAACAATGAAGGAACAGTGATACAGTTCCAAGACAAGATGGTGTGAGACTTGGAAGGGGACTTGCACGTGATGGTCGTGTTCCCATTCATCAGTTGTCATTCTCCTTCCAGATGGTAGAGGACACAATTTGGAAGATGCTGTCAAAGGATGCTTAGTGAATTACTACAACGCATCTTATAGATGTTACACATTGCTACACTGTGTCAGTGGTGAAGGGACAGAATGTTTGGATGGGATGCCTATCAGTGAGCTATTTTGTCCTGGATGGTGTGAAGCTTCTCTTGTTGTTGAGACTGCACTAATTTAGGCAAGTGAGGAGTATTCCATCACTCTATTGTTTTGTGCCTTGTAAATAGCGGACAGGCAATAGAGAGACAGGAGGTGAGTTACTTGTCATAGAATTCCAAGCCTCTGACCTGCTGTTCCAGCTACAGTACATGAATGGCTAGTCCAGTTCTATTTCTGGTCAACGGTAACCACTAGGATGTTGATAAGGGATTACCATTGACCAGAAAGTATCATTAGTCTAGAGTTTATTTAATACTATTGTCCCATGTTGCAAATGGCTCTGTGATTTTAAAGTGGCAAGTATAGAATCATAGAATCCCTACAGTGTGAAAGCAGGTCATTTGGCCCATCAAGTTCACACCAACCCTCTGAAGAGCATGCCTCCCAGGACCCTCTCCACCGTATCCTTGTAACACTGCATTTCCCATGGCTAGTCCACCCAACCTACACATCCCTAGACACTATGGATAATTTAGCATAGCTAATCCACCTAACCTGCACATCTTTAGGCTGTGGGAGGTTAAAATTCAAGAAATTATGTGAGCCCAAATTCTCTGTGAAACAATTTGCAGGAATACATAAGTTGTGTGTCATTCACTGTTCTGTTAATACTACAGCTGTCTTATATAGCCTGTGGCTCATGCAGGTGTGCAGACAAGAAAAAGTGAATATTTACAAGAGACATGCAAATGCCACCTGGGAGGCCTAAGGCTATTTTTATGGTTTGGTGAGTTATTCTCTCTAAACACATACCTTATAACGGACATAGTGGTAGTATTTATGCCACCCAACATCTTTTGAAGTTGTTATCAGAGAACTTCCATCGTTCGTAAACAACCTTTAATTAATGTTTCTGTCTATTACATCTGCCTGAGAAAGATCCACCCTCGCAAATCTTTTCACGCAGTGAAATGATTGCTTCACTGTGTAAGGATTAAAAAAACAAAGAAAATTCCTTTGTAACAAATGTATTTCGTGAGCGGCTTCCACAAAACTGCAAAATCATGAGAAGCTGCATTGTTTCATGTCTATGGTGAATGGCTCTGCAACTACAGACTTTGCTCAGAAGAGCTAAATTGTTAACAAGAGAGTTCAGTACACTCCAAAGTAGTGATGCACACACAAGGTAATTGCACATTGGGATTTATTTGGGATGAAGAACCATTGAGGTTTATCAGACAAAAGTACAAAACTCACCCATCATGTCTGTGCCTTCTCTCGGTACAGACATTCAATACAAATTCCATTACCCCTTTTCCTCTTCGTCGTCTTGATTCATCTTCTGTTTCAAGTGTCTATCCATTGCTTCTTAAAAGCTGCATTGATCTGTGCTTCAAATTCTCTATGTGACAAATCATTCCATGCTCCAAGAATCCTTTGTTTCAAGATATTTTTCCCCTCATCTTTATGCTCACCTTCTTAAATCATTCTAAATTGGCAACTGCTCCCACAGCTGCCCATCATTGATTTTCCCAACCAATATAAGCAATATTTTGATTGGAACAAATCACTTTCTGTTTACAAATGTAAACAATTCACTGCATTAAAACACTTCATATAGTTTTTAAAACCACTAAGCCTTCTCCACTTGAGTAGAAATAGTCCATGTGTCTTCATGACTGTAGACAATTATAATTTATCATATCTGGTGCCATCCTAGTGAATCTAAGCTGAACATCATCTGTGGCTTTGTTGCCCTGATTGAACAATGTGGAACCAAAACTGACTGCAGCACAAACAGATAAACACATGATAATGATGAGAAGGAAAAGACCAGCTTTTCGATTGAGCCTACCTCATATAGTCATGACATAACTGAACATCAGGAACCCGAATACTCCTCTTCATCCATACTCATCTTGGAGGCACAAAAGAAACAGTGAAAAGCCCGATTGATTCCTAAAGGTGATTAAAGTGAGATCCAAAATATTGCAATAAGCATAAGATAAATCATCCAATACTCCACCTACCCTTTATTCATTGTGATGTAAATTTCTGCCCGGAACTTTCCAACTCCCTTTTTGAACACTTGCAGCAAATCTACACTCAACTGAACTAACTTAAGCCAATAACTCGATCCAAAGTCAATTATCCTTTGCAAAGAGAAAAACCTGTTATCCAACCTCGTCCTTTGCTCAGTTACATACAGTTAATATAGGTGACATGCATATTAGTTGTAATTAATTATATGCAATGAGCAATGAGCATAAACTGGAGATTTGCATGAGTTTCTATGAATAGACCCTGACAGAAATAATGGCTGTTTGATTAGGAATTTATCTTTATTGGCTCATGGGATGTGATGCCTCTGGCTTGGCCAGCATCAGCCCTTCCCTGAATTGGCATTCCAAAAATTTGAAACCCCAGGAATGGTGTCAGGACTCTCAGATTTGGAACTCACTGCCATTTTTAAAAGGTTCCAAGTCACCTCAACTTGGTGAAGATCTAGGGCTACACCTTCAAAAACAAGGGACTGAATCTATTTCATTGAAATATCTGCAAATCTCTCATTGTTTGTTTTTTTTTTGTTTTTAATCTGATTTGGATTATCTCTAAAACTTACAGCACTTATGGGATCTTTGTTTACTTGCCTTCTTATGAATCTTGGGTGCAGTGGACTCAACTTGCCATGATTATCACACAATTTGCTAATTTCTGTTCGTAAAATGTGATTGGGGAAATGCCACAAGCATGATTATGTTACAATACAAATGTCAGTAAGACACCATAAATTAATTAGCTAATTATGGATGGAAACATTTCCCTATACAGAAAGTATTATGAAATATGTTTCTTGCTGTCTTCTGCTGACATTTTTCACCACCTACTGGGACTCATTTGTATCTCAAAAGAGCGCACACTGCAAGATTCCTTTTCATTTCTGTTTTCTCATTAAGGCTCAGAAGTCAGATGCAGGAGGGGACACCCAGGCTGCTGAGGAACTTCTGCTTATCAATAAACCCCTGACAGACTTAATTAGCCTGCTTATTCAACTGGTAAGAATTCATTTCATTTCTGGATTGAGGGAGTGTTGGGGTTTGCTCAATCACAGTGATGCTGTTTTGCACTTTTTCACAGGTAGAGTGAACCACAATATTTATTGGTAGAATACTTTCAGGCCAGATAAATTAATAAAAGCCATCTTAAATAACATTAAAAGATTGTTTCTCAACATGTTTCAATTAATATCATATTTAACACTAAAGGTGAGCCTAATATTGGTACTGAATTACCAAAAGTCTGTACTGGTCTAAAGACAGTAGGGGAGAAAAAAACCACATAAGGCTGTGTTGGCTCAGTACAGGGTTGACACTGCAAGTTACTTTGAAAAAGTATTCCAACATAGCTTTGGTATCACTGCTAGCAGCCTTCACTGTATCCAAGCAACAAGAAACCAATGTTCAGCATCTAGACTTCTGCATCACCAATGGCACAATTATTTTTTTTTACTTATACATATATTTTTTATGAGCTACAACTGAAGTTGAAACAGGGTCTATTCAGATTATTCTCTTTACCTGGGTCAGAATAATCATGAGATATTCAGTTTGTTAATTTTAGTAGCTTTTTGTTTTGCACCCCTTGAAACCGAAGCATATTTTTAAAATCTAAGTATCAGCACACAACAATTTCTTTCCAGCTCCTTTTTTTATGTCCCCATCTCGCAGTCAGGGATTGCTCTACAATGTAAGCAGTCTGCATGTACCTTGTCCAAACGGTCATTCTTCATTGAAGTCTTGACAGAGTCAAGGATGGAGGGAAATTTTCCTCTCTACCACTTGGGTAGAGAGTAGCATTAGGGTACTGTCAAATAGGATAGTAGAATGTAGAATTCACATGGCATTTTAATGAATTGGTGATAAATCATGGAGGCTGCCTCGAGGGTATGCACCACTCTCTGTCCAATTTACCTATCTGCTCTCCATCTGTGCAATTCTTTATTCCCAAGTATGGAAATAAACATTCTGCCCCAATAATTGCTCGAAAACAGTTCGGGCAGTGGAGAGGGGTGGGGATGGGCTAAAGGCAAAACATATCCTTCCAATCCTTTCTATGTTATTATGAAGGCACTTGATAGTGGGTCGAGTGGAAGGACCTGTCAATCGCTTGCTCTGGAGCTGCTGACATAAATGACAATTCTGGACCATTACTCTTCCTGACTTCAGCGCAGATGAGCAATTAATTTCATAGATGCTTTGAACTGTGAGGCTCAGTGGCACACAGGATTATGCTCAAATTTTCAAAGTAGGTTTTACAGAGATAATAGTTGATGGTGTGAAACCATAGGTTAGTTTTTCTTAAAGATTGTAATAGTGAACCATTGTCTTCTAGATTCATCACTGGTTAATTGAACATCTATGACTATGGAACCTGCTTTGACAACCCTGCCTTATGTCATGTGAAGCAAATTCACATTTCATCATTTGTTTAAGATTTTCACATGCGTGTCTACACCTTTTCAGGAGTATTCAATTTGCTGTTTTGAAAAAAAGCAGAAAATGCTGGAAAAACTCAGCAAGTCTGGCATCATCTATACAGAGGGAAGGAGGTTTGAGTTAGAAATGCAAGTTCCTTTAAGGCTCAAATAGATCAGCTCCAGAGTTGGTTGATAGCACACAATGCTCATTGAAAACATAAACAGAATTTGCTGGAAAATCTCAGCAGTTCTGGCAACAACTGTGGAGAGAGATCAGAGCTAACGGTTCAGGTCCAGTGACAGTTCTTCAGAACTCATGGTAGCTAGGAAAAAGTTGTTTTTTCATGCAGAACATAGTTGGGGTTGGGGGGGCGGTGGGGTGGGTGGTAGCGGAATGAATAAACGATGGGTGGAGATAGAGTCTAAACAAAGAGAACAGCTGGACACACAAAAAAGTGGATAACAGTTAGCCTAGGAGAATGAATAGCTCCTTTTGGAGACTATTAGTGGCAAACAATGGGTAGTGTGTAATAGCTGACCATGTGATAACAAGGCTACAGCCTTCTGGACTCAATATCGAGTTAAACAATTTAAGCAATTTTAGGAACACAGCAGGAAAGGCAGCAGGTCGCTTAAAATCCCTATAACAGGAACTCCCCACCTACATTCAGGACATTACCCACGTCCTCCACCTCCTCCAGGACTTTCAATTCTCTGGCCCCCAAAACCTCATCTCCACCACGGACATCCAGTCCTATTCACTTGTATCCGCCACGCAGATGGCCTGAAAGCCCTAAAGAGTCCTGATGACGAGTCGAGGCCCAAAACGTTGACTTTCCTACTCCTGTGATGCTGCTTGACATGCTATGTTCCTCCAGCTCCACACTGTATCAAGAATAAAAATAAGACTACAATGACTCAGAGAATCAGAAGGAAGAGAACTTAGATGACTGGGTAAACATCCAAGGACTGTGTCCCTAGGAAGATTCTAATACTTGCCAAGAACAGCAGCTGAAGAATCAAAATGAGAGCAATACATAGTTTTAATACAAAACAGCGAAATTGATAGATTTACATTTGATAACTGGACATACCGCTGAAGTTAACTGAAGATCTGAGCTGCTGGCTTATCATGAAAATTTAAAAAGCAGATCTTTGTATTTTTGCACTGATTTAATAGTGATGGTATTATATTGAAACATATGGCAGATCAGAGGCAAAGTGAAAGAGAAGAAAGATAAAACCATAAGAAATAGGAACTGAAGTAGGCCATTCAGCCCCTGAGCCTGCTCTGCCAGTCACCTCCAGAGTGTACTGTAAATCAGTTTGACAGTTTTTAAAGACAATTGTGCTGGAAGATTTAAAATGAAGAGCTGAATTCACAGGCTGTAGTCTTGCAGTGGAAATGTCCCTATTTCTGAACCAAGAGGCCCAGGTTTAAGTCCCACCTGCTCCAGAAGTGTGCAGTATCATCTCTGAACAGGTTGGTTAGAAAACAAAATTTAAAAAAGAGCTCTTGTGGTGCAGTGGTGGTGTCCCTACCTGTGAGCCAGACGGCCTGGATTCAAGTCCCACCTGCTTCAGGGGTGTGCAATAACATCAGTGAACAAGTTGATTAGAAAATATCTTAACAGTAGTGTTCAGTCCAACACCATTTTAATTTAGCTCCTCCCTCTTTTTCCAATCTCCCCTATCTTTGTTACTGTTGGAATGGCCTGGTGGGCTTGCAAATCATTAATGTAATTAGTGACACAGGTGATTTGGTAGTAGTATATTTGAAAATATGTATTGAGCTCTTTAATTGATTAGAAAACTTGATGATGTGTTGCTAAGAATACACAAAAAAGGCTGAGCCCTTAAACAAAAATGATAAGAGCTGAGTTCTTCCCCAGTGTGGTTTGGTTTATGGTCAAGGAACGGGTCCAGAAGGGAAAGGTGAAAAATTCTGTTTGCTGTTTACAAGAAAGCTTTTCTAAACCTCCAAGTTTTTTGCTGCTGAACTCAACCTATGGATATTGGCAACTAAAACAAAAGAGTTAATGATTTGAATCCGAGACAACAAGGTGCAGGGCTGGATGAATGCAGCAAGCCAAGTAGCATCATAGGAGC
>NC_063333.1:141745141-141802511 GCF_021869965.1 Rhincodon typus
ACCAGCATCTGCAGTTCCTACTATCAATGATTTGAATCCAATCTGTCTCTTCTTCGGAAATTATTTTGGACCCAGAATACTAACTGTTCTTCTTTCTACACAGATGCTGCAAAACCAGGTGAGGGTTTCCAGCATTTTCTGTTTTTATTTCAGAAATAAAGCATCTGTGTATTTGACTTGCTATGTAATCCTGCACAGAAGCAGTATTGATTAATATTGACTTGAAGAGAGATTAGAAGATTTGGTATTAGCAATGCAGAGGAAAGTTATCAAGTGACCTTATTTGTATAAAAACTGAAAGATCTGCGGATGCTGTAAATCAGAAACAAAAACAAAAATTGATGGAAAAGCTCAGCAGGTCTGTCAGCATCTGTGAAGAGAAATCAGAGTTAACATTTCGGGTCCAGTGACCCTTCCTTCGTTCTGAAACGTTAACTCTGTTTTCTCTTCACAGATGCTGCCAGACCTCCTGAGATTTTCCAGCAATTTCTGTTTTTGACCTTATTTGTACGTCTAGTTTGAGAGCAGCTATTTAATTAATTTTCAAATAGAAACTTTTGATCTAGAATGAATTGATAGATACAACACAGATTCAAGATAGGGTGAATATGTAACTTAACTGTATTTATAACCACTACCTGTTAATCTCTAGCTCTCTAGTGATGATCCGGATGTGCATGAGAGTTCACTGCTTTCTCTATCACTCATGGTTCAGCTGTATGGTGGTGAAAACCAAGACAGCTTATCCCCAGAAAATATGGACTCTTTTGCAGAAGCTCTGAAACATAGAAAGGAGCTAAAACAGCAGAAACTTCTACTTCGAGTCATTAAAAGGCTGGTGAGTAAAGGTTTCAAACAACTGGATTTATAGAGTACAGAAAAGATGGCACTTGATATTTCTGGTTTTCTGTTTATTTAAGTATATCATTGACCTTTTGTTTGGCCAAACTGAGTAACATTGTGAGCAAAGAGAGAACATTTATGCTGGGAAAATAAAGAAACGGAACTTGTGGACTTTTGTTTTACTCATGCCTGATCTTGGCCTTGTGAGGGCGCCAGTGGGTAAAGTCGGAAAGACCTTCAGGAACAATTAAAGCTCTCAGCACCTCCCACTTCAACCGAACATGAGCTGCATGCTCCCTAAATTTCTAATTGTGGTGTGAGGCTGGCTCCTCTACAGACATGGGACATCATTGTTCATATTTAACAGCATGAACCTGAGAGAGAGATTTGCTCTCAACTTACTCCAACATCTTGCTAATTGAGTAGAGCTGAGGAAAGAAGGAACCCGGAATGGTTGGAAAATAGCTTTGAGCATTATATAACTTACTATGTCTCCAAACTTGGAAATACAAAGCTCTGTTCCTTTTTGCAAGTCATCAGCATATACGATGAAGAGCAAAATCCCAATTCAGAACCCTGGGTAACACTGTTGAAACATCTTGCCAAAGGAATATTGTCTTTTTCCCCAACCTCTTTGTCCTGCAAAGCCACAAGTTACCAATCCACTTCACAAGGTTGTGTTCAATTTTGAATGTTTCTATTTTTGCTAATAATCCCTAATATGGAGCTTTCTATTATTTAATACCTTTGGAAGTCCTTGTCCATAGACAATTCCCCGATCCACCTGCTAGTAATCACAAACCACTCAACTAATTTTAGTCAGGTATGAGGTACCCTTCACAAATCCATGTTGACTTTCTTTGCTCAGCAAGCATTTATCGATTGCTGCATCACTCTAATAATATATTCTACCAACTTCTTCACAGATGATATTAAACTGACAGGTCTGAAGCTCACTGGTTTCTCTTTTCCTCCCTTTTTAGATAACGTCATGGCATTTGCAAATTTTTAATTAAGAGGCACAATTCCTGAATATAAAATGCTTTATAAAATTCTGATTAAGAGACCTGCAGTTGCTTCAATTTTTCTTAGTTGGGAATCTTTATGTACGTGAACATCATTATTCAGCACCCCCAATTATTGACTAGACTGGTATCATTTACTACCTTGAAAAAGAGATTACCAGTACCTGTATTACATTTTCTCAACATAGACATTCAGCAAAAGGGAAGAGAAAATGTTAGGTGAAAAGTAAAACTGTCGACCTGAAAAAAAACTGGAAATGCCACAAAGATACAGATTCACAACAGGGGAGAGAACTGATGATCCAGCCATTAGTCTTCTTTGCACCCTGAATTTAACCAAAGGCACAAATCATGTGAGAAAGACCATTTATGACAAGAGTTTTGAATGCTTTCCTGATTTTAATGTTCATGTTATGCCTTTGCTTTTAAATTGGATTCTCCCATTGATTTAATTAATGGATTGAGAGAATTGATTTGTACCTAATACTGCAAGCGCATATGTTGGATGCATCTATCCAAAGTCATAGTTATTGAGTTAAACAGCACAGAAGTAGATGCTTTGGTCCAACATGTCCATGCCAACCAGATATCCTAAACTGATCTAGTCCCATTTGCCAGCATTTGGCTCATATCCCTCTAAACCCTTCCTATTCAGGTACCCATCCAAATGAGAAAACGGGGTGACCTTATAGTCGTTCTGATGAAGGGTCCCGACCTGAAATGTTGGCTTTAATGGTGCCTTACCTGCATTGTTCCTCCAGCTACCCACTGTGTTGACTCACCCAAAATCCTTTTAAGTGTTGTAATTGTACCCGCCTCCGCCACTTCTTCAGGCAGCTCGTTCCATGCACACACCATCATCTGCATGAAAACGTTGCCCCTCAGATCCTTTTTAAATCTTTCCCCTCTCACCTTAAACCTCTAGGTTTGGACTCCCCTACCTTGGGAAAAAGTGGCTCAATCTTTAGCACTGCTGCCTCACAGTGCCAGGGACCCGGGTTTAATTCCAGCCTTGGGTGGCTATCTGTATGGAGTTTGCACATTCTCCCCCGGGTTTCCTCCGGGTGCTCCAGTTCCTTCCCAGAGTCCAAAGGTGTGCAGGTTAGGTGGATCGGCCATGGGAAATGCAGGGTTACAGGGAAAGGAAAGTGGGGGGGTGTGTCTGGGTGGGATGCTCTTCAGAGAGTTGGTGTGGACTTGTTTGCACTCTGCAGGGATTCTATGACCTTGTCTATTCACCCTACCCATGCGCCTCATGATATCATAAACCACCCCTCATTCTCTGACACTCCAGGGGAAAAAGGTCCCATCCTATTCAGCCTCTCCCTTTGCTCAAACCCTCCAACCCATAGCAACATCCTTGTAAATTATTTCTCTTACCCTTTCAAGTTTAACAACTTCTTTCCTATAGTAGGGAGACCAGAATCGAATGCAGTTTTCTGAAAGTGACCCAACCAATGTCCTGTACAGCCGCAACATGACCTCCCAACTCATAGACTCAATGCACTAACCAATGAAGGCAATGCTACCAAATGCCTTTTTCACCACCCTGTCTAGCTATGACTCCACTTGCAAGGAACTGCGCACCTGCATCCTTGGGTGCCTTTGTTCTGCAATATTCCCCAGGGCCCTTCCATTAAGTGTACAAGTCCTGCCCTGATATGCCTTACCAAAATGCAACACCTCATATTTATCTAATTTAAACTCCATCTGCCATTCCCGGCCCATTGACCCATCTGATCAAGGTCCCGTTGTACTCTGAGGTAACCTTCTTCACTGTCCACAATACCACCAATGTGTTTCTCAATTGATATTGAGCATTTTGTTTTACTTGGTCTGTTTAACCATATTATCTGATTTGTTTTTTGTAAAATCCAGCACCTTATAGTTTTCAGAAATGGTTCTGCCACCTGAGAGATTGAGAGTGGGAACTGTATTGCATCCTGCAAGGCAAGGCTATAAAAACGGTGTAACTCTTGTATTGTAGGGGACACAAATCTATAAGTAAGAGGACAGTTGTTGAACTTTTGGGACTGAAACTACTACAACCACAAAGTTTTAAAATCATAGTTCAAAACTCACTTCTGGACAGTGCTCACACGTAACACAACTATCTCAGAACATTAACAATGAGGATAAAAGTAAGCCAGATAAGGAATAAGTTACAGACAACTAATTTAGGAGGGAGAAGAGAAAGGTATGGTCAATGTTTGAGATCTTTTAAGAATCCAGGAAGTTTGGAAGAAAGCGCAGTAATTTTAGGAGACAATCCAATCAAAGCCAGGGCTGATGGATTAGTTTCCTTTGGGAGTGGGCAATAAGTAAGAAGTTGGATGAGCGAGGATGTGGTGTGATACTTACAGAGATCACTCAAAGACCATAAAGAGAATGTATGAAAGAATTTGAAGCCAATTTGTTTGGAGGCTAATGGAAGTTAGTAAGTACGGAGTTGAAGGGTATGTGTAACTTTGGGTTATGCATTTCTGCATTGGTTGAAGTTTATGAATGTTGGAAGCAGAAAAGTTGGCAACCAGACACTCCAATTTTCAAGGTACTGAAGGCAAGGATGAAGGTTTCATTATCTCTGTGGGATAAGTAGAGAGAAACCCCAGTGCTACTCTAGAGATGGAAGAATGTAATCTTGAGAGGTTGTGGAAGCAGAAAATCCAGCTCAAATGGAAAAGTGAAGCAAAGTTGCTGGAGGCAGTAATTGACAACGCTCCACAGAATCAGGAGTTTCATTTAATCTCAGCAGATTGGCGTGCAGTGAAGCTCGCAAGACTCCCGTGCAATTTTTAACATTCTGAACAATATGAATGTTCTGATGGTGAAACCTAGCAGCCATCTACCCTTAACTTTTTTTGTGTGCATTCATGGTTAGTTAGATGAGGGAACTTTTCAGATTGTTCTACAGCTTAGAAGAAACATTGACCGGCAGTGCTGAGGAGAGGTCCAAAAAATAACATTAATATTATTGTTATGATGCTGGGAAGAGCACGGGTGATACAATGCCAGCTTGCCTGTGGCATGGTAATGAGACCCTCAAAATGGACCAAATCCCCCCTCTAATCAGTTGCGCAATCATTTAAAATCGAGCATCATGGGTCAGTGCTTCTGCCCTCAATATGTGTAGATGATTTGGATTTGAATAATAGAAAATATATCCTCAAAGTTTTCTAACAACACGTCTGTGAATTTGCAAAGTACAGCAAGGGCTACAAAGGATTTTTGGACAACGTAGCCATATGGCTGGCTGGTTGGAAGATTTGATTTAAAGTACAGAACAGCATTTATAAATCTTGAGAAGATCAACAAAGGGCAAGGGTGATTTTTAACTGTCAGATGTTTTACAGCAGGAAACAATTGATTTCGGTTAGATTCCTACTACCCAGAATGAGGTCATGGGGAATTTGATATGTCAGTTGATGTCCTGCTAAAAAACAGTTGCTGGCCTGTGGGAGTTTGGGTAGCTCTTGTACACTTGTAAGCACTTAGCTAAGTGTAGTTTGCATGGATTCCAGAAGGCCTCACAGTAAGGAGAAAGCCTCCGGATTATTCTTCAGCCTAAATAAGGAAGGAAATACATAGGATATCCTTATAAAAGGCTCTGTACATATGTTTAATAGGAAAAGCAAACTATTAATGCATGCACGAAAGCAGTAAATTATTATAATTACAGGACAATATTACATTGCAATGCATCTTCTGGCATGAGTTGTTTTTCACATATTGGATATGTTATCTTTTCTAGACTTTGTAACTTGAGTGCTGGGCTGAAACATGGTACCTAATACTAAGATTTCTTTACCCACTGTGTTGTTGTGCATTGTTGAGCTCTGAAATTATTACAAAGTACTATCTAATTAACATTGTCCAAGGAACTGCAGTACAGGTATATTTGCTGTATTCATTATGATATATTTCAAGATGGGCTGTCTTGTCTCTTGCAACCTGCTCAATAGATAATCACATTTGTTTTATAAATGAGGGAGGTGTACTTTACAATGGTCCAGTGAGTAACTGAGCCCCTGACAGACCAAGAACCACTGAAGATTGACCTTCCGCAAGCTCCATTAACTAGTGATAGCCAGAGCACGAATATTACAACTGGCCTGAGCTCCCCTGGATTAGGCAAGGAAAATCTAATCACGGTCTCAACTTTGATCACTGTCTAGTAACCCTGAATGGAAATCTATGCATGTCAATGGAGAACAGGCTTATCTGTGTTGCACACCACAATCAATAGCCTATTCACTCATGAATAATGTTCTCATAGAAGGAGAACAAATGTCACCCAGTGACCATGGAAGTAAGTAGCCAGTCATGAGGAGGGGAGAAAATTGCATGGAGTGGGGAGATGGTGGTGTATTAGTAGTATCCACTGGTCTAGTAATCCAGGCTAATGTCTAGTGGTCCACCGTGGCAGCCAGTAGAATTCACAATTCAATTAATTAATTGAAAGCCGGTCTCAATAATGGCGCCATTAAACTATTGTCAGTTGTTTTAAAAACCCATCTGGTGCATGAGTGCAGGTCAGTTTCTCCTTACCTATGTCTGTTACCAGATTTGCAGCAATCTGATTGACTCTTAACTACAATGACTTAGCAAGTCACTCTGTCCAAGTGCAATTAGGAAAGGGAATCATTGTTGTTCAAATCAGTGATGCCTGGATATCGATGAACAATAAAAACTGAGAACATAGGAACTGCAGCAAGCCATTCATACTCCTGTTCTACCTTTCAATTGGGTAGCAGCTATTTTGTACATCACATCCATTTACCCATTTTTTTGCTAAATTTTCTAATACCAGCATCCAGAAAAAAAATCTGTTGATTTCAGGCTTGAAAATTTCAACTAACTGAGTATCCAAAGCCTTTTATGCAAGAGCATACTAGATTTCAGCTACCTTTTTTGTTTTGCAAAAGTGCTTCATGATATCACTCCCAAATGGCTTAGCTTGTTCTGGATTTCAATAGAAAAATCTTCTCTGTATCTACGCCATTAAATCACTTAAAAGACATCAATTAGATTATCTTCCAGCCTTTTAAACTCAAAGAAATAAAAATCAACTTTATATAACTTGACCATGTTATTACTATAAATCCTTTAAGCCTAGTATAATTTTGGTAAACCCCTTCAAAGCTAAAATATCCTTCCGGAGGCTCGATGAAACTGTAAATCAATATTCCAAACTGGATCTGGACAAAGAGCTATCTCTGTACAATTGAAATGTCATTTTCTCTGAAAGGAAATGTCATAGACCTTAAGTAATTGGAGTTTATACTGAGATTGTAGATTCTGTTACATATAATTATAGAAAAATATACTGCAGTTTTTGAATTAAAACAATATACTTCAACACTAAAAGGATTAATGTAAGTATTTTTTAACAATGCAATTTATAAAATAAATATTTTACCACAGGAGTAAATTTACTACTTAGCAGTCAAGAATTTTTGCATAGCATTTATATGGTAAAAAATGAGGAAAATTGCTTTAAACTGTGAAGGATTAAACTAATTTCTTGTAACAGTACACTTGCAGAAGATCCTTTAAAGGTTTGCAATTTAAGACATCTAAAATGTACAGTTAATGTATTATGAGTGATAATACATTTTTAATACAGTCCTAAAACATTTGCAGAGCAGCAACAGTTTTCAGAAAAGCATTACACTGAAGTTATAATACTCTTTAACTGGATCACGTTAAATATTTATGCTTAATTGAAGCAAACAGCACACAGTCTGAGCCATATATTTTACCATGATGACCTTTAACAGATAACGTTTAGATTGTGAAACCATTGAAAATCCATTCTGCATAGGAATGTCTTTAGGATACTTCGTTACACACATTAATGAAAATGTCTCATATTCTTAAAAGAAACACAGGATAGAATTCCCTGTGAAGTTCATGTATGGACACTTAATGTGCCAGTACCAAATTCCTGTGTGCTTTATTTTTACTAATATGTGAGCCTGTGTACATTAAGCAGGTTAAAAATAATATGCATGTATGAAGACCCGTGTAATGTTTCTATCTGAAATTCATCTTTTATATATGACTGTGCTAGAACAGTGGTAATATTACTGCACTAATAATCCAGAGGTTTAGTAGTGTGGAGAAGTGATTTTAAATACGACTACAGCAATTGGAGAATTTGAATTAAATGGATAGGGATTTTGAAAAAAAGTTAATCTTTGTAATAAAAACCAAAAGAACTGCTTGGATGCTGTAAATCAAGAACAAAAACGGAAGTTGCTGGAAAAGCTCAGCAGGCCTGGCAGCATCTGTGAGGAGAAAATCAGAGTAAACGTTTCGGGTCTGATGATCCTTCCTCAGAACTGAATGTAACTGAGAAAACGTTGGTTTGTATGTAGAAAATAGGGAGGGGAATGGGGTAGTGAATAAACAATAGTATAGAGCCAAATAGAGAGAAGAGCAGTTGGATGGACAAAGGAGTTGATAATGATCTGGCTGTTAATGGGGACTGTTAGTACTAACAATAGGTAGTGTGTAATGGCAGGCTATGTGATAACAAGGCCTGATGTGTGTGGGGTAGGGGGCTAGGACGTGGGAGAGTTTAGGCCCTAAAATTATTGAACTTGATATTGAGTTCGGAGGGCTGCAGGGACCCCAAGCGGAAAATGAGGTGTTGTTCTTCCAGCTTGTGTTGAGCTTCGCTGGAACACTGCAACAAGCCAGAGACAGAGATGTTGGCCTGGGAACAGGGCGGTGTATTAAAGTGGCAGGCAACAGGTAGCTCAGGGTCTTTTTTGCAAGCAGAACGTAGATGTTCTGCGAAGCGGTCACCCAATCTACGCTTCATTTCCCCAATGTAGAGGATACCACATTGTGAGCAGCGAATGCAGTAGATTAGATTCTGGAAAGTGCAGGTGAAATGTTGCTTCACCTGGAAGGTATGTTTGGGTCCTTGCATCGTGGGGCGGGAGGAGGTAAACGGGCAGGTGTTGTACCTTTGCCAGTTGCAGGGGGAGGTGTTGTAGGGCTCTGGGGGGATGTCGGGGGTGAAGGAAGAGTGGACAAGGGTGTCCCGGAGGGAGCAGTCCCTGCAGAAAGCAGACGAGGGGGGTGGGGGGGGAATATGTGTCTGGTGGTGGCATCTCGCTGGAGGTGGCAGAAATGGAGATGGTGGACCGTATCACTGTTGCCCTTGTCCTTACCTACCATCCCACCAGCATCCACATCCAGAAGATCCTCAGATGCCATTTCCACCACCTCCAGCAAGATGCCGCCACTTTGGGACTAGTGATCAAAATTCTATTAGATTTAAAATAGCAATAGAAAAGAATATGCCTTCCATAAAAGTTAAAGTTCTTAATTGGAGTAAGGCAAATTTTAAAAGTGTGAGACAAGAGATTTCGGTTCCAGTCCTATTCCGGCCCCCACCCACAACTCTTTCTCTGATACATCGGTGCTGCTTCCCTATCTCGTTGAGAATTGGAAAACTTCATCAACTTCGCCTCCAATTTCCACCCTGCCCTCACTTTCACCTGGTCTATCTCTGACTCCTCCCTTCCCTTCCTCGACATTTCTGTTTCCATTTCTGGGGATAGACTGGCCACTAATATCCATTACAGACCCATCGACTCCCACAGCTACCTGGACTATACATCCTCACACCCCACTTCCTGTAAAGTCTCCATCCCGTTCTCTCAGTTCCTCCGTCTCCGTCGCATATGTTCAGATGAGGCCAACTTCGACAAGGGAGCCTCCGAAATGTCCACATTCTTCCTCAACTGAGGATTCCCCAGCTCCGTTGTCGACAAGGCCCTCAATCGGGTCCGACCCATCTCCCGCACTTCTGCCCTCACCCCTTCTCTTCCCTCCCGCAACAGCGATAGGGTTCCCCTTATCCTCACCTATCATCCCACCAGCATCCACATCCAGAAGATCATCAGACGCCATTTCCGCCACCTCCAGCAAGATGCCAGCACTAGACACATATTCCCCTCCCCTCCCTTGTCCGCCTTCCGCAGGGACCGTTCCCTCCGGGACACCCTGGTCCATACTTCCTTCACCCACAGCCCTATGGCACCTTCCCCTGTAACCGGCGAAGGTGCAACACCTGCGCATTTACCTCCTCCCTCCCCAGTATCCAAGGGCACAAACATACCTTGCAGGTGAAGCAACACTTCACCTGCACTTCCAAGAATCTAGTCTACTGCATTCGCTGCTCACAATGTGGTCTCCTCTACATTGGGGAAACGAAACGTAGACTTGGCGACTACTTCGCGGAACATTTACGTTCTGCTCGCAAAAAAGACCCTGAACTACCTGTTGCCTGCCACTTCAATGCACCACCTTGCTCCCTGGCCAACATCTCTGTCTCCGGCTTGCTACAGTGTTCCAGTGAAGCCCAGCGCAAGCTGGAGGAACAATCCCCCATTTTCCGCTTGGGGACCCTACAGCCCTCTGGACTCAATATTGAGTTCAATAATTTTAGGGCCTAAACTCTGCCATGTCCCAGCCCCCCACACCAGGCCTTGTTACCACATAGCCTGCCACTACACACCCGCTGTTGTGAGTCACTAACAGTCCCCATTAACAACTATTCACCCTCCCAGCCAGATCGTTAGCAACTCCTTTGTCTGTCCAACTGTCTTTCTTTCTCTTTGGGCTCTATCCTATCGTTTACTCCCTACCCCACCCACCTCCCTATTTTCTGCATATAAACTGACGTTTTTCCAGCCGCCATCAGTTCTGGGAAAGGGTCACCGGACCCGAAACGTTAACTCTGTTTTCTCCTCCACAGATGCTGTCAGACCTGCTGAGCTTTTCCAGCAACTTTGTTTTTGTAAGAGATTTCAAAGGTTGATTGGAGTAGACTGTTCGCAGATAAAGGGATGATTAACAAGTGGGCAGCTTTCAAAATTATGATAACGAGAGTTCAGAGGTATTATGTTCCTGTTGGAGTGAAAGGTAAGGCTGGTAAGATAAGGGAACAATGGAGGAATGAAAAAGATATTGTGGTTCTCGTCAAGAATAAAAAAGAACCATATATTAGATATGGACAACTGGGATCAAATGAATCTTTCGAAGAGTATGAAGAGTGTAGGTGCAATCTTAAGAGGAAAATCAGGAAGGCAAAGAGGGGATCTGAGATAGCCTTTGCAGATAAGGTTAAGGATTCTACAAAGAGATTCTACAAGTAATGAGCAACAGAGCAACTAGAGAGAGAGCAGGGCCCCTTAAAGATCAATGAGGTTGTCTTTATGTTGAACCTCAGGAGATGGCAGGGATATAAAATGAATATTCTGCATCAGTTTTTTTCTGTGGAGAAAGAAATGGATGCTAGAGAACTTAGGGAAATAAAAATTGATGTTTTGAAAACAGTTCACATTACAGAAGAGGAAGTGGTGGAATCCTTAGAAAACGTAAAGGTGAGTAAATCTCCAGGACCTAGTCAAGTGTATCCCGGAGGTTGAAGGAGGTTAGGAAGGAAATTGCAAGGCCCCTAGCAGAAATATTTGTATTGTCTATAATCACAGGTGAGGTCTGGTAGTCTGAAGCGTGGCTAATGTTGTGTCTTTATTTAAGAAAGGCTGTAAGAAGAAGCCTGGGAACTATTGACCTGTGAATCTGACATCAGTGGTGGACACGTTGTTGGAGGTGATTCTGAAAGATAGGATTTACATGCATTTGGAAAGGCAAGGAATAATTGGGAATAGTCAGCATGGTTTTATGCAGGGGAAATTGTGTCTCACAAACTTGATTGAGTTTTCTGAGGAAGTAACCAAAAAGATTGAGGGCAGAGCGGTCGAAGTTGTTTATTTGGACTTTAATAAAGCCTTTGATAAGGTTTCCCATGGTCGACTAATTTGTAAAGTTAGATGACATGGGATGCAGGGTGAGCTTGCCATTTGGGCACAAAATTGGCTTTACAGTTGGAGACAGAGGGTGGTGGTGGAGGGTTGTTTTTCAGACCGGAAGCCTGAGACTAGCAGTATTCCATAGAGATCGGTACAGGGTCAACTTTTGTTTTTCATTCATATAAATTATTTTGAAGACAATATAGGAGGCATCGTTAGTAAGTTTGCAGATGACACCAAAATTGGTGGTATAGTCGACAGTGAAGAAGGTTTTCTCAGATTACAAAGTGATCTTGATCAATTAGGTCAATGGGCTGAAAAAGTGGCAGATGGGGTTTAATTTGGACAAATGTGAGGTATTGCATTTTGGTGAAACAAGAAAAGGCAGGACTTATACAATTAATGATTGGCCCTTGGTAGTGTTATAGAACACTACAGATTCTGGTGGTTAAGATACATAATTCTTTGAAGGTTACATCACGTGTAAACAGGATAATTAAGAAGGCATTTAGCACGCTTGTCTTCATTGCTGAGACCTTTGAGTATAAGATCTGGGATGTCGTGTTGTGGTTGTACAGGACATTAGTGAGGCCGCTTCTGGAGTACTGAGTGCAGTTCTGGTTACCCTGTTATAGGAAGGATATTATTAAATTGGAGAGGGTTCAGAAAAGATTTACCATGATGTTGCCAGGAATGGAGGATTTCAGTTATAAAAATAGGCTGGGACTTTCTCCACTGGAGCATAGGAGGTTGAGGGGTGACCTTATAGAGATTGATAAAATCATGAGGGGCATAGATAAGGTGAATAGCAAAGGTCTTTCCCCTAAGGTGGGGCAGTTCTAAACTAAGGGGAATATTGTTTAAGTGAAAGGAGAAAGATAAAAAAGGACATGAGAGGCAACTTATTTACACAGAGTGTTTAGTGTGTGGAATGAATTGCCAGAGGAAGTGGTGGATGCAGATGCAGATACAGTTACAGCATTTAGGAGACATTTGGATAAGTACATGAATAGGAAAGATTTGGAGGGATTTGGATCAAATGCAGGCAGGTGGGACTCGTTTAGTTTGGGAACTTGGTCAGCGTCAACTAGTTGGAGCGAAGAGTCTGTTTCCATGCTGTATGACTCTGTGATTCTTGATTAACTTATGGAATGGCTTAGCTACCACCTTCAGAAGGACAGTGACGATGGACAAAATAACTGACCTCACCAGCAATGCCCACATCCGGTGAATAAATGATCTTTATAAAATAGCTTTGTTTAAAAAGTTTGAAACTAAAGTCATACTATGATTTCAGTCTGCTTAGTATTTATGAAGTGTCAGCAGAACAGAATTTTGCCCAGAACATTAACTTGTTCATTTTGTTTGACTCTTTTTCTGTGTATTGGAGGGTTATACATTTAAACCCAATTCAACTTGATATAACTTGAACTAAAAAGAGTCCATAAAGTGAAAGCTTGAATTAACTCAAGTTTCAGCAAAACCTACATATAGTATATATTATTACCTTGCAAATGCTTAACTGATCAAAAACTAATCTAAATGTCTCAGGTGGGCTTTACAGAGCTTTGGTTGATAAATGTAGCACTGGCCATGGTTGTCTGTGTTTTATTTAAAATATTGATTCATGTGCCCACTTGCACACTTTCCAGCCCAGTTCACTGAATAGCAGTCTGAATTAGAAACTCAGTTTGGAGTTATTTTGTCTCCTTCCTATGAAAGTACATCATCTTCACAGCCATGCTTGTTAGACGAGTTAACTCAACACAGAAATTGCAATTGTGCATTCTGACTTGTTTGGTTATCTTTACTGAACTGAATGTGGATTGGGAGGAGTCTCGTAAGATGCAATGTGTAGCCATTTCATTCCATACTCACTGCTCTCTCCCCGAGTTGTCTGCAATTTCATGACAAATGTTGGATAGCCTGACTATTCTTGGACTTATTGAGGTTCATAAGTGGCCAATTAATGACAACTTAAGAGTGTCATTCCATCTCTGCTGGTATTTTACCCTCAGACTGTGGGAGACACAGGAATTTTTGGCTGAGTGGGCTGGTATTGGTCAATGAGGTAGATGCCTACTTTCCACATCTCCTGGGACCATTGGAGGTAGCACCAAGAGCATGCGCCTTCTGGCGCCCACCTCCAGCCTTGAACACTGTTCCCTGCCCCTCTTATGATTCGCTGAGACTCTCAAGCCTGGATTTACCTAGGGTCTTTGTATGGTGGGATTGCTTGTAGTCCCAGTTGTGGCCACTGGTTCTGTCTAGTACAGCTGGGATTAGATAGCTGGAGGCATTCTGATAGGTTTGAAATCACCTCCCAATAAAGAAGGCAGAAATTCCACCTTACAGAAATTAATACTATTTCCAGTTTAAAATTTAATTGGGGAGGCAGTGAGCATTGCAAGGGGCAAGGGTCTTGGAATACCGTGTTCCAACAACAGATCCCACTATTCTAGATCTTGTGATGTTCAATGATACAGGATTAATTAATGGCCTCATAAAGAAGGTATGCTAGGTAGCAGTGATTTTAGCTTAATGGAATTTCACATTTAGTCTGAAGGAGAGAAGAATGGGTCTAAGACTAGTGTATTAAACTTAAATAAAGTGCATTCTGAGGTTACAGGGTCAGAATTGGATAAAGTGAACTGAGAAATTAGATTAAGGGATAATTCAGTCGTGATGCTGTGGCACATATTTAAGGGGATATTTCATAATACTCAAAGATGTTTTTCACTGAAAACCAGAGACTATAGGAGAAAACTGCACCATCTACCTCTAACTAAGGAAGTTAATGATGATGTCAAATGGAAAGAAAAACCATATAGTTCTGTGAAGATAAATAAGATTCAGAAGTTTAGATGGAATATAAAAAGCAGCAAAGAATAACAAGGAAAGAAGAAAATAGCACGAGAGAAAACCAGTTAGAATATTAAGAGTTTCTACATTTATTTGAAGGAGGAATAGAGTAATTTAAAACATGTGGTCCTATAATGAATGAGTCTAAAGAAATGAGGAAATGAAAAATGAATAGATAGTTTGCATCTGTCTTCACTGTTGAAGATGTATGTAGCATCCAAAAATAATTCCAAATCAAGAGTGAAAGGGATGGAGGAACTTAACACAATTGGAATCACCAGGAGTTGGATATTGAGAAAGTAATTAAGACTGAAAGCTGACAAGTCCCCAGACCCTCATGGACTTCAAGCTATTGTATTAAAAGAAGTGGTTGCTGAGATAATAAATGCATCACTTTTAATTTTCCAAAATTGTTTAGATTCTGATAAGCTCCCATCAGATCAGAAAATTGCAAATTCAACTTCTCTTTCAAGAAATAAGGGAGACAGGAAGCAGGAATCTCTGGACTGGTTAGTCTAATATCTGCCAGAAAGAAAATGTTGGAATCTCCTTTTAAGTAGATTACAGGTGGGCACTTAAAGAATTTCAGTGCAATTAAGCAGGTTAATATTATTTTGTGAAAGGGAAATGCAATGCAGAATTGCAGAAGTTAGTATGCAGGTACAGCAAGTGATTGATAAAGGAGTGTATTGGTTAACTCTTAATTTTCAATTTTCTTATGGACCTCTATGCAATGATGCATCATCTGCTTTTTACAACTGAAAAATTTTAAATGTTCTTTTTTATGTCTTAGAGCAGTGCCAAAACTAATATTGCATTTCAGGTACATATTTATATCTGTTTCACATACTTGTGGTTTGGCATTTTAATGTTATCCTATAATGCAGGCAATTCTGACATCCAGAAAAGGCCTTGGTTCCAAGCATTCCTAACTGAAGAGTTTACTGCATTCAGTAAAATAAAATCCAGGTCAAACTGTACTGTTTTCTTGTTAGGCCACTTCTGAAGTTCTGTTCTGAAGTTCTCTAGTCACTAGGAAACGACACAGGTGTTTAGACAGGTAAAACCCTACATCTGCTGGTACTTCTAGAGGGCGTAAGCTTCTAAGAAGCTCCCCTTCTTAAATAGAGATAATTAAAATTCCAGAGCACAGCCACAAGACTATTTCCTATTGTCAGTGGACTGAGTTATGAGGGAAAACTGGAAAATCATAAACTTGAAAGAAAGTGATTAAAGTAGACTTCATTTGAGATAATAAAACATAAATCCTGAATATTACATCACATAAAACTACAACAGGAGACAAAGATAGCAAAGGTTGACATTATCAAAATGCAGTTTTTCACACAAAGAACCGTTAATATGTGGAATAGACATTTGGGTCAATTAATGAAGGCAAGATTCTTGAAATTATATGTAATAATCAGATCCTGTGATGGGAAGGAAGATAAGTTCTTTTTTGGATGAATGAATTAGAGTGATCAAATGACCATTCTCATCCAGGCCTAATTTGTGATTTCCCTTAATTGGATACCTTAATGATATCCACTGCTGCCTTTTGAGAGAACATTCCTGATGATTAGAGTGTCTATGACCTGAACAGTCCCATTATTCCAAGTGAAAGTATGTGTTCAGTGGCAAGTGACATCCAAGGGGATAAACAGTAAAGAAAGAAATTGTACAAATATGAATGAAGTACTGCAACAATAGATTCCTATCTCCCAGGTTCAGGCATTACTGTACTTGTGTTAGCATTTGCAAAATCTGTATATTAATTCTAATCGTACATTCTGCATTTATATTAAAAATATATTGAACCTATCAAATACTCAGGATTTCTAAAATGTCATGAACACTGAAACATGCAAGACCATTACCTTTTAAAATATACCGTTACTTCAAAATAAAACTGAGAATTCTGGGAAGGAATATATCATCAGAATTCCGGGCTCTTGGCTTTCAGAGGTGATCTTATGATCTTAGGTTACCATGGGGGGAGAGACTGAAATAGAAATGCAGTCAGGTGGGGTCTTCTATGTTATCTAAGAAATGTTGGAGACCAAAAGTATGATTTTCTATGGTGAGAAAGATTTTTATGAGAGTCAACTAATCAATTTAAAGGGGTCAAAGCGAGGAATCTCTGGAATTCTGGCTCACCAGGACTGTTTTTAATTCACTCATGCGATGTGGCTTTGCTGGCTGGGCCAACTTTTATTGCCATTCCTAGTTGCCCTGGAGAAGATGGTGGTGAGCTGCCTTCTTAAACCGCTGCAGTCCATGTGTTGTATATGGATTCACAATTCTGTTAGGGAGGGAATTCCAGGATTTTAACCCAACGACAGTGAAGGAAAAGCAATCTATTTCAAAATGATGAATGGTTTGGAGGGAAACTTGTAGGTGGTGGTTTTCCTATGTATCTGCTGCCTTTCCCCTTCTAATTGGAAGTGGTCTGAGGAGCTGTGGTGAATTTCTGACCGTATACACTTTTGCTACTGAGCATTGGTGGTGGAGGAAGTGGATGTTTGTGGGTGTAGTGCGAATAAAGGGGGCTACTTTGTCCTGGATGGTGTCAAGCTTCTTGAGTGTTTTTCTGACCTGGGAGAGAGAGAGAATTATTGTGGAGACTTTGGGGCAGCACAGTGGCTCACTGGATAGCATTGCTGCCTCACTGCACCAGGGACCTGGTTTTGATTCCAGCCTTGGGCAACTGTCTGTGTGGAGTTAGCTCATTCTTCCTATGTCTGCGTGAGTTTCCTCTGGGTGCTCTGGTTTCCTCCCACAGATGTGCAGGATAGTGGATTGGCTATGCTGAATTGCACCATAGTGTCCACCACAGCGTGGACAGTGGAAATTTCCACCTGTCATGTCAGGGAGTGATGGATCTCTACTGAGAGCTAGGAGTAACTTTTGAGACTGTCTCTTAATGCTAAGTATTTGTGAGAGGTGTGACATAGAATAAAAGTGTTTAGTAAGGCTACTTTTTGGTTCCAATTGTTAATGTAAGTGGTATCATTTTGGTTAGTTAGGTTGGCTGGACAGCTGGTTTGTGATGCAGTGGGGCCAACAGTGAAGGTTCAATTTCTGTATCAGTTGAAATTACATGAAAACCATATCATTTCAATCTTGCCCCTTACCACTTGTTGTCTCTGACCAATTAGTCCTCTGGCAACTTCTATGTTTTACTTTTCTTTCTTTGGTTGGATATATCAGCTACCTGTTAATTAATGTTTCATCTGCATTAATTTTAATTTGTTTATTACAGTAGAAATCTTAAAGTAAAATCTTGTCCATTGGTTTAATTTCTTTAGGTGTTTTAGGGATTTTACCTGTAAAGAACAATGAAATACAGGACCAGATAATCTGATTTTCCACTGTTAGTTGAGAGAGGAAATGTGGCCTGGAGACACTGGGACTCTACAGCTCTATTTAGAACCAAGTTGTGAGGAATTCAAAACCAATCCCCCCCCGCCACCTCAACACCCCAAATCCAGGCACTGGTTTTTGGATCAAAGGATGGTGCAAATGACATTGCAATGCCCTCTTAATGCTGCCCTGCATTTCATTTTTGGAATGTGTGCTCAAATCTCTAAAGTAAGACTTCAACCTTTTGATTTATATAAGTAAGCCAAGTTGACACATGTATTTTAAAAAATGCACTTCCGAGTCAAATTCTGGAAACTGGGCATGTTGCCTGTGATACTTTGCCATTGAAGTTAATGGGTAAAAAATCATGGTGTTGTTGGCAGAACTCTCAGCATAAACTCGTGGCACAGAGCTACTTACCAATTTCTGCACTGGAAACATTGAAGATGAAATGTCAGCCAATTGCCCCAACGAAGGAGGAAATTTTCTGTCTTGCACACATTCTCAGTTGCTCAAGTCAGAGAAGCTAAAGACTGGAGCTGTAGTTTTGATACACTTTCTTGTGTAAAAGCTGTCACTTCTGTGTGTGATGCTTCTTCAGCGGAGGACGTGATGAAAGGAACATCATCTGTCATGTAGGACGAAGCAAACTGTTTGGAAATTGGTGACAAACATTCTTCAGCACGTGCCTGCTACTTCCAAAGATATAAATTTGGAAGTAAGTCCAGTGATAAAATATGTCCACAAATTCTGTTCATATCTAACAGATTTATTGGTTGTTGATCTGTTGGCCTGAAGTCTTTTTGAGGGATGCTTTGAGGCTGATGTTACATAGACAAGGTAAACTTAAGCATTCTTAATTCTCAGTTGAGCTGCAAAATGGTACAAATTACATTCTTGGAGCCATTCATTTTCAGGAAAGAAGGTAACAGCAAAAAACAGTGAATGGAAATCCTTCCATTCTACAAAGTTTCTCTTTTGGCAAAAACCCGTTTATGGTGCTGTTGATTTAGGTAGTAACACAACCTGGGCGATACAGTGTGATGCCTGCCAGCTGAACATACATGTAGGGTTACAAAGTAAATGAAGGTAAGTGACTTTCCTTGAAGTCACATCACTTTTTGAACAAGCCTTCTGTAAAGAACACCTGGTAAAATTGAAGTTAATGGGAACTGGGTGGAAAAGTATCCACTGGCCAGAGGCATACCTAACACAAAATAAGATGTCCTTTGGAGGTCAATCATCTCAGCACCAGGACTTCTTTGCAGCATTTCCTCAGGGTAGTGTTCTAGACCCAACCATCTTCAGCTGCTTCAACAATGACCTTCCCTTCTTCATAAGGTCAGAGGTGGTGATGCACAGTCATTAGCAAGCAATATTTAGTATTGTTGCAACTCACTGGGATGGCTTACTAGAAATCAAGCTATTCCAATTTACCTGACATTCAGACCCAGATTTATAGAAAGTTCTGACCAGGTTGTTTACTAAACAAGAGTCACTGTTTCTTAACAAGTTATTTGACTCTAATTCCAGATAAACTATTATGAACCATCAGCATATAATGCTACTAATTAAAATTCTAAACCCCTAATACATACATACAGACAGATAGGATAAAATACGTTATGGTGGAGGGGTAGAAAACTGAAAAAAAAATCCAGTAGTCTTTGTTCCCAGGTCTTGTTGTTATGATGATCTTTATGATACTTCTGCCTCCCAGTATGTAGCTTCAATCCTCTTTCTCTGGATGCTTCCACCAATTGTTGAGAGACACAAGGTGGCTGGTAGACTTATAAAAGATCTCTGACTTATCAGGTAAAAGTCACAGCATATAACAACTGTTGCAGATAAGCTAGTCTTTTTCAGGTTTACAATTAATTTTGACTGTAGAGAACAGAAAAACTGCTCCTGTGCTGGGAAGAACTGAACGCGTCTCTCTCTCGCTTATGTAACTTGTTTCCGGCCTCGAGCTGTTCACTTATTTAAGAACCAAACACACAGTTGTTGACAGGCAAAAAGGTCTCTGTTATTGATAACTGGTTACTAGTCCCATAGATCAATCAACTTCTTGTTGCCAGCCAAAGCTGCATCGTACACCCCTCTGCTTCAAATCATGTGCAAGTCTACAATTACTGCTTGCTCAACAGTTGTTTACATGATGCCTGCAATGGGTGTCAGGTTACTTGCTTTCAAAGCTGCAATCATTCTTTTTCAAACTTTTTTTTAAAACCGGTCCTTTTTATTTCAGTCCCCAGGTTTTTTTAAATAAAGCGACAGTCTGACAGTGCCATTTATAACACTTCAGATACTGAGTAATCCATGCCATATGTGGCAAGACCTGGACAACATTCAGACTTGGGAGAATAAATGGAAAGTAACATTAGCACCATAAAAATGCCAGGCGAGTATTATCTCTGGCAAGAGAGAATCTAACCAGCTCCCCTTGACAGTCAATGGCAATAGTATCACTAAATTCTCTTACCATCGACATCCTGGGGGTTACCTTTGACTTGAAGCTTAACCTGGGGCAACCATGTCAATACCACGTCTGCAAAGGCAGGTCAGAGGCAGTAAACTCCTCAGTGGGGAGCTTGCTTAGCCAAAATCTGTTCACCACATACAAGGCAGAAGTCAGGAGTGGCTAGGTGAATGCAGCTCCGACAACACAGATATCTTAACATCCAGCACAAAGCAGCCTACTTTATAAGTGCTGAATTTGCCAGCTTAGACACTCACTGTCTCCAGCATTTGCACACCATGGCCGTACAAGATGCACTGCAGGTACTTGCCAATGCCAATTCAACAGCACCTTAACAACCTGCAGCTTTGACCACCTAGAAGGACAAGAAGAGCAGGCACATGAGAAGACCACCACTTCCAATTTCCCCTTCAAATCACAAACTGTCCTGACATGAAAATATTTTGTCTTTCCGTCACTGCCTCTGGGTCAAAATCATTGAATAACCCTTCCCAACAGCAGCGAAGTTATAATTTCACTGTACTCATTGCAGCAGTTCAAGAAGGCAGCTTTCTCATTACAGATGACAATAAATGCCAACCTAATCAGTGACACCCACTTCCTGTGAACGAATAAAAAGACAATAAAATCATAAATCACAGATTTAACTGCAACACGGTGTAGTCATCCCTTGTGAAACATCGAACAGGAGTCACTTTGCTACATAGCAACCATGAAGCACATTGTTCAATTGACTGCTGCAACAATTTTGCCAAATTTTACTTGGTCATATTTAAATGGTGGGTGCTATGGACAAGTGCAATTTGCCAAGTAAATAACAAAGTGTGCAGGTGCAGAACAATTTACCTGAAAAGCAATGACCGTAAGTGAAATTCTTTGAGCATTATGAAATTTAAATTTTGAAGAGCACTTATGCGTAAGTGATTGCCCTGGCAACATTCTTGAGACAAGGGAGATGGGAAATTATATGTCTACTTTAAATTTAAAAGAAAAATGCCCATTTTGCATTCTTTTTTCTTGCTTTCTGTTTGGATTTTTTGAGTCAAACACCATTTCCTGAACATGTGTTCTCCTAGTCCTAGAGAAGTCAAATACAATGGGAATAAGACAGTAAACTGAACACCCTTGTAACAGTTTAAGTGGATTTTATGATTCTCATTAAAATTGTTCTCCTGATCTCCTGGCTTGAATTAATTTATCAAGTACAACAACAACTTACATTTATATAAGACCTTGAAATGGTAACGCTTCACAGGAATGATTATTGAGAAAAAAATGACACTGAGCCACTTGAGGAGATAGTGGGGTGGGTCAAACAGGTAAATTGTAAGAGGTGAGAGAGATGGAAAAGTTTAAGGGAGGGAATTCCTAAGTTTGATGTCAAGTCTGTTGAATGAATGGCTGCCAATGGCAGAACATTTGAAATCAAGGATGCACCAGAATCCAGAAGTGAAAGAGCATGTAGATCTCAGAGTTGTAGGAATCCAGGAAGTTAGAGAAGGAAAAGGACACGTTAAGGATTTGAAAGCAGCAACGAGAATTTTACAATTGAGAAATTGACTGGAAACCAGTGATGGTCAGTGAGCAGAGCTGGGGGTGGGGGCCATGTAGACTTTGTACCAATTAAAACTTGTAGCAGAATTTTCATTGAGCTGAAGTACCTTATTTTTAGCAAATTAACTGGTCATTTATTCTATCACAATAAACGGATCTTGTGGTATATAAAATTGCTCTACCATTTCTCCACATCATGACAATGATTGGGCTTGAATGTAATTAATTGTATGTGAAATGCTTTGGGATGTTCTGAGACACATGATATGAAATAGTTAGTTATTTGGTTGCATGCAACGTGTATTCCTGAAAAAGATTCATTTTGTTGAAACTCATTGTTTGGCACTAATTGGAAGAATTCACAATTGATGCAAGGTGAAGAATGTAAAGGGAAAGCAATATTTATACAGTACAAAATGAGTTGCTGATTGGTTGGCAAGTGATCTCTAATTGGTAAAAAACATTGCCTTGGAGAATGCACCAGCTAAATGATGACCGACAATTATTTCCAAGCTTTGTTTAAATATTGAACCAGATAGATTGACTTTGATCAAGGCATTGCCCTGAGGGGCGAACCAGAAAAAGGCTTTCATCTACTTTATTGAGTTGAAATAGGCACAGTCAGAGCATAGGCTTTTTTCTGTCTGCAAAGACAGAAGGTGCAAGTGTGCTACACTGCAAGCCCGACTGTCAATTCTAAATTGGTTGTCAACGTGGTTCTTTGCACACCCTTGATTATTTAGCAAATGTTGACCAATTGTGGAATAATGCCTACTGTTGGATTCTGTGTATTGAATTGACATGCATGGTCTGGTTGGGTACCAGTCAGTACCTTCCTGTTGCAAGCAGCCAAAGGGATGTGCTGTTAGGAAAAATATAAATAAGGAAAAATCAACCTTAATTCAAATTGTGAGTTTGTCACAAAAGAGGAGCTTGCGCAGGGGAGATAGTAAAATTTAGTTTATTGCACCCAAAATGGTTTGGGACTTTCTTTTATACTTAGCACAAAACAAAATTGTAAGTATATTTCACTAAATGATTATCACACTTATTTGCTCCCTGGAAGTTTCTGTGGGAACCACTTGAACCAAAGCTGATACAATGCTTCCAGTTTTCCAAGTAGCTGCCTTGAAATATCTTAGGTGGATTAACAGCAAAAGTGCTGTATTTTCTAAACCATCTATTGTTGAACATGGAAGAGCTGTGAAGATGTGAATGAATCTTACATAGAAAATAGAAGCATGAATAGGCCTTTTGGTCCTTCAAGCCTGCACTGCCATTCAAGATGATCCGGGCTGATCATCCAATTCGGTACCGTGTTCCTGCTTTCTCCCCATACCTTTTGATTCCTTTAGCCAGAGAACTATATCTAACCCCTTCTCGAAAATATTCAATGTTTTAGCTTCCACCACTTGCTGTAGTAGAGAATTCCATACGTTCAGCACTGTCTGGGTGAAGACATGTCTCATCATCTCAGTCCTAAATGGCTTACCCCATATCCTTAGACTGTGACCGCTGGTTCTGGACTCTTTGGTCATTGGGAAAATCCTTCCTATGTTTATCCTGTGTGGTACTGTTCATATTATTTAATATCGATTTGTATTAGCATTTTAAGGATAAGATTATAATATATGCATTGTTTTTCATCAATCCTCTAAGCTGCCTTTGTTCCAACTAGGCTGGCTATTGGGTGACAAGTAATGTCCTCTCCAGATATGACTCGTGGCAGCTGTCAGGAACCTAGACCAAGCTACAGAGCTGGCCTACTCTGAATGCCATGCCACCACATAAAACAACATTGAACAAACAATAGAGCAACACTTTCTGCTTTTAAACATCTCCAGAAGAACTTTGAAATACAATCCTCAGCAGATGTCTCTGCTTTATGCTCAATATTGCATGCACCATCACTTTGCCATCCTCAATGGCTTCTCTTTCTGCCTTTATGCTGTTATTTCTGGTGTCTCCCATGGGTATATACTGGTGCCTGCCCTTCTGTTTCTTATCTGTGTGCTGGTCCTCAGCAGCATTATTTGAAAAAACATGGACTCTAAGCTGACAACTGCCCCATTATACATCTCTGGAATCTTCCAATACTTTTTGATTTGTATTCAATAATTAAACAAGCAGCATTATTGGATGAGTGGAAACATCCTCCAATTGAATACCTCTTAAAAATGCCAATGAATTCAGTCTTCACCACAAACTCCATTCCCTTGTCACTGACTCCATCTGTCTGCCTAACCACTGACTGAGTGTGAATCAAACTATTCAGCTGAGTTTCAAACTGCATAGCTGCTCTATTATCAAGACCACCTCCTTCTAACCTGGAAGCTGTGGAAGCAGCCTGGGGAGTTGCTGCAGTGCATCTTGTGGATGGTACACACGGCTGCTACTGTGTATTTGTGGTGGAGGGAGTAAATGTTTAAGGTGGTGGATGGGGTGCCAGGCAAGTAGATTACTTTGCCCTGAATAGTGAAGATCATCTTGAATGTTGTAGGAGCTGCACCATTCCGAGAAAGTGAAGAATATTCCATCGCATGCCCGAATTGTGCCTTATGAATAGACAGCAAACAGGCTTTGGGAAAACGGAAGAAGAGTTCTCGCCACAGAATTCTCAACTTATGACCTGCTTTTGAGGGTACACTATTTGTTTGCCTAGTTCAGTTGATAGTGAGGGAGCCTGCCTTGATGATGCCATTGAATGTCAAGGAGAGATGGTCGAATTGTCTTTTGTTGGAAATAGTTACCCCTGGCGCTTGTGTGGCACAAATGTTAATTACCACTAATCCCAGCCTTGCTGCATATGGACACAGACTGCTTCAGCACATGAGTCGAAAATGATGCTGAACATTGTGCACTCATCACTGTAGGGATCCTATGAATCTATCAGCAAACATTCTCACTTCCGACCTTATAGTGGAAGAAAGGTCATTGATGAAGCAGCTGACAATGGTTGAGCCTATGACACTACCCTGAGGAACTCTTGTAGCAATGTGCTGGGACTGAGATGAATGACCTCCAAGAGGCAAAAACATTTTCCTTTTTGATAAGTATGATTCCAGCCAATGGAAAGTTTCCCACTGATTCTCATTGACTGAAGTTTTGCTAGGACTCCTTGATGCCACACACTGTCAAATGGCGCCTTGTTGTCAAGGGTTGTCACTCTCACTTTCCCCCAGTTCTGTTTTCTACATTTGGACTAAGGCTGTAATGAGATCAGGAGTCCCGGTGGAAACCAAACTGTGTGTCAGTGAGCATGTTAATACTGTGCCAGTGCCTCTTGATAACTGCCAACAATATCTTGCATCACTTGACTGATGATGAAGAACATACTGGAGTGGTAATTGTCTGAGTTGTGTTTGTCTTGCTTTTTGCCTAGAGGTCAGAACTGGGCAGTTTTTCACATTGTCAGGCAAATGCCAGTGCTGTAACTATACTGGAACAGCTTGGCTCCAAGCACAGCTGGTTCTGGAGTGTGTCTTCAGTACAATTGCAGGGATGTTGTTAGGATCCATAGGCTTTGCAGTATCCAGTGCTTTCAGTCATTTCTTGATATCACATTGAGTAAACTAAATTGGTTGAAGAGTAGCATCTACGATTTTGGAGTCCTTAGAAGAAGGCCAAGATGGATCTTTCATCGGGCTGGATGCAAATGATTCAGCCTTAACTTTTGCACTGACGTTCTGGGCTTTCCGATCTTCAAGGATAGTGCCTTATTTAATTGTCCTCCATCATTCATGACATGACATGGCAGAACTTGTATCTTATCCATTGAGATCGCGTAGCTCTATCTGTCACTTGCTGCTTATGCTGTTTGACATGAAAGTAGTCCTGCTGTGTAGCTTCACCAGGTTGACAGCTCATTTTTAGGTCTTCCTGGTGCTGCTTCGGGCATGCTGTTCTGCACTCTTCATTGAATCCAGGACTGATCCCTGGCTTGATTGTATTGCTAGAGTGGGGGATATGCCAGGCCATGAGATTACAGATTCTGGTTCAATATAGTTCTGCTGCTGATGGCACACAGCTCCTCATAGATACCCAGTTTTGTGTCACTTGATCTGTGAGAAATCTCTCTTATTTACCACAGTGTTAGTGACCCACTGTCTAAATGTGAAGATAGGACTTCATCTTAACAAGATCTTTGTAGTGGTCACTCCTACCAATGCTGTCACCGACAGATGCAAAAGTTAGATAGGTGAGGGTGAGGTCAAGTAAGTTCTTATTCTTGTTTGTCCTTTACCACCTGCCATAGAACTTTTCTAACAGCTATGTCTTAAGGACTGAACCGGCTTGGTCAGTGGTGGTGCTACTGAGCCACTTTTTATGATGGGCATTGGAATCCTCCACCCACAGTAAATTCAGTGCCCTTTGTTACCCTCAAATCTTTGTCCAATTGTCATGCAGTCCTACCTTACAGACAATATTAGGCTGTTGATTGACTTAGCCTGTGGATCAGCTCTCTAAATTTGGCACTAGCCCCCAGACTTGACTGATCCAATGTTCTCCTGACCATTCTTCTTCTAATCATAAATTCAAGCTTATCTAAAACACTGTTGCCCATATCTTATCCTCACACTAGGTCTCATTCACCCAGTGCCTCTGTAATTATTGATTATTGGTGGGTTTCAGTCTCATTTTCAAATGTTCAATTTTGAAATCTCTCCAAGGTCTTTAGTATCAGGGTAAATACACTCCTTTGAGATGTATGTGGTCCCTCTAAGCATCCTCCATTTTAATTGCTCCACCATCAGCACTGCCAAGATAATATCTCTAGAATTCCTTCTTTAAACCTTGCTTTCTTTCCACTTCTCTCTTTTTCTTCAGTTCCTTAAAATCCACCTCTTTGGCACACTTTTGGTCATCTGTCCCAGTATCTCCTCCTGTGGCTCAATGTCGCACAGCACCTGCTAATACTCCTGTGAAATGCCTTAGTGTATTTTACTATTCTAACAGTGCTATATAAATGAAAACTGTTGTTGAAATAAAGTCTTTAAGGAATAGGATGGACAACAGGATTAGTTTAAGATTGTTTAAGTGATGAAACACCAAAGACTCTGGGCCCAATGGTCTTTTCTTGTATTGTAAACATGAGTGATTCTGCTGGACAAGATTGAGGGAAAAACCTCAATGTTTTGTACTTTTACATACATGCAAGTTGCAAATCTGCAGCATTCAAATATTTTGATACTGCCAGTTTTGGTTCACAATATTAGCTGATTTTCTCAGTTATAACATGAGCGTCTTTCAGTTGCTTTGTAACTCACTTCTTTCTGGGAACACTTTGTACAAAGATTCTATGTATTTTTTGGTCACTTCCTGTGAACAGAATATATTTATAATTGCTGTTTTGTAATGTTGCAACGCAATGAAAGAATGTACAGATTCTTTCATTTACCTCTGGTCGTATTGTTAATTTACTTCATTGCAGCTCTAGGTTTTGACTACGCAGTCGCTAAAGAACGTTCTTTTAATATCCAAATGCATTTCCAGTTAATAAATGAAGCCACCAAGGAATTAGCAGTGGAGCAGCTTTTAAAGGATCTCATTCTGCAGGCTCTTCATATCGATTGGAAGAGAAAGTTGTATTCGTACTTATCAAAAACGACTTACACAGACAGCAGATTAGTGATAAGAGGTGACCCTTGGTCAGCTTTGCTATGCTGAAGCCTTGTGAGCAGAGCTAATCTTCCTGTCCTGAATCCCTGTAGAGTACTAATATGTTACTGCACATTTAACAAACACTATTCCGTTCCACCTCCCATCTTTTATGTTAAATATAGTGGCCAAGGGACACATTCATTTAAGCATGTGACCTTACATGAACTCCCAGTAACTAGAGAATATCCTACACAGCAGCAAAAATGTTGTCTTCATGAATAATGCAGATGAAAAATATGACTGTGCTGACCAAAATTTAATGTAATATTGGTCGTCATGGTACAGTATGAAGGAAGGACTTTTAATTTATTTTTCCATGCAGTATTTTTTCCACTTCTCTAAATTTTCTCCATTTTTGCTCCGGTTCACTTGACACCTTGAATTTGTGAGGGCTGCCACACGAATGCCCCTAATACTCAGCCACTAGGAAGTGCCTCAATCCTGTGGTGTGAATCTTCACTTCTTTTTTTTCAGCTCCCACTTGGACAATGATATGGTCCCTGTTTCGTACCTTATTGCCACCTCTTATGGTTCAGTTTGGGAATGGAGTATGCAGCATGAGGATTCATTCTATGTCTGTCTTGAGCAAGTGAAATTGGTGTGAATATTTATAAACTGTTTTCTGGATGACAATATGCAAGGCATGATCAGTAAGTTTGCTGATGACACTAAAATAGGCGGTACCCTGGACAGTGAGGAAGGTTATTAGAAATTGCAGCAGGATTTCTATCAGCTGAGGAAGTGGGCCGAGAAATGGCAAATGGAGTCTAATATAGATAAGTGTGAGGTGTTGTCTTTTGGAAAGTCAAATCAGTGTAGGAGTTTCATGGTGATTGGCAGGGCCTTAAGGAGTGTAGTGGAACAGAGGGACCTTGGAGTTCAGTTGCACGGTTCTCTGAAAGTAGAGTCACAGGTAGACAAGGCAGTGAAGAAGGCTTTTAGCACACTGGCCTTCATCAGTAAGGGCGCTGAGTATAGAAGTTGGGAAGTTATGTTGCAGTTGTGCAGGATGTTGGTGAGGCTGCGCTTGGAGTATTGTGTTCAGTTTTGGCCACCTTACTATAGGAAGGATGTTATTAAACTGGAAAGGGTGCAGAAGAAATTTACAAGGATGTTGTCAGGACTCAAGGGACTGAGTTATAAGGAGAGGTTGGACAAGCTAGGACTTTTTAGTTTAGAGTGTAGGAGACTGAGGGGGGGATCTTATAAAAGTGTGTAAGATCATGAGAGGCATAGATAGGGCGAACGCACTCAGTCCTTTTCCCAAAGTTGGGGAATCGAGGACAAGAGGGCATCAGTTTAAGGTAAGAGGGGAAAGAATAAATGGGAACCTGAGGGATAACCTTTTTATGCAGAGGGTGTAGGCATAGGGAATGAGCAGCCAGCGGAAGTGGTTGAGGCGGGCACGTTAACAACATTTAAGAGGCATTTGGACAAATACACGGATAGGTAAAGTTTAGAAGGATATGGGCAAAGAGCAGGAAAATAGGGTTAGCGTGGATGGTCATCTTGGTCGACATGGACTAGTTTGGGCCTCAGGGTTTGTCTCCGTGCTGTAGAACTCTACAAGTGCCACTAGTTCCTATTTGGGTGTGGTCTCTTGCTGTCAGTGGCAGCTCCAAGTTGAGCTCACCAGTTTTTCTAGCTTCCAGAAACACTTCTTCCTTTTCTGCATCTTAATAGCTGACCTTACAAATCCGACACATTCAGTTTAGTAACAAAAACAGAAATTGCTAGAAAATTTCAGCAGGTCTGGCAGCATCTGTAGAGAGAAATCAGAATTAAAATTCCGGACCCAGTGACCCTTATTCAGAACTGATGGTTGTTTGGAAAAAGGATGGTTTTTATACAGAAGCTGGGGAGAAGGGAAGAGTAAACAATTGGTGGAGATAGAGCCAAAAGAGAGAGAAAACAGTTGGACAGGCAAAGGAGTAGTTAAAGGTCAGTCTGGGGGAATGAATAGCTGCTAATGGGGATAATTAGTTACTGACATTGAGTAGTGTTTAGTAGCAGCCTGTGTAATGACAAGGCCTGGTGTCTTAGGGTGGGGGAAAGCATGGAGAAAGCACTCAAGCCCTAAAATTTGTTGAACTCAATATTAAGTGCAAAAGGCTGCAGGGTCCCCAAGCAGATAGTGAGATGCTGTTCTTCCAGCTTGCGCTGATCTTTGTTGGAACACTGCAGCAAGCCTGAGGCAGGGATGTTGACCAGAGAGCACAAGGCGATGTGTTGAACTGGCAGGCACCTGGAAGCTCAGGGTCTTTTTTACAGACAGAATGTAAGTGCTCTGCGAAGCGGTCACCCAGCCTACACTTCGTTTCCCCAATGTAAAGGAGATCACATTGTGAGCAGCGAATACTATAGATTAGATTGAGTGAAGTGCAGATAAAGCGGTGTTTGGGCCCTTGAGTAGTGAAGAGAGAGGAAATAAACAGGCAGTTGTTACACCTTTTGTGGTTGCAGGGGAAGGTGGCATGGGGCTGTGGGAGGCTGAGGGGAGTGAGGGAGGAGTGCACAAGAGTGTCCTGGAGGGAAGGGTCCTTGCGGAAGGCTGACAAGGGATAAAAGGGGTATATGTGTCTGGTGGTGGCAGAAATGGCAGCTAATGATCTTCTCGATGTGGATGCTGGTGGGATGGTAGAACCTCATTTTCCGTTTGGGAAACCCTGCAGCCCTCTGGAATTAATCTCAAGTTCAATCTTAGGGCTGGAGTACCGTTCTCCATGCTTTCTCCCAACCCTACATACCAGGCCTTGCCATTACATGGGCTGCTACCAAACACTATCGATTGTCAGCCACTAATTGTCCCAATTAGCAGCTGTTCAATTCCCCATTCTGATCTTTAACCACTCCTTTGTCTGGATGATGGTGAGGACAAGGCAGACCCTATTGCTGTTGTGGGAGGGAAGGGAGTGGTGAAGGCCGAAGTGCAGGAGATGGGTTAGATCTGGCTGAGAGCCCTGAAACTACACTGGTGGGAAATGCTTGTTTCAGGAAAAAGGTGGATATTTCAGAGGCCCTCTTATTGAAGTTGTCATCATCAGAACAGATGCGATGGAGATGGAGGAACTAGGAGAATGGAATAGAATCTTTACAGGAAGTAGGCTGTGAGGATGTGTAGTCAGGGTAACAGTGGGGGTCAGTGGGTTTGCAGTGGATATTGATGGCCAGCCTATCCACAGAAATGGAAACAGAAATGTCGAGGAAGGGAAAGGAGAAATCAGAGATGGGCCAGGTGAAGGTGAGACTGGGTGGAAATTAGAAGGGGAATAGATACATTTTCCCAATTCCGGACGAGAGCGGGAAACAGCACTGATGATGAGAGGAGAAAAAATCAAGTCAAGGTAGGAAGAGATGGCAGTAGGAGCAGGCAGAAACAATAAGTCTGCTGGGACAGTCCAGCTTGTGTCTGCAAAAAAGACCCTGAGCTTCCAGCTGCTTGCCATTTCAACACTCCAATGTGCTCTCTGGCCAACGTCTCCAACTCAGGCTTGCTCCAGTGAAGCTCAGCGGAATCTGGAAGAACAGGACCTCATTTTCCGCTTGGGAAACCCTGCAGCCCTCTGGACTTAATCTCAAATTCAATTTTAGGGCTGCAGCACCATTCTCCATGCTTTCTCCCAACCCTACATACCAGGCCTTGCCATTACATGGGCCGCTACCACACACTATCCATTGTCAGCCACTAATTGCCCCAATTAGCAGCTGTTCAATCCCCCATTCTGATCTTTAACCACTCCTTTGTCTGTCCAACTGTTTTTCTCTCTCTGCGTGCTCTATCTCTACCTGTTGTTTACTCTCACCCTCCCCCACCCCCCATCCACCCCATGTTATGCAAAAAAAAATGCTTTCTTTAGCTTCCTAGCTGTAGATGGGTAGGTTAGTAAGTTTGCAGACAATACAAAGATCAGTGCAGTTGTGGATAGTGTAGAAGGTTGTCAAAGGATACAGTAGGATATAGATCAGTTGTAGATATGGGCGGAGAAATGGCAGATGGAGTTTAATCCAGGTAAGTGTGAGCTGCTGCACTTTGGGAGATCAAATATTAAGGAAAAGTCTATAGTTAATGGCAGGACCCTGAACAGCATTGATGTACAGAAGGATCTTGGGGTTCAAGTCCGCAGCTCCCAGAACGTGGCCACACATTTAGATAGAGTGGTAAGGAAGGCATATGGCATCTTTGCCTTTATTTGTCAGAGAGTTGAGTACAAGAGTCGGGATGTCATGTTGCAGCTTTAAAAGATTGCATTCATTTCTGGTCGTCACATTACAGGAAAGATGTGGAGACTTTGGAGAGGGTGCAGAAGAGGTTTACCAGGATGGTGCCTGGATTAGAGGGTATGGGCTATAGGGAGAGGCTTGGGAAAACTCAGGTTATTTTCTCTGGAGTGATGGATGTTGAAGGGAAACTTGATAGAAGTCTATAAAGTTATGAAATGCACAGGTAGCGTTTACGGTCAGAATCTTTCTCCCAGAGTTGAAATATCTAATACTAGGGGGCATGCATTTAAGGTGAGAGGGGGAAAGTTCAAAGGAGATGTGAGGGGCAAGTTTTTTTTACACAGAGAGTGGCAAGAGTCTGGAAGGCGCTGCCGGGGTAGTGGTGGAGGCTGATACGATCGGGCCATTTAAGGGACTTTTCGATAAGTACATGAATATGCAAGGAATGGAGGGATATGAACCAAGTGCAGGCTGAAGGGCCTGTTCCTGTGCTGTGCAGTTCTATGTTCTACCATCAATTCTGCAGAAGGGTCAGTGGACATGAAACGTTAACTCCGACTTCTCTCCATAGATGCTGCCAGACCTGCTGAGATTTTCCAACAATTTCTGTTTTTGTTTTAGATTTCCAGCATCCGCAGTTCTTTCAGCACTTTTGCATTCAGTTCAGGTTCTATCAAAGCCACTAATATGGTTGTTGCAGTTATTGAAGTAGTTTAACATGCAGCGCCAACGTTGACTCTTTGAAAAAGACTTTTAAAGTCTGTCTTGAGCTGTTCTTGTATATAGAGGGAGAACAGCGGATGTTCACTAGACTAATTTCTGGTGTGATGGGACTGCCTATGAATAGAAATTGAGAGACTGGGTCTTTATTCTCTGGGGTCTATAAGAATGAAGGTGATCTTGTTGAAACTTATAAAATTATTAAAATACTATCAAAGGCAGATGCAGAAAGGGTGTTTTCCCAGGCTGGGACTAGTGGGACTTGTCTCACACCAGGAGACACTGTCTCAGTCAGATGGACAATTTAGACTGAGATGAAGAGGTATTTCTTCACTCAGGGGGTGGTGAATCTGTGGAAGACCATACCTGGGAGGCTGTGGAAGCTCCATAATTGAGTATGTTCAAGACAGAGACCAATAGATTTCCAAATATTCTTGTTATCAAGATAGTTCGGGCTAATGATTTTGAGATGAATGATCTAGAATGGTTCCAGAGGCCTGAGGGACTAAGTGGCCGCCTACTCCTGTTCTGATGTTTCTGTAAGGAAGATACCAGTCGGGTGCATTACTAACACAAACAAACAGAAATTGCTGGAAAAGCTCAGCAAGTCTGGTAGCATCTATGCAAAGAAATCAAAGTTAATGTTACAGGTCCAGTGACCCTTCCTCAGAACTCAATATTAGCGTTACTAATGCTGCATTAAGGGTTATGGTGAGTGGGCGGGTAAGTGGAGCTGAGTCTCAAAAAGATCAGCCACGATCTTATTAAATGGCGGGGCAGGCTCGAGGGGCCAGATGGCCTACTCCTGCTCCTAGTTCTTATGTTCTTATGTTCTTATTAGCATTACTAAGACATCTGTCTGCTACAGTTGTATGGCACTTATTTTTGCCAGCAGTCTCAGCAGATCAGCATAGATGATGCAAAGAGATTGCTAACTAGCATTTGGTTACATTTTGTGAGGTTCTCCCCGTGAAGGATGTTAGCACAAGAGAAAGTAGTGAATCTGTGGAATTCTTTACTGAGAGGGCTGTTGAGGCTGGGTGGTTAAGTATATTCTAGGTTGAGATAGACTGATTTCTAAACAGTATGGGAACAGGGTAAGAAAGTGGAGTTGAGGATTATCAGATCAACCATAATTTCATTGAATGGCAGAGTAAACTCGATGGACTGAATGGCCTACCTCTGCTCCTGAATCTTATGGTCCACAAAGAAGGGTACCAATTTTCCCTTATCTGCCTTGTCTGGGGAAAATACTATGAGCCATTTTTAACTGCCAGAACTTTACTGGGTGCGCAACAGTCTTTTAAGGCCTCTCCTGGTGACAAGGATCCTGGCAATGGTTAGTATTTGCAACTATGGTGAGTGAGAGAATCAGGTTAGTATCAGACAAGAGGGCCGCCATATGGATGTGGTAGGTAATTAATGAAGCACATTTGAACAATGGCACGAGAAACGTCATTAAGTCTCGTGGAGAGAAACCCTTCATCCTCTTATAATCAACAACCTATCTGTTCCTGTCTTAAATACCTCAATGACTTGGCCTCCACAGCCTTCTGCGGCAATGAGTTCCACAGATTCACCACCCTCTGGCTAAAGAAATTCCTCCTCATCTCAATTCTAAAGGGTCATTCCTTCACTCTAAAGCTGAGCCCTCGGGCCCTAAGCTCTCTTATTAGTGGAAACATCTTCCAATGTTCCAAATGCGGTCTAAACAAAGCCTTAAATAGCCTCAGCAATATGTCCCTGCTCTTGAATTCCAGCCATCTTGAAATGAACACTAACATTGCATTTGCCTTCTTAACTGCCAGCTGAGCCTGCATGTTAATATTAAGAGAATCCTTAACTGGAACTCCAAATCCCTTTGTACATCAGATTTCTGAAGTTTTCCCCATTTAGAAAATAGTCAGCACTTTTATTCTTCCTACCAAAGTGTATTACCTCACTTGCCCACATCATATTCCATCTGTCACTTCTTTGCCCACTTTCTTAGTCTGTCCAAGTCCTCCTGCAGCCTCCTCACTTCCTCGGCACTACCTGTCCCTCCACATACCTTTGTGCCATCTGCAAACTTAGCAATAGTGCCTTCATTCCTTTGTCCAGATCATTAATATATAACATGAATAGTTGTGGTCCCAACACTGACTCCTGTGGAACTCCACTAATTACCAGCTGTCACCCAGAGAAAGATCCCCACTCTCTGCCTTCTGCCAGTTAATCAATTCTCTATCTAGGCCAGTACTTGTCCCTAACATTATGGGCCCTTATTTGTAGCCCCGTGTGCAGCACCTTGTCAAAGGTCTTCTGGAAATTCAAGATTGCATCCACTGACTTTCCTTTATTTAACATGCTCCTCAAAGGGGGAAGGCAATGGCCTAGTGGTATTATCGCTGGACTGTTAACCCAGGTAATGTTCTGGGGCAGATGGTTAAATTTGAAATCAATAAAAAAATCTGTAATTAAGAATCCAATGATGACCATGAATTCATTGTTGATTGTTGGAAAACCCATCTGGTTCACTAATTTCCTTTAGAGAAAGAAACTGCCATCCTTGCGTGGTCTTGCTTACATGTGACTCCAGACCCACAGCAATATAGTTGACTCTCCACTGCCCTCTGGCCAATTAGGGATAGGAAATAAAGCTGGCCTAGCAAGTGAATGAATATAAAAAAATTCTAATGGATTTGTCTGGCATGACCTCCCATTGACAAAGCCCCGCTGACTCAACCCTATTTTACCATGCACTTCTAAGTACTCCACAAACCAACCTTAATAACGCACTCAGGTCAGGCTAACCAACCTATAATTTCCTGCCTTCTGCATCCCTCCCTTCTTAAACAGGTGTGTTACATTAAACATTTTCCAGTCAGTCCTCTGGCACACTGCCTCACTCCACTGATTCCTGAAAGATCACCACTAATGGTTCCACAGTCTCCTCAGCTATCTCCTTCTGGGATGAAGTCCACCTCTTCTGGGTGATTTATTCATCTTCAGACCATTCAGCTTCCCCAGCACCTTCTCCTTAGTAATGGCACCTACACTGTACTCTGTCCTCTGACTCTGGAGGTTCTGGTATGCTACTGGTCTTTCACCATGAAGATTGATGAAAAGTATCTATTCAATTCATCCTTCTCCTGCCTCATTTTACAATAGTCTAATGTCCATTCTTGCCTCTCTTGTACTTTTTATATCTAATAAAACTCTTACAATTTTCTTTTATATTATTAGCTAGTTTACCCTCATATTTCATCATCTCCCTGATTGCTTTTTAAAATTACCCACTGGGATTTTAAAAGGCTTCGCAGTCCTCTGATTTCCCACTAATGTTCACCACATTGTATACTTTTTCTTTTGTTTTTTTTAAATTGCCTTATCAACCTGTCCATTGATGCTATCACACACCTCTACAGCAGGTATGGTTTGAACCTGGGCCTCCTGGTCAAGAGATAGGGACACTACTACTGTACCACAATAGCCTGCTATCCCTGAGTTACCTTGTCAGCCATAGTTGCCTCATCCTCACTTTAGTATGTTTCTTTCTTCCTTGGAACATATATCTGTTGTGCCTCCCAAATTATACCCAGAAACTCCTGCCAATGCAACTTCTCCATTTTCTGTGCTTGGCTCCCTTTCCAGTCAACTCTGTCCACCTCCTCTGTTACACTTTTGCAATTATTTTTACTGAATTGTAGTACCATTACATCTGATTCCAGCTTCTCCCTCTCAAACTGCAGGATGAATTCTATCAATTCCCGCAGTATATCATACTGCAAGAGAACAGAGCTCACTAAAATGGAGACTATGAGCTTTATATCATTTGGTCACATGCCATGATATGGTGATCACATCATGAGCATGATCCTTAAAGGAACATGGCATAATTGCTGTGAGATCTAATAAGCCGTGAAGTAGTTTTGAAGTGTAGTTACTGTTGTCTCGTAGGAAACGATCAGAATATTTTGTGGAGGTGTCAATTAATAGTTTCAACCTTGAATACAATGAAATCCATGAATGCTTCACACTGTCTGATCACTCTGCTGTCAAGTGATTTGAAACATTTTATTATACAAAGGTGCTATCTGAATGCAAGTTGTTATTGGCATTAGAAGTAAAGTTGGTGAAGTTCAGGAATTAGATGGAAGAAGGTAGAAAAGAAGCCATCCTTTCTTTTCAAGTTGATTAAGATGTTTCATTGGTATATGCAGTGAAATTGCTCTATTTTATATGTTTTTAATATGGAGACAGTAGTGTAAAGTTAATGTCACTTAACTAGTAATCCAGAGGTCTAGGCTAATCCTTTGGTCCAGTCTAAACCTTTAGGAACGTGGTAGCTGGTGGAATTTGTATTTGATCAATAAACCTGGAGCTTTGACACTGTTGTTAAAACCCTATGTGGTTCATGCATGTTTTGAAGGAATGACAGCTGCCATCCATACCTGGTGTGGTGTAGATATTTTTAATCAACCTGTTCACAGACATGTTATGACATATGTCTGGGGCAGGTGGGACTTGAACTCAGACCTTCTGTCTCTGGCCTGGCGTAAATATTATCCAACTAAAATGCTCAGAGATAATAATCCATACCTCTGGAGCAGATGGAACTTAAACATGGGTCTCCTGGCTGAAAGTTAAGGACACCTCCACTGCACCACGAAAACCCTTATTTTTAATCAACCTTCTTGGACATGTTATGATACACCTGTAGTGCTGGTGTGACTTGAACCTAGGCCTTCTAGGCATGAGGTGTGGCCACTACCACTATGCCACTGGACCTCCTGGTCTGGTATACACTTGACTGTAGTAGCAACAGCAATGTTGTTGACCCTTAACTGGCAGTTAGGGATGGGTAACAAATGCTGGCCCTACCAGTGATGCCTCATCTCATGAAAGAATAGAAGAAAATAAATTTGAGGCACAAGATAAAATATTTAAGCACAGAGTGGTTCAATGATTTGCTTGTGAAGAAATTGTTAAAACAGTCCAACAGCACAGCCTCCTAGTGAAAGTCAGTCATTACATTCTTGAGGTTTTGGTGGTAATGAAGTCCGGAGCGAGGCACTCTTGGTGGCATGGCGTGGGCTGGGAAGCCCGGAGCGGAACTCTGGCAGCGGCATGCTGTCGCAGCGGAGACAGAAAAGTTGGAGTCTTTTTAATTTTTTTTATTCTAAATTAACGTGAATGGCCCCTGTGTATGGCAACAGTACACACTTTATATTTGAGAATAAGTGACAATAAAGGAAATTCTGTTCTATTCTATTCTAATCACATCACTTTTTTAAAATTGAAGTCTACTTTTTAAAAATTAAATCAGCACCGAATCATGCGGATCACTAGGTAAAATAATAAGTCACAAGCACTGCCCACGAGGGCCACTGCAACAATAATGAGAATAGGGGAGGGTGGGAAGACAGGGAGGAAACTAAATTGAAATGGAGTTGGAGGGGGAAATAATGGACACCAGCCCCCAAGGTGTGTACCTCGTGCTAAATGCGCCCATATGCTTCCTCTTCAAGAGCACCTGGGCACGACCATTGCATGACCATGTGCAAAATGACATGGAGAGAACTAATTTGTCTTTGTGCCAGGTGTAGTTTGTTGTCATAAGTATAAGTACAGGCAGCAGGCCGCACAGTTCCAACTCTGGTGGGAAAAAGGTACAAAGTCTAGGCAGGGGGTAATGTGTTATTTGTTCACTAAACCAAATGCCCCAAGGAGTTTTTGGATTTATTTTCATATCATTTGTTAAATGACGATTACAAAGCCTGTCAAAGTTTGTTTGCAAATGACTTGTGGCACTAATTTTCACCGAGCTATCTTTGCTGTTTGACTTAATGAGCTAACTTCTCCAAGATTATGCGTGCATCAGAGCCTCAAGCACTTAATTTTCTGAAGGATGATTTTATTTTTGTGCACAAAATGGATTTATGCTACTGACAAGGATGAACATCATTTGCACACAATTTTGTCTGTTGCCCAAATGACTGACTGTTGACAATGAATCAGCTGCTGCTGTTTGCCAGTTGTAATGGGTGACCTCAGGTGGTCTACAAGGTTACAGAGTCGTAGAGTCATATAGCACAGAAACAGACCCTTCAGTCCAACCGGCCCATGCTGGCCATAATCCCAAACCTAATTAGTCCCATGTGCCTGCACTTGACCCATATCCCTCTAAATATTTCTTATTCATGTACTTATTCAAATGTCTTTTAAACTTTGTAACTGTGCCCCGATCCATCATTTCCTTGGGAAGTTTATTGCACACATGAACCACTCTCTGTGTAAAAAAAAAGGTTGCCCCCATGACTTTTTAAAATCTTTCTCCTTTCACCTTAAAAATATGCCACCTGGTCTTGAAATCCCCCACTTTAGAGAAAAGACACCTGCCATTCACCTTATCTATTCCCCTCATAATTTTATGAACCTCCATAAGGTCACCCATCAATCTCCTAAACTCCAGTGGAAAAGTCCCAGCCTATCCAGCCTCTCCTTACAACTCAAACCCTGCATTCCTGGCAACATCCTGGTTAATCTTTTCTAAACCCTCTCCAGCTTAATACTATCCTACCTACAACAGTGCGACCAAAACTGGGCACAGTACTCTAGAAGAGGCCTCACCAATGTCCTGTACAACTTCCATAGGATGTCCCAACACATATACTTAAAGGTCTGAGCAAGACAGTTCCTAAGAATATTTTTTGTGTTTTTTTGGTTAATGTTATGATATTATGCAAAATTGGTCGGCTGGTAAGTGCTACTTATGCATTTTTGGTATTTTTTGCTTTCATTGTTATCTTGCTATATTATTTGTTCCTGCATATCGTGATTGCAGGAAACAGCCAAATTGTCACCCCCTTCCACACCACTTAAGGATAATACAAACACATATCATGCAGGTATTAAATGCTATGTGTTTTGAAAGAGAAATTCCTTCTTCTACATTCCCTGTGGAAAGGAGGCATCAGCTGGACAGACTCCCAGCTCACACACCAAATATTTGCCTTCCCTCCAGTGCAAATTGTCATAGATGACACCCATGTACACACCATGACCATATATACAAAATGTGATAAGCATACACATGGGTACTGGCCACAGAAATGTTATCATGGCAGAGAGTCGTTTCTGAGAGGTGGTCAGAAAACCATCAATAATGAACAGACTATGGTTGCAACATCTTTGAAAGGATTGGAAACTCTGGAAAATGAGTGGTGAGAGATGAGGGCTAGCCATACTGCTGCCAAGTGTATAGGAAATAAGAGTAGGAGTTGGCCATTCAACCCTCAAGTCTGCTCCACCATTCAATAAGATAATGACTGATTTTTCACTTCAACACCACTCTAGCGTCACTTCCATATATCTTCGTGTTCCCTCTGTCCTCAAAAATATATTGATCTCAATATTGAAAGCATTTATCAAATAAGCATCCACAAACGTCTAGGGTGGAGATTTCCAAGGATTCACAACCCATTGAATGAAGAATTTTATTCTCCTTTCACGCCCTTAACCTGAAACTGTGGGCAATATTTAATGCCCTACTACATGGTGAGTTTGGTGGTGATGTGGCATTCAATCAGGCAGGAGAGTGGCAGACAGGGTTCCTACTATCGTCCCATCTCTATCCCATTTAAGTCCATAGGACAAAGGCCAATGGATGGTCTTCCTGCCGTGCTGTTAATTGAAGCACTTGTGAGCAATTAACATCCACCAAAGGACTTCATCCCTGCACTACTTGTACTCATACAACAGAGTACAGGGGATGTACCAAATGGGAAGTCCAAAAAGCAGAACCTGTCTGTGTTGATTGTGGGCTTCCAAGGGAGTCCCTTGTTCAAAAGTACTCATTGGATTCAGGGGCCCAGCATTGGGAAGGAGTTGGCCCAACTGAGAGCCACCGCAGTTCCTGCCCACGATCTCCCCTCTGATGATCACTCAGCTGCATCTGGTTCACTGCAATCATAATCCTCTGGTGAGTGCCATGCCAATAGCAGCCACCTCCACTGAGCTGAATGATGAAGAAGTGCCTTTCAATGGGTGAGACTTTCACCCCCGGGATTCTTGATCCTAGGGCTGGCCCACTTCTACCGGGTTAAGTGCCTAATTGGCATTTACTTCAGCAGGCATTCCTGAAAGGTGGTGAGGTGGAGTGATCAAGACCCCTCTGGCCCCTCATTTCAAACTCCCCAGCCGGGGGTTATGACTTCTCAGCTTCTACAATCTCAATACCTTCTAAGAAATTTCCTCTTATTTCAATAAGAGCATAACCCATTTTCCTCGACTCCAAAGAATGCAGTTCAATTCTACTCTTTTCATAAAACATCCCAGGAATCAATCTAGTGAACCTTTGTTGCATGCCCAGTAAGGCAGGTATGTTCATCCTTAGGAAGGAAACCAGAAATGTACACAATACTCCAGGTACTGTCCAACCAAAACACTACTTAATTACAACAGGGCTTGCAATGAAAGTTAGTACACTATTTGCCTTTCTAATTGCTTGCTGCACCTGCATGTTAACTTTGTGATTTGTACAAGGACATAAAAGTCCCTCTGAATTCTGGACTTTCCCATCTTGTCCAGAAGAAATAAGTGCAGTAGTAAAGAGCAGACTTATCACGATCTTTAACATTAGCAAGCTTTCTTCTTCATTTGCAAACAAATGCAAGGACTTGGCTAATTGCTTGTGTTATGACCAATCCCTTGGTGAAGTTCCCCAAGTTAATACAGTTCCAGATAGGATATCCCAAATTGTGAAACTCCTGGGTGAGGAAGGATGAACTGGCTCCCTTTCTTTATTCACCCACCCCTTGGCTGGTCACAATGAGATTTATTTTAAAAAGGATCCCTTCCCTTGGGGATGCCTTTTTCCCAGACCAAATTAATGTTTAAAAGGAATTTTGCATTTGAATTTATTGATTTTAAATTTTTAAAAGGAGCCAATTTAACCAGGCTTTTTTGAGTTTATTTGTTACTAAACGCAAGAAGAAATAATAATGCAACACATATGCACACAGATTACAAATGAGAGAGAAAGCAAAAAATGATAAAATTAAAGAAGACATACAGATCAGTCTCTGAGTTCCTTGGACAATCGATGATGGATGTGCAGCTGTTACATTGTGTAATATCAGGAGCATTGATTTTGGTAGGTGAGCAGGTGATTTTGAGATGCTTGGTATTGCAGCTTATCTGAAAGGCCTTGGTCCTGTTTCCTTTAAGCTGTAGTTTTCTTTGTTTTCTGGCTTTATCAGAATTTTTTTTATCTGCAGCATAGAAATGACTAGGAGTTTTCTCAGCTGTGACCCTCATCATACACCTTCATCTACAAGCACACACAGACCAGGGTTGAAACTGGCTTTTCACCCCCTTTCTTGTATATTCTTAAAAAGGAAAACAGAAACATGTATGTCACCCAGACTGCTCTTCTTTCCTCCATCATGTTCACAGCCTGAGCTCAGGGGATTAGAGTTTAGTTTGTAGTACATTTCTCCCTTTTGAAGCTTCTTTGTCACCCACAAGGCATGAGATTCCAGGGTCTCTCTGTAGGCTGAAGGTGATTCACACAGGATTGAAATATTTCGTTCACAACTTATATTCTCAGTCATTTTTTTATACATATATAGTCTTAAAGAATCATAATTAAAAGTACAGTGTGACTCTAGGTGATCTATGGTTATGATCTGTGTTCATGACATCAATCAACAAGTCCCTGCACTGCAGTTCTCACCGATTTTTTAATTGGACGATTATCTTCAAGTTCAAAGTATGCTAACTGCCTTTGAGAGGCATCCTACAAGTGTTCAACTACTCGGTGTTGTTCCCATATTTCCTTTGAGGGAGACTGGTTATATATGGTGCCTTTTTGACAACACCGCCATCACACAATCACTTACTCCCTCACTCTCACACTCACCCACACACCTTCTATCTCTCTCTCTCAGTCTCTGTAAAAGCATTTTAATTCCAGAGCCCTAGCTAAATCTTCTAGCCAAGCTTTTCCTGCACTTATAGGAACGTCAGTTGAAGAGACAGGTGGGTTCTCATCGGAAGACTGAGCCAGACCAGTTCATTGCTGCAGACAGAGCTGTTCTGCACATTGCCTCAGTCATTCTCATTTTTGTTCATTATCAGAAAATTGGACCATTGTGTTCTTCTGCAAAAATGCTCCAAAGCCTCTCTCTTTGAAATTAATTTATCCGACAGACCTTGGCTTCAGCTGAAAACTGTTGGAGAGTAACAGAACACACAGCGACTGCCTTCTGATGTTTGAGACAATCGTTCTTAATTAGAGGTACCAGTGTTATCACAGCATTGTCCGACACCTTATTGGTGTAACAAGGTACATTCATTTATTACAGATTACAGGTTGCTGACTATTAAAGGATTGTCTTTCACCTCTGAGGGCTAGATTTGGAGTCCAGCTCTGCTGAAGTGATGATGAATGGCTTCCTTGACATCTGTATATCTAAAAGAAGAGATTACTTAAAGTAATCATGCAAGTGTACTCTGTTAATAAAAATGTGGAATTAATTTTTCAGATGGTAGTTCTCAGCAAAGCCCCATGGAGCATTAGCTGTAAGTCAAAAACCAAGTGGGACATGGTGCTTGCAGAAGAACTGAAATGGCTATGAATCAAAACTCATATCAACAATACTGTCCTGCCAAATAATACAAGTGGGAAAAGAAATTGGTTAAGGTCCATTGTTGGTCTGGAAATCAATGGAGTGATTGCTCCACACACCCAACGGAATATACAAAAGCCAGATTGGTCATGTGCCTTACTTGATTAAGATTGGCAAGTTGCTAGCATTACTTCCACTGTACATTGGCAGCTCGCCCAATTGGGGATAATGAAATCTGGTGTCACTAGTGCCGGCATCTCTCAAAGGGAGGTGCATTTTGACTGCATTCAGTTGAATTGCAGTTGCACAATGTGGCTATCAGAGATAAAACAGCAAGCACATCCAGCACTGCTCTGAAGGTATTGTTGGAGGAAGTCAACAGAGGAGGGAGATCACTTTTCCACACGTCAGCAAAAGGATGTCTAAGAAAACATTGCAGCACCAGTAAGCAGAGGTGGCAAAGCGTGCCAAGGCAAGAAACATTGTCCCTGAGAATTTCGCAGCAATACAGGAAGAATGTAGAGACCTGGCAATGCACGTTATAATAAGATTTCATCTCTCATTACTTTTCTACAAAAGTGTGCACCAATTGGAGCCTCGACATTCAAAGCACATTACTCCCTCTTTTGCTTCACTTTCCTCCAATTAAGTTTACGTTTGTATTTATCTAGATTCGACTGCACTTAGTTGGATTATTGGAGAGACTTGCTCTTTCAAGTTCTAATCAAATTTCACAGCATTTGAATTTGAAACTCATCCAGAGCTTTCAGGGGGAAAGATCTCTCTTGAGAGTTAATTAACAAGATTTAATTTTCCTAATATGTATTTTGACAGCTTATGCACTTAGTATTTTTCTTTCAAATAAAAAAAAATACTACAAATGATGGAAATCTTAAACAAACACCGAAAATGCTGGAGAAACTCAGCAGGACTGACAGCATCAGTGGAGATAGAAAAAGAGTTCATAGTTTAAGTCTAATGTGTCCCAAAGCTATTTCAGACTCAAAATGTCAAATCTGTTTCTCTCTTCACAGATGCTTCCGCTCCTGTTAAGTTTCTCCAGCATTATGTGTATGTGTTTTCATATTTTCCTTCATTTGTTGTGATTACCAGGATGATTTACTGCAGTATTCAGGCAAACTACTAAGAGCTTGTAATATATTCATAGTATTTGAAAGCAAAGCTTTGTCAATTGCAAAACTCACAAGCATTTTGGAGAGAGGAGCATTGAACCAAAACCTACCTTTATGTGAACTATGGGTGGTTACACAAGCAAGTTTTGCTAAAACAAAGTACTTTAGTCACAAAACTGTCTGCACTTGAAACTAAGGGAAAAATGACTTGCGGCATAAACTGGACAAAAAACCAGTGATGCATAACAAGATGGCAATGAGGATTGTAAAGATATGAAAGAGATTCTATCAACTCACCAATTCTAGGCTCCATCCAATAACATAGGTTGAAGTTGAAAGAAAAGTTAAGATAGCCTGGATAAAGATGCACTATTAGGGTACAGCTTGCACAGGAAAATGGATAGTGCCAAAGACAATGCCAGCTGGAGCAACAACTTTAGATAATATAATCACCAGCTTCTTTGTCTCTCTTACTGGTCTTCATTTACATTTACGTCACAAGTTAAATTTTACTTATGTTAAACTTTGCGACTGGAATACTTTGTGTTTTTTTTGTACTATTTCATTAACTGTATATTGCAATGAAAATACCAGTTGCAACTTAAATAGTACACACAGCAGAGGAATGTTGAAGGGGCCAGGCGGAGCTGCAATGGTGGTCATCCACAGAGATGGATGACAATATGTACCTTTTAGAGGGATTTGTCCTTCCTAGTTCCCTTGAAGGGGCATGTTGTAAATCTGGTGCTGAGGTATCTGCTCCACAGAAAGCAGAGTAAGTAGTTCTGGATTTCTTTTAAATTAGACAAAAGAAGCATGAGAGGGTGGAGTCAGGCTTACACAGACCCAAGGTTTATAGTTTTTGCTTTCAGTTGTTGAAGTTGGGATTTTTGGAGTTGAAGCTGCTAGATTTATTCTGTTAGTGTTCTTTCTTCTGGACTGGAGAAGATAGCAAGTGAGAGAAATCTGTTTTGCTGAATTTGCTTTGGCCAAGCGTGTGTTTATGGGATGCTGCTATATTGGAAAAGCTGATTAGTGGTTAAATAATATATTATTTTAAGTATTTTTATAGCGTTAAAGTTGTACTAATTGTTTTTTTTTGTTTGTATATTAATTGTGGAGTTATGAATGAAGTGTGTTTTGCTTCAAGCCTTGTAATTTAACCAAGCAAATCACATCTGGAACACAGTACCTTACACTTGCCTTTAAATAAAAGTTAGGGTTTAGCCTATCTCCTTGATATGTTTTGCCGGGGTTTGGTCTGGTCCATAACAGATGTGGCGAACATAGAGTCAAATACCGTAGGGGTCTTAAAAGTCAAGCATCAAGTCAATATTCTCCAGTGTACATTTCAATGTTTGGAAAAGAAGCAGAGTTCATTGAGTATGTAAGTTAATGGCTGTTGATATTTTGAGAAAACAACAATGCAATGTTTGTTCATTGTAACTGGGAATAATTTGCTAAACATAAAAGCACAGGAGGCTGTACCTAAACCAAATAGGAAGAGAGTAATATTGAGACAACAACCGAGCATCATTTGAATTAATCAGATGGTAGTGAGGTCTGAGAGGAAACAGTATCCCAGACAGGTCTGAACGTGCAATAGAAGGCAGTAGCCATATGAGTATTTTCACAGTACTTCTGAGACATATGGAAGACTTGGAAAATAACAAAACGTAGACAATGAGGACTGTGAAAGGAGGGAAAATACATATTGAGATGAGTATGTATATAAATAATTGTTTGTAGAATTAGGACATGATTTTGGAGGTAGGATGTTATGTCATAAAAATAACAGAAGTATGTTGTAAAGGCATTGGAAATGTGGTTAACTCCAAATGGGAATGCATAGCATATTCAGGGTGTAGGGTGTTCAAATGATCCACTCTAGATAATTAATAAGGTATGAATATAAAATAATGTTAGATGTATGCTATACTGCTCAAGAAGGAAAGTGGTTCATGAGATAAAGAATTGAAAGAATATGAGAGAACAAAATATATATTTTAATATGCAACTTTGATCAACCTAATATGAATTGAGTAAACCCAAGTGATTTGCTGTCAGTACTGTTAAAGATAATGACTGATTGCTTCGTGGTGCAGCATGTTGGACAAGACAATCGTGCTATTTTTGTTTTCTGCATCGTGTTGAGGTTGTTTTCAAAATGGAACGGAGGATGATTCTTTTCAACCTGATTGACTGGATTTTCCCAGTTGAACTACGAGCCCAATGGTCTCAATTTCAGGTCAGGAACTAAGTGTCAATGGCAAGATGTTACTCCTGATCTTCCCAGAGAAAATGAATTAAGAATCAGGGATGTGTGGAATATTGTTGTTCAAGTCCTGCTTAGGACTTCTACCACATCTCTTTTCACAGTACATTGATTGCATTAATGTCATTTCCTACTCTAGTCCTGAAATGGAATATCTAATCAAATATTCTTCCAATATCCATGTTTTTCTCACTTTCACATGGTCCATCTCTTTCTTTTCTCATCCCTTCCCTAGGGAAAGGCTATCAACCAATATTCACCATCAGGCACTGACTCTCTCAGTTACCTCGACTGCTCTTCCTCACATCTGCTTCCTTTAAGGACATCATTTCATTGTCCCAGTTTTGCCATCTGTGTTACATATGTTCTGATGATACACCCTTAGATGCCAGATTCCTCTTTCCTCAAGCAAGAATACCCCCTTAACATGAGATAGTAAGAACTGCCGATGCTGGAGTCAGAGATAACGCCATGTGGAGCTGGAGGAACACAGCAGGCCAGGCAGCATCAGAGGAGCAGGAAAGCTGACGTTTCAGGTTGGGACCCTTCTTCAGAAATGTTATTATAGTAACAGAGATTTCTGAAGAAGGGTCCTGACCTGAAACGTCAGCTTTCCTGCTCCTCTGATGCTGCTTGGCCTGCTGTGTTCCTCCAGCTCCACACTGTGTTATCTATACCCCTTAACATGTTTGACTGGTCCCCTTTCCTGCATTTCTGCTGTCATTTCTTACTGCATCCCTGATAAGGTTGTCCTTTGGCCCTCACCTTCTAGCCCACCAGCCTCCTCTGCTTCTTCAGCCTCCTCCAGCATGACGCCACTGTTTGTTGTATTCATTTAAGCTCATTTTAATGTCCAGTAGTTATGAAAGGAGCTATGTAAGTGCAAGCTTTGTTTTAACGTGACCTATTATTATCTCCTTTTACATCTTTGTGAAGCACCTTAGGACATTTCTCCACATGACAGGCTTTATTTTCATGCTAATTATTGTTCCTGTTATTGAAGGGAAACGTCTGAGAAATTATCATGTATAATATTAAAATCCATGTGGAAAAGATAAATCCCGAAAATTAGTTTTGGATAAACTGCCTGTTGGACAGATCAAAGTGACTAAAATACTTCTTGATTTAATAGACCTGGCTGTCAAGACTTTCTCAAGCTATGCATCAAAGTGGTTTCCTAATCATTCTTAAGCTTTAAATACCAAGACTGATGGTAACAGTTATTTAGTGCAAAGTTCCTCATAAAACCATAAGTATTAAACCTTTGCATTCGCTGACAACTAAGATATTCTGCATTATCCCAGGCTTTTCCGATCAGGTACAAAAAAGAAGCTAACACCTTAAGCTGATGGTTTCATGGGGCAAAGTGCCATACAGTCTTTATGGAAGCATTCACTACTAATTTCAGCTCTTACCCTGTTAACCAATGCCTCTATTCCTGAATGTGATGCATCTATAATGGATATTTCCTACATTATTTTTTATTATTTGGAAGGGGATGCTGGAGATTGGCAGGGCATCTGCTCCTCTAGCTTCCTACTGAACTCTATATAATAACAAGTACAGATTCAGTGGATCTAAACACACTCTCTGACAGACATTTAATCAGATATGAGCTGGACACAGGATGGTTATTATTACTCCTCTTTAAAAAGCATGCCCATGACAAATATAAGAGCCCAGTCACTCCCAAGGTATGCAATGAATAATGGATACTTAAAGTGTTATGCTTTATAAAGCACCCTTTCCTCAATTTGAGAATTAAAACTTAGCATGCTTATCCTCCAACGTGACCTCAACTTTTAAATTATGAAGATCTCAGTTTCAGTTGATCATTTGTATGTGATGGATTTTTTTCTTGCAGTGATAAGAATAAGCACCTGACCAAGATTACTTTTGTGACAAGAAATCCGTACTTTTCAAATTTCCTTGAATGTATGCAATAGATTCTGAAAAGATATGTCTGTAGGACATATTTTTACTTTTTTTCACATTGTTATACATGTTGCCCTTTCAACCCCTTTTTATGTCTTATATTTTTGAATTTTTTCTCTTCAAATCACAGTTTACTGGAAGCTACACATATAATACAGGGTTAGTAGGAATTGCCGATGCTGAAGTCTGAGATAACAAGGTGTGGAGCTGGATGAACACAGGCTAGGCAGCATCAGGGGAGCAGGAAAGCTGACGTTTCGGGTCAGGACCCTTCTTCAGAAATAGGGAAGGTAAAGGGGGCTCTGAAATAAATAGAGAGAGGGGAGGCGGTGATAGAAGATGGATAGTGGAGCAGATAGGTGGAGAGAAGATGGACAGGTCAAGGAGGTGGGGATGAAGCTAGTAAAGGTGAGTGTAGGTAGGGAGTTGGGATGGGGGTTGGTCAGTGAGGAGGGAGGACAGATAGGTAGGAGAGAAGACAGACAGGTCATGCAGGCGGGGACAAGAGGGAGGGCTGGTCTTGGGATGAGTTCGGGGCTGGGGAGATTTTGAAGCTCGTAAAGTCCACATTGAGACGATTGGGTTGTAGGATTCCAAGACGGAATATGAGGTGCTGTTCCTCCAGTTTTCGGGTGGCATCATTGTGACACTGGAGGAGGCCCAGGATGGACATGTTGTCCAGGGAGTGGGAGGGGGAGTTGAAGTGGTTCACAACTGGGAGGTGTTGTCGTTTGTCGTGAACCGAGCGTGGGTGCTTCACAAAGCGGTCTCCAAGCCTCCGCTTGATCTCCTAGATGAGGCCACATCGGGAACAGCTTCAAAATCTCCCCACCCCCAACCTCATCCCAAGACCAGCCCCCACCTCTCCTGCCCGCTTCCTTGATCTATCTGTCTTCTCTCCCACCTATCCACTGCTCCCACCTCACTAACCAAACCCCACCCCCACTTCCTTTCTACACTCACCTTTTACTAGCTTCATCCCCGCCTCCTTGACCTGTCCGTCTTCTCTCCACCTATCTGCTCCACTATCCACCTTCTTTCACCGCCTCCCCCCCTCTCTATTTATCTCAGAGCCCCCTTCCCCTCCCCCATTTCTGAAGAAGGGTCCAGACCCGAAACGTCAGCTTTCCTGTTCCACCTATAACACAGGCCCTTGCGCATAGAAAGAATACGTCCATGCACTGCACCTGTTTCAAGTCAACAAAATTGATGACAGCCAATCTCTGTTTCATTTCCTCAGGGCAATGCCCTAACCAATCAGAATCAACCTTCCTGGTTTAAAATTTAGAGATTGACTGTTAACTGTAAGTCATTATTAATTGGTGCATTCTCCATGGAAACACCAAGAGTGCACATGCCAACCAGTCAGCATTCTCTCTTAGATAGTATAAACTTTTTCCCCTTACTTTGGTGCTTTTTGTGAATTGTCTTGAGTACGAGACAGAACACTTTGACAAAGTGTGTTTTTAGGAACACTCAATTTCTGTACTACCATAAATTTATTTAAATCGTACCTAACTAAAACTGCCTCAAACTCTAAATTACATTTCTACTAACATTGAAGAGACATGCCAGAATATGAATGCAAATTGATATCAGCCATTTAATTGCCATAATAAGCATTAAGTTTATCATTATTGGAGTTATGCCAATATTCATAAAATAAATGAAGCTTCCAGTTAGTGTCAGTATTGTATCTTGCACACTATGACCATACAAGGGGAGGCGATGGCCTAATGGTATTATCACTAGACTGTTAGCCAGAGATCCAGAAAATGCTCTGGGGATCTGGGTTTGAATCCCACCACGGCAAATGGTGGAATTTGAATTCAATTTTTTAAAAATCTGGAATTAAGAGTCTAATAATGATCATGAAACTACTGTCAATTATCATTAAAACTCATGTGGTTATTTAATGTCCTTTAGGGAAGGAAACTGTCATTCTTACCTGGTCTGGCCTACATGTGACTCCAGACCCACCCTTTTAACTGTCCTCTGGGCAATGATGGATGGGCATTAAATGCTGGTCTAGCCATTGATGCTGTCATCCTGTGAATGAATAAAAAGAGTATCTGTTTCAATCTCACTGATACCTCCTCTACCCTATATTGCTAGAAAGTTGCCCTCAACTAATATGTGTTTTTTGACACCAGTGTCTTCGGCTGCAATGTCAGACAAAATAGAAAGCAGAACATTTCAATGTTTGTAAACACAGAGATGCAACTCTGGCATTTTTAACAACACAGTAGAGGAAGCTAATAATCTAACAGCAACTTGTGAGACGTGAATCCTCAGTGCTATCAGAACACTCCTTTATATTTTGAATGTGTTAAGAACATTGAGAAAATGTCACATCTCCAGTCCATGATGCTTCCATAAGACATTTCCTGTTCTCCATCAAAAACCATGTGTACGGTTAAAACATTATATAGAAATTCCAATTCAACAACAAGCTGTGTGGTCCAACCAGTCTACGTCAATGCTAATTCTTCATGCAAGAAGTAGTTCTAATCACATATCCCCACTCTATTTCTATGTCCCTTTATAGTAAATCTTTTCCTCCTCTCTTTAAATTGCCCCACTTAACATCATTTTGTTTTAACATTGTTTTATTTTTAAGGCTTGTTTCCTCAAATTACATTGACATTTGTGATGTAATATTATTGCTTCCCAATTCTGGCCTTTCGACTCAGAGTAATCTCTCCACCCACCCTTACTTCCACACCCTGGTTTTGCTTCTCTCTGGCATTATCACCCCACCTGACCTTGCTTTCTCCCAGCTGGACTGGCCTCCCTCTGCCCAAATGTCAGCCTTGCTTCCCACCCTCTGTTCTTGCCTTGGACCACTCCCTTCTTCTCAACACATACTTAATTTCTCCATCTCGTGCCAAAGGTTGATTGGGGCATGAACTTTGCATCTCCCTGCAATGACGATCTGCTCCAACTAAATGGAGATTGGTCAAACTAAAAAATACAGGTGAATTTTTGGAAAATATTTCTAAAAATATTGTATAGTGGTATATTGTAATGTATTTCTTCTATATTTAATGCTTTTTTTACGAGTTATTTTCAGCTAGGAATACACATTGCTGTACATGCAAGCATAGTACTTCAGCTTGTAGATTATTTCTCCAGACAAAAGCCCAAAGAAACACAGCTCTGACTTTAACATTAATTGACTTGATCTACTTAAATTTGTGGTTTTGAGGAATGCAATCATAATGCTTAGTGAGGATTTACTGTATTTTTCTTTGCTTCAATGTCTGATCCAACCTATTCTTGAGTGGCCCCTTGGTCTTTATTTAGGTGTCGTTTAGCTCAGTTGGCTGTACGCCTGGTTTGTGATGCAGAGTGATGCCGACAGCACAGGTTCAGTTTAATCAGGCTAATACTGGCCCTGGCTTCTCAACCTTGCTTCGTGTCTGAGGCTCATTGACCCTTGGATTAAACTCACTACCTGTTATCCTTCTCCAATGAATGAGCAGTCTATTTTCCTCTGGAACTGTGGTGATTTTGATTTCACTTTTGATGTCTGCTTAACTAACTGACCTTGATGGTGCATGCTGCACTTCACTCAATCTAGTCTACTGTACTCGCTGCTCTACATTTGGGAGACTAAGTGCAGACTGGGCAACTGCTTTACAGAACACCTAGTTCTGTTCACAGTGTTCCAGCGAAGCTCAGCAAGTTGGAAGAACAGCACCTCATTTTTCACTTGGGAATCCTTCAGCCTTCTGGATTCAATACGGAGTTCAACAACTTTAGAATTTGGGCATCCTGTCTCGTATCCTTGCCACAATCCTGACGCATTAGGCCTTGACGCCACATGGGCTGATAACACAAACAACTCGTCAATCACTAATGGTCCCCTCCTTCATTCTCCCGGCTGACCTTTACACATTCCTTTGGCTGCTCAAGTGTTCTCTCTCTCTCTGTCTTCTGTCTCTCTCTCTCTCTGTCTTCTGTCTCTCTCTCTCTCTCTCTCTGTCTGTCTGTCTCTCTCTCTATCTGTCTGTCTGTCTGTCTCTCTTTCTCTGTCTGTGTCTCTCTCTCTGTCTGTCTCTCTCTCTCTGTCTGTCTGCCTGTCTTTGTGGGCTCCATCTCCCGTATCATTCACTACACCACCACCATTCCCCACACCTGCCCACCAACACCACCACCAACCACCCATCTTTAATGTACATAGCAACCTTTTCCTGGCTGCAATCAGTTCTGAAAGAAGGGTCACTGGATCTGAAACGTTAACTCTGCTTTCTCTCCACAGATACTTTCGGACCTACTGAGTTTTTCGAGCAATTTCTGTTTTTGTTTCTGATTTCTAGCATCCGCAGTTCTTTGGTTTTAATATTTCTTTCTACTTGTACATGTACCGTACCCTGTGCATTGCCTGTTCAGTACTCTAACCGTTGTCTTATACCAAGGTTTTGTATCGCTTTAGATTTACTTCTTAATTTGTATAGTCTATGCCTGTAATATTCCATGAGCATTTTTATCCATTTGAGATCCTTTAAGGTCTCCACAACACTCCCCCTTTTATTTAAAGCTGTCTATATTTCCCTAGTTATTCAATTTGCCACAATCAAGTTCTAATGAAGCCCATCCTATCAGAACAACTCGCTTCTACCCCTCCATTGGTGTCAGTGCCCCATGAACTGAAACCCATTCTTCCCACACTAATGTTTGAGCCACTGACTCCCTGACTTTATTTCCTTCTGTCAGTTTTCCCATGGTTCAGGTAGTCAGGTACTGCTCAACACAGAGTTGGATGCCACAATACAAACTTTTGTCTTATGAGACTGAAAGTGCCCACTTTGGTTTAAATGGCAACATATAACTAATTCAGAAGGTATCTGAGCTTTACAAAACTAGTTAAGAGGTGAGATGACAGGATGGCTCTCCTGTGATGCATTCTACAGCTGAATAGCCTGCCAGGATTCACCCATGTGGTTCTCACATGAAGGCTGCACCTGGGCTGAGTCAGATGACAGTTGCTGTTGAGGAAGGTGGGATTGGAAGAATAACAAGGATAGAAACTGAGAAAACACTTTGTTTCTAGAAATAAATTGTTAACCAAAATAACTGGTTAGTGAGTTGGTCCTCTTGCTCTGCAGTGTTAAATGTGAAGGGTATCTTTATGAAGAAGCACATGGCTGCTTGCCTTGTGATTCATTGATTCGATAGTAGATCACTTACATGATTGATGACAAAGGGCTTCAGATGATGGTGAAGTAACCGAGCAACCAAAAGGTTACTTGGTATCAAAGGATTTTAAAGGTCTTGATTTTGTTTAAAAAGAGTATTTGCAACGTGCTGTACCTTTACTCTGGGGAGCCACTCCAGCTAGTTTTGTACTAAACGCCTGCTTATATTTCACTCTCTTCACGAATGCTCCAGGAGATTGTTTTGACGTTTACAGCATTGTAGATCAAGAAAGCCCAAAACAATCCTGTTCGTCGACTTACAGTGAACCAACGTAATTTCTCAAAATCCAACTTTTGAAGCACTTTCTGCAGTGTTGCTATCTGTTATTAGATTTTTTTTTGTCTATCTTCCCAAAGTAAACATTCTGTATTGATCGTCACTGTCATGGATCACTTCCCTGATGTTGTCCATGATGTTTGATGATGAGCTGTTGCATGCACATTGTCATAAGGGAATTAAGTTAATGCTCGAAGTCTGGTACGACTCTTCTTCAGGAAACAAAAAATATGTAGAAAAGACATTACATTCAGGGCATAGGGCCTGGTGCGAGAGAATGGGATTAGTGTAGACAGGATGGTGCAGGCTCAATGGGCCAAAGGGCCTCTTCTGTGCTGTATGATGCCTTGACGTTTATAACTGGAATATTTAGAACAGAATGCTGTTATTGTAGGGGAAATCCTCTTTCTTCCTCCTTTCTCTCTGACAATTTCATTCCCTTCTGTGAGCTTATATGGTAACCACCTGAAGGAACAGATAGTTGAAAATAGATGTGGAGGACTGGACTGGGGGTCTGTTGCTGTGGAGGGGAAGGGGAGCAGCATCCTGCCTCCACCATTGTCATCCTCATCCAACCTGTTACACGTTTCCTATTTTTCTAATTTTCTAATCAACCTGTTCAGAGATGTTGTTACACACGTCTAGAGCAGGTAGGACTTGAAGCCAGGTTTCTGTGGTCGAGGGGCAGAGACATTACCACTGCATCACAAGAGGGCCCCCATGCATCTACTTTTTTTAATTTTTCCACCACAAGGAAAACACCCATGTGGCCAATTAAACATGAACAAGCAAAGTCTGTTCAGGGCAATACTACACTTTCCAGACAAACCTACAAAAGGACCCACCTGCTCCCAGCAGCCGGCTAATTAGATAATTCAAGATCCGTCTCTCACTTCCATTGTATGATGCCATCTGCAATTTTCAGATACATATTGCTTCGCAAATTGTAACCACAGCACCTTTTCTGAGCTCCAGTATTGACATCTGTGGGGCTATGCTCCATTTTCACAGCACATCCACCACCCCCAAGGGCTAGCTCTGATCCAGCCAGCTGATTAAGTACAGGAGCTGAAAGATTTCCCATTTTTGCGGCATCCAGAAGCTATAGCATGGTCCCCTCAGCTCACGTGTGACATTCAAATGGGGTCCTGATCTGAAGGGCTGTTTCAATGCTAGCTTCATACAACATGCTGCACCAATTTAATATTGCCAGAATGTTGTAAAGGATGCAATAACAGATTCCTAGAAAACGCCAGTGGGATTGCTCAAAGTCAACATGGGCTTATTAAAGGTAAATCTTGTTTGACAAACCTTCTGAAATTTTTGAGGACATAACAGATGGAATAGATGAGAAAGAACCAGTGAATGTGGTGTATTTGGATTTCAGAAAGTCTTTGAAAAAGTCCCAGATAGGAGGTTATCATGTAAAATCAAAGCATGTGGAATTAGTGGTAATTTCGTAGAAGGATTGAGAATTGATTAGCAGACAGGGAACAGAATAAGAATAAATGGGATGTTGTCAGAGAGGAAGGCAGTGAGAAGTGGGGTACTGTAGGTATCAGTGTTCACACTGCACCTGTTCTCAGTTTATCATTAATTTGGATGAGGGAATCAAATGTAATATTTCCACATATGCTGCTGACACAAAACTAGGTGGGATTGAGAGTGATGAGAAGGATGTAAAGAGGCTTCAAGATGATTTAGACAAGTTTACTGAGTGGGCAAATGCATGGCAGATGCAATATAAATGTGTGAAGTTGGCCTCTTCAGGAGGAAAAACAGAATGACAGACTATTATTTAAATGGTGTTAGATTGGGAAATGTTTCTGCATGTCTTTTACACTGGTCACTGAGAGCAAGCACGCAGGTACAAAAAACAGTTTGGAAAGTGTAAGTGGTATGTTGGCCTTCATTGCAAGAGTGTTTGAGTACAGGAGCAAGGAAGTCTTACTGCTGCTTTACAGGGCCTTGGTATGACCAGACCTGGAGTACTGTGTGCAGTTTTAGTCTCCTTGCTTAGAGAGGATATACTTGCCATAGAGGGAGTGCAGCTAAGCTTCACCTGATTGATTCCTGGGATGGCTGGATTGTCATATAATGAGAGATTGGGACAACTGTATTCACTGGGATTTAGAAGAATAAGAGGGTAACTCATTGAAACTTATAAAATTCTGACAGCACTGGACAGTTTGCATGCGAAGATGGTGTTTCCCCTGGCCAAAGAATTCAGAACAAGGGGTCATGGTCTCAGGATATGCTCAGTAAGTCACTTCAAACACAGATGAGGAAATAATCCTTCACTCAGAATTCACCTGTGGAATTTTCATAGAAGGCTATGGGGGCTAAGTCACTAAATGTATTTAGAAATAAGCAGCTTTCTAGAGCCAAAAGCTGTTAAAAGAATACAGGAAGAGATGAGAGCATAGGGGGTTGGCCATGATCATATTGAATGGCAGACCAGGCATAATGAGCTGAATGGCCTACTTTTACTCCTATTTTCAATGTTTCACAGCACACAGGTACAGAATTTATAGGCAGAGAGATCATTGCACTTTCCTCCATTTCACCTGACGAGGGAGTAGTGCTCTAAAATCTTGTGATTTCAAATAAACCTGTTGGACTACAACCTGGTGTCGTGTAACTTCTGACTTTGTCCACCCCAGTCCAACACCAGCACGCCCATACAAAGTTACATGCATAGATTATAAATGAGGACACAATCTACCATGTTACGTTTCGAATTTGCGCATCTCCTGCTTAATTCTGATGAGTTTTGAGTTAGGATGTGGGGAGGTGGTGACGAAGCTGAGGGAGAATGTGCATGGGCCAGCATTTTTGTATAGCGCATGGGAGCACAAAAATTCATTTTAAAACAGTTTTATAGCTGTTTTATTGAAATGTCAAGCAACTGGAAGGTCAGGGTCTTTGTTACGTACAGAGCGGAAGTAACCCACAAAGCGGTCACCCAGTCTGAGTTTGGTCTCGCCTGTATAAAAGAGACCGCATTGTGAGCAGTGAATACAGTAAATTAGATTGAAAGAAGTACAAATGAATCACTGTTTCATCTGAAAGGTGTGTTTTGGACTTTGGACGGTGAGGAGGGAGGAGGCCATTGCAGGTGCAATCAGGCAATGAGGAAGTGTTGGGAGTAATGGAAGGGTGGACAAGGATGTCACAGAGGACATGGTCCCTGTGGAATGCTGACAGTGGAGGAGACAGGAATAGTAGAGATCGTAGGAACTGCAGATGCTGGAGAATCCGAGACAACAAGGTGCAGGGCTGGATGAACACAGCAGGCCAAGCAGCATCATAGGAGCAGAGAGGCTGACGTTTCGGGCCTAGACCCTTCATCAGAAAAGGCTTTTCTGATGAAGG